>NC_045684.1:14975435-15575435 GCF_003331165.1 Xiphophorus hellerii | reverse complement strand
TCATGAGGTAAGAGTGTTCTGTGTGCACAATCTGAAAGCCAAAAGGCACATCTGTTATGTATTGACTTACAGGTGCACTGCTTGAAAGTCAACAAGGCGTCCCTGTGTCTTTGTTTGGACAACTGCAGGGAACAGGGCGGATCTCCACCTCGAAGTCTATTTTTCCCAGACATCTTCCACCGCTGTTAACACGGCTTTTCCTGATCAGCTGGAGGCGGACAGCGTTTTAAAACATGCATGGATCGAGCAACACAACACAGGGCACTACTGAAATGAAAGATGGAGCATGAGAGATGAAAGCTTTCCCCAAGTCATAGCAGCAAATGTAGGGACCAAAAAGTACTCTGGTCAGATGAAGCCAAAATCTTTTGACTTTTATGCAAAACAGAATTTGTTTAGGAAAAATTATTCTACGCCCGTCCTGACTGGGAAACACGGTGGAGGCAAATTCATGCTCTGGGGATGCTTTTCTTCAGAAGGGACAGAAAAGCTGCTCATAGCTGATAGGAAGATGGATGTGACCCCTAACAAACTTCTTTGGTAGGGGTCACAAAATGTAGAGCTACAATAGAATGACTTAGGTCAAAGCATGTTAATGTGTTAAAATGGCTCAAAGTCTAGATCTAAATTTAATTCAGAATCTGTAACAGGACTTGAAAAGGAAGTTCACCGACTGGTCCTTCACTTGAACTTCTTTAAAAAAAAAAAATTAGCAACAATTTCAATCTCTAGGTGTAAGATGGTAATAGAGATCTTTGCCAAACAAGCTGGAGCTGCATTTGTAGCTAAAGGTGCAAAAAGGTTTGAAATTCATGTATCTTTTTTTTTTTTTTTTTACACAATCATCAACAACCTTTTGTTGGTCTGATGCATAAAATCCCATTAAAGTACATGGAAATTTGTAGCTGTAATGTGGAAAAAACTTGGGAAAAAGTTATAGGAGAACCTTGCGTGTATTTTTGTGAAGCTCTGTAAATACAGCCTGGGCAGGACTATTATGGAGCTTCTCCAACTCTAATTTTGGCCTCTGATATGTGGAACAAATTAAAACCTAAAGATCTCAAGTTAACTTGCATATGTTCTCACGCCTGACAGAACGTTGCATCTGGCTGACACCGGGTTTGCTTTGTGTCATGAGAAAGACAGCAGGTCTGGGACTTCAGAGGAATTAACTCATATCCTTTGCATAACATCTGGAAAGCTCCACTTGAGTTTCAATGTTGACACCCTTCCTCTGCTTGTCCTCAGTCTAAACTCAGCCTTACACAAACACCTTTAAAGTGCAAGTGGTTCAACAAGGCTATAAATCTGTAAAATACCCTAAGAGCCTCAAGTCTATGACCTACACATTGTGTTAGATAGCAAGTGGATCTTAAAAGCTTAAATACATTCACATGGTTTGTTACTGAGAATGAGTGGCATGTCTTATCAAATATTTCTCTACTTTATCTTCAGAAGTGAATTTCTGGGGAGCGTTTTGTGAAACGGGGATGCATGGTGCTTTGATGGTTTAAAGAAAGAGACAAAATCAGGGTCAAAAGGTTCCTGTTTGTTTTTACATCAGAAGCAACATTCAAGATAGTGAAGTAGATTGGCAAGATAAATATAAAAAGCAAAAGATCCATTACTTTTGTTGTGTGGCTTTGATGTTGGATTGAGGAAATCACCACCGAATAAACAACTTTTTCACGATTTTCGTCTCACATGTGTGGTGAAATCTGACTTAGAGATAATACAACTTTTCTTGGCTAGAAACTCTCACTGCTCTTGACTTTAGTCACACTAATGAAATCTTATTTGCACTTGACAGCACAAATCCATTTTCATTTGTCGTTTTTCCAACATTCTTCATGGAGCATTTCTCATGCAGTGGAGTTAGCTGTGAGGTTAACTTCTGAAAAGATTTTCTTAGATTTTCCCCTAATGCCTCGATATTCACTAAAAACACATTAGTTTCATCTTGACTCCTCTCTGCAGGAAAGAAAATGGCTCCTGGGTTGATCTGAGATCTGTCTCCAGAGAAACCAAACAGAAATGAGTTATGTGTGTGGAGGCCCCACAGAACCGAGGGGGAGCCTGGCTGCCGTGCAACAAGATTTCCCCTCAGTGATCCCTGCAATGCAGTCATACAGAAGGCTGAATTCTGATTTCATCAATTAGTGTCTGAGCATTTTGCAAGCTGTGCCCTGTGGCTATACTTGGAATTGCCCTCTGCATTGACTCATTGAAAATCTGTGTCCTACGGTTGTGAAATTGGTCAAAGTTGTGCAGCTGCAGTGATGTGATTTTTTTTTTTACTATTGCCTAAAAGCATGCAGGTTAGCAGCTTGAGTAATGTCTAACTAGAATATATTTTTTTTATTTCTGAACTCTTCCAGACTTAAAACATTAGTATTGTTGTTTCTAAATGAATATGAACTTGTGTTCTTTGCATTATTTGAGGTCTGAAAGCTCTGCATCGTTTCTGTTATTTTGACCGTTTCTCATTTTCTGCAAATAAATACTAAATCTTTGCTTGGAATTTCATAGACATGTTGTCAGTAGTTCATAGAATAAAAGAACAATGTTCATTGTACTCACACATATAAATATAAAAAGAAAAATCAGAGAAACTGGTAAATTTAGGGAGTCTCTTAATTTTTTTCCAGATCTGTATATAGATTTAAATAACTTAGAACTATCAGCATAACAACACAAATATGTCCAATATCTACCAAAAAAGTTGATGTGTCCCTCTAGAAAGAGTATGTAAACTACTAGTTTGCATGCTAATTGTCATGAAGTGCGGGTGTGAGGTGGTGAGGTAGAGGCAGCGGACCCAGGTATGAGGAATATGGTGATTTTAATGAAGAAGCACAGTCCATACAACAAACAGCAGGCACATGGAAACACAGACGACGAAGAAGCTAACATTGACGAGGACCCGACGAGGAACAAGGAACACAGGTGGAGTTAAATACACGGGAGGGTAATCACAGAACGAGACACACCTGGGAACAATCAAGGGGAGGACAGGACAACGAAGAGACTTAAGGACACAGAGAACTCTAAATAAACACAGAAAACACAGAACCTGACACTAATTAGAGGCAAATTTTATCAAGATGGCCACTGTTAAAGAGGTGGAGCTGATTGTGTAACGTAGACCGCTGTGATTGGCTTCAAATTATTTTCTTGTTAAAACTAACCCTTTAAAAACACTCAACACCTGGGCTGTTCAGTACTCAGGTTTTAGTCTATATTTAATCCACAGGTTCTCGGTTGGAATCCCGCATCAAAGATCGCAACATGGTTGAGCAGTTTGTTGGAACATGGAAGATGATTTCCACTGAGAACTTTGATGAACTTCTGAAGGAAATTGGTAAGAGCATCATAATCTATTGGATGTTATTAATCTGTTGTGGAATTAGTTTACTAGTTTAATTAATGAAAAAAAAATGAGGAAACTGCTTTCTTTATGCTCGGCAGGTCTGGGAGCAGCCAAACGGCACGAGGCAAACCAGATCAGACCAACCTTCACAATGAGCGTGGATGATCAGGGGGTGATTTCCGTGAAGTCTCTGAATATCTTCAAAACCCTTAACGCAAGTTTAAGCTGAATGAGCCATTCCTTAAGCAGGTTATGAACGATAAGGACACTAGGGTTAGTGGCACTGCAGATTTACATATTTTGAGATCCATCCCAGTTTGTACCTTGTGTCTGCTGAAATATCATGTTGTCCTCGTTTCTGTTCTTCCCAGACTGTGATAACTCTGGAAAATGGGAAGCTTTTTCAGAAGCTCCTGGAGGGAGATGGAAAGTTCACTGTGGAGAGGGAGATCTCAGAGGGAAAAATGATTGTGGTAAGACATTTGGGGTTTCTTCGAACACATTCAACCCAAGTCCAATCATAGATCTTGTCAGTGTTTTTAGTCTCTGTTTAAGGAATAATATTTGTGATTGGATTAGGTCATATTTCATTTCCAAATAAAGTATAGCAAGAATTTATATTGTAATACCTTTGCATGGGACAACAGTGCTCAAAAATGACCTTTGCTAGAGTTTTTTTACAAACTTTGTATCATCTGACCTCTAAAGTCGCTCCATCTTTTTGCACACAGAGATCCAGAATGGGAAATGTGGTGGCAGTGAGGACCTTTGAAAAGGAGTGAAAGTGCTCCAGGATGAGAAACCCAGCTGGATTCATCGGTCTATTCCTAAAATGACAAGTTGTGCCCTTGTTCTTTATTTTCAGCCTTCTACCAACTTGAAACACTAATGTGTTTTGTTTGGAACCGCTGTGATGCTGATTAAATAAAAATAAATTAAATAAGTAAACTAACTTTTAATGAAAAAATAAATGACATACAAGGAATGTTTGAGTTTGTTATTTTTGTGGAATGTGTCCTTTATTGATTTCAGACAAAGGCAGATAAATTGAATGACTTGCCAACAGGTGTTGTGGTGTGATGGCTTGTGCTATTGTCTGAAAGCAAAAAAATATTAGCTATTTTTAAATAGTTTGCATGTTCTGTCTGTGTGCATTTGCGCTTTTTCATCAGTATGTGTAGAGAAATAATCCTTAGGTTCAGGTATTGACAAAATGCAATTAATTGCATTCATTTATATCTTACACTTAAGCCACATCCTTATTCTTAACAGAATGCTTGGAAATTGTCTTTGTTATAAAAGATTATATGTTACCTGCAAAGTTTGCCATTTAGCAAAAATACAGCAGATATTTTGTATCTACTAAAGAAAGTGTTGCAGTCCTCAGGCTGCTGCAGCAACTCTGTGTTTAGGTTTAAAATGATAGTCTAACAAATGTTGTCATGGCAGTTGTCCAAAGAAGACAACACACAGAGTCAGCCTAAAATATAACATCCAAAGGATTCTGTAGAGCATATGAGGAAGAGCATTTATTTTGCTTTAGAGAGCACCACAAAGATTCGCTGTTTTTCCAGTCATCCCTGCAGGAGTTCCTGTCAAAGTTTGGTGTAGAATGAGGCCCCTGTATGTGATTGTAAAGCCTGCAGGAAGGAGGGTGGAAAATCTTTAAAGTGAGACCATGTGAGCAAGCTTCTACACAATAGTATTCCCCTGTGAGCAGAACAAATGAAACTCTGCATGTACAAACATGAGCACTTGATTGAACTTTTGTCTTTAGTAGATTTTGCCCAGAAATGGCTAAATAAATAAATAGGTATGATAAATGAGGTTAAAAAAATGCCATTAGGTGTCATAATATTTGATATATTCTCTCCCGTCTCCTCTCTATTAACAGAGACCATGTGCAGCAGAAATAGAAATATTGTCCCACAGTGGGAAAATTTGGGTGTACCAGCAGCAATTTACAGGTAAATGGAGGCATGGATAGTCAAACTCAGGAAAAAAAAAAAAAAACAGAGAGAGAAAAAAGAAAACAGAAATATAAGAATAAGAGAGTCTAGGGGGCGTGCCGTGGTGGGGTAGCGGGTCAAGAATCTCATTGACCCGTATTTGGAGGCCTTGAGTCCTCGACGCGGCCGTCGCGGGTTCGACTCCCGGACCCCACGACATTTGCCGCATGTCTTCCCCCCTCTCCTTCCCCGTTTCCTGTCAGCCTACTATCATATAAGGGACACTAGAGCCCACAAAAAGACTCCCTGGAGGGGTAAAAAAAAAAAAGAATAAGAGAGTCTAAGGTAAGGGCAAATTTATAACAAGAAATTTAATACTGTCAAGTTAAATGGTGAAAAGGTGCAATTATTGTGTTTGATGTGATCTTTAAAATGAAAGGACTGGTAATAAAAGGAAAACAGAGAAAACAGATTTTTTTTAATGGTGTTTTTGTCTATGCCTGATGTCAAAACTGATTGGAGTTAACATTGTAAAAAGCGTCTGATTGTTGAAAAAAATCTGGAAAAAAAAAAAAAAAACAATAAAAAAAACCTCCTGCACAGCATGTTGAATGGTTTATTTTACAACCACAGGATGCTGAGTTTAAACGGAACTTGTTTCAGGAAAAAACTAACTTCAAACACAAATTACTACTCTCTCAAAACAAATGATGAGTGCAGTTCACTTGGCCAACAGCGTGTTTGCTTTAGTTCTAAAGCAAATATTTGCTTCTTTCAAACAGGTTGTTGCAAAAATAATAATTACAATGATAATAAAATAAATAAAAATACCATGCCTTAGCATCAAAATTTAGTTAATAGGAAAAATAATATTCTTCCTGAATTCTTGATTATGTTATATAACCCAAAGAAAAGCCACAACTGCTACATGCAAGTGTGACAGCAGACACCACAGCCAAGGTTTACCCTGTTTTACCACACAGTAAAGCAAACTGTCTGCGGCCCTATCTTGGTGGAAACAAACCCGTGAGATTTTAAAGAATTTCACAGGATGGCGTAGTGCAGAACAAAGACGTTGTGGTGTCTGTGCCGTAAGTATGCAGTCACAGACAAACACAGACATGCTGACCTTCCGCTGCAGGTGGTAAGGAGCTGAGAGGTTTTGATACTCAAAAGGTCAGACCATGATTTTTGTCTGCCAGGTTCTTATGGCTAACATATAAATATATATTTTCTTAAAAACAAGTCTTTTTGCTGCAGGAAATGTTGGGGGACTTTAGAAAACACTAAGTCTAAAACATTATTTCTGCAAACTATTCTTTTTCTCAAGAATAGTTTATTTGTTTGGGTATGTTTTCAAAAATGGTGGAAAAAATATGCAAATACAAGCAGATTACCTCATTTCAAAATAGAAAGGCAGGTAGACATATAGATTTTTTTTCTTTCACACATTTCAGACCATCAATTCAATGTCAGTATGAGAAAAAGAAATGAGAATTCTTTAACATTCTGTTTTAATTCAGCCACATTGCAACATTTTTCAGTATGAATAGCCTATAGATTAATCCAAAACCTTTTTTTTTTTTTTTACCCCAGAAGGTAGATTTTCTGCTATGCTTTGGATCATTGTCCTGCTGAACTGCTGCTCTTAAGGTCACAAACTGATGGCCATGAAATTCCCATCAGTATTTTCTGCTGAATTTGAAAGCAGATTTCATGGTTCAAGTCTCTTAATTTCTGAAGCAGCAAAGCAGCCCAGATCATCCCACTACCACCACCATGTGGTAGTATGTAAGATGTTATCCTTTGCTTTGCCCCCAAGCAAGAATCTCATTGAACCTAAAAGTTGTTTTAGCAAGGGAAAATGTGCAAAGCATCTGCAAATGACACCTCAACAAATTTAACTTCTACAGTGGTGTTTACATGTTGTGATAGTTTCCCAATAGAGATATTATTACTGACTACATTTCAGTCAGGTTGTCTCTTTTAGTTTGCAAATTGAAAATTTCAAGTTGTTTACACACACACCGCCACACGCCCACACACACATGCCCCCCCCCCCATATATATATATATATATATATATATAAATATATATATATATATATATATATATATATATATATATATATATATATATATATATATATATATATATCTTGTGTCTGCTGAAATATATATATATATATATATGTATATCAATCTGTACTCTAATAATCTATAGTCACCACCCAGTAACTGCCCAGTAACTGCTTTTACATTTCCACATGGACAAAGGACTCAGAGTTTGTACTTTTTAAGGAAACTTAAATTAAAAAATAAACAACAATGGGTCATCAGGAAAGTTGGCTTGATGGACGCTTTGCGACGTGCTGAAGGCAGCAGACACTTCCCGACAATGCACTGGAGAGACAACCTCAGCCTCTGATAGCAGGGAGGGAAACGGAAGCCATTAGTCACAGGCTGACCTTTCTCCAAGCTGCTTGTAGACGGGACTCTGAACGGTGAAAACCCAAACAGCAAGATTTTCTTGAACCTTCTGGGAAGAGTTAATAAACGGCAAGAAGCTTGTTCAGAAAACATTAGACTTTTTTTCTCTTTTTACAGTTTATGTGGTTATATAAAATATCTTTACATAAAATAAAATGGAAAAATCCCCCTTCTATTAGATACTGTTTTCATTTATGCTTAGGGTCAAGTTGAAAAGTTGAAATCAGTCAGTATTTTCAGGGTTGGCCAAAGACTACAGTATATGAGGCATCAAGTAAAGTTTAATTTTGGGCCCATTCTTCTATTTAGAACACGATCACCACCAAACAACAGATTTCAACACAGATTTGTTGAAATCTGGGAGAGGGGGACTAAGTTTAATTTAAAATCTGTCACGGACTATTGGTTAGGAATTGTGGAGAATTTTTTTTTTTTTCTTTAAGAAACTGAGCGCAAGCATAAAGAAAAGATTAAACTCGTAGCATCAGACTGTAACTAAGCTAAGACAAGAGTCAAATGACGAAGGCTGCTCTTTTCACTTTTACTTGAGTGAAGTTCCAAGGTGAAGATTTGGAGAACTGGTAGGTGAGGATTCCTAAAATATGCATGATTGAGTCAAAGCAACTCTCCTGGAATGTTTTTAATGAGGCAATGTCATTATACTGTGATATAAAGCTCTAAAAGTAGATTTTACATAATACCCTCACACCCCTATTTAAAGAATTAAATCTTCTTTTAGTACAAAAAATGAAGCTAAAAAATTGTTAAAGGACAAATACATTTTCACCGTACTGCGATACGTTTGCATTTACTACAGGAAGCGTTTTGAAGTTTCAGCTGTTGTAACTGGTGAAATTTTGCTCTTTAATCTGACTTGTTCTAAGTCGTGTCAGGTGGACTCCCTGATGAGATGTTAGTTCTCAATTGTCCACGACTTGTCTGAGGACCTCCATTTAAAAGCACACAAAGAAACCAGAGCTTGTTTCTGATATCTGCGTTGCATCCAGAGGCCTTTGGGTTCACAGCTGTTTGAGATAACGTCAGTGTGAATCTCAGCAGGACAGAATCACGCTGCCTTCCTTCCAGTGCACAGCTGTGCACCAACAAAAACCAGCACCTTGTGCAGATCAACTTTTATTCCGTCCCGTCAGTTGGACTTCACGATTTAATTGGAGTGAAATACAAAACAAAGGGTTAAAAAGAAGGATTTAACATGCAGCCACAGAAAACTGTCATGTAAAGGGGATGATAGCTGAGGTGAAGGTAAGATTGTGAAGTTGCTTTTGAACAACGACTGAGATGTGATGAAGCAAACAGGGCACATGGACAGGAAGAGGAGGGTTGGTTACTGTTACACCAGCAAACGTCCTTACCTAAGTGTGCTAACAGCAGGGAAAGGTGCAGTGTGTTTAAAGGTAAAGGAAATGCAGAGAATTAGGTAAGGATGGGGTTTAAAAAAAAAAAACTTTGCTTGGATCAAAAGCTGGCCAACAAGCGGCGGTGCTCTCATTGTCCCCTTGGGTGTTCCTGTCAAAGCTCAGGGAGGCAGAAATAATTCCGTTAATTGGCTCTCTGAGTTACATATATAAGACCAATCAGGGATACTTTATGGTAAGAGAAGCACAGACTTCCCTTTGCTGCCTCAGCAAGCAAAGAAGTTTCTTCCCTTTAGCACACAACTTTTATCTTTTAGTACAAAATCTTGCTTATATTAACACTGTTTTAACAATTCAGCTACACTTTAAGTACAAACTATAGAAAAGGACAACTGTGAGAGAATGAGAGGCTCTTTGATCTCTGCATGACATCAGTGAATTAAAAAGATTAATCCCATTTCAAACTGCAAGAGCAGTCTCAAACTACGCAAAACACGAGATGCCTCATGGAGTGTGACCGACTAGCCACACAAAGTCTGAATCATGTGACTTCTCCCCTCCTCCACCCACTCACAAGACAGGATATGAGTTCTCCCAAGTTTTTTGGGAGTCCGATGGCTATTTTGTTCGTTTCTTTAACCTGCGACCCACTGCACACATTGCGAATAGGCTACGTCAGCATGCTTTAACCTTTGTATGGACTAACATTTCATACAAGTAGTGGACAGTTTACAAATTAGGCAGCCTGCCGGTTTGGAAACTCTGCAGGAACCGAAGGGCCTGTTCCTCTCTGAGGTTTGGCAGGCTTTTAATCTGTTTCTGACAAACTGTGATTCACTTGTAGAGCTTTGAGAGCAAATTGGTTTTGACAAAAAGGGATGTTCTGCTTTCTATTGAACTTTCATGTAGAATATTTGCTGCAACAAACAGAAACAGTGATTATTTTTATTCTCAGAGCTCTTATAGTAAAAAGTATATACATATTTTTGAATTATGATCTCCTTCTTAAAGAGGCTAACCCCGCCCGATGTAAAAATATTATTATCCCTCTAATTGAAAAATGTAACTTTTCTGGAAGCTGAATTCAGTTACTTGATTTCTTGAATCAGAAATCAAGAAATCACATATATGGAACCAGTCAGGCCACATTAAGTGGGTCAAAAGATTTAAAAAAGCAGTACATCATTCCCCCCACTTAAAAAAATCAACAGGTACGAAACAGACCCACCGACATATCAATGTGGACAGGGTTACAAAGCCATTTCTGAGGCTTTGGGATGCCGGTAATGCACAGCGAGATTCCTGATCCTCAAATGGAGAAAACATGGGCCAGTGAGAAACCTTCCCAGAAGAGGCCAGCCTATCACATATTCCAAGAATGTATCATCAACTCATCTAAGAACTCACAAAGGACCTAAGAACAACATTTAACACACTGCAGGCCCACTTGGCTCAGTTAAGGTCAGTGTTCAGGAGTCAACAGTTAGAAAGAAACTGGGAAGAGTCCAACGTGAAAACTACTGGCCAAAAAGACCACAAAGGACTATTTCACGTTTGCCCAAGTCTTTAGGGGAAATATGTGAACTAATCAGACAAAAGAAGATCTCTTTGGAAGATATACGTCAGAAAGAACATTCACCAAGTGTGACAAACCCCCCCGCCCCCCAGAAATAATCTGTACAGAGGCAAATACATTCCTTCCTTATCTCTGAGTCTTCTTTAGATACACACACATATGGATATTATGCTGCATATGTCTTTGGAGTTTTTTAGTTTTATTGAGAGTATTATTGACTTGAATTTCTTCATGCCTAAAACCACTTTTTCTTATTAAATGGCCTTGTTCCATCAGCAGAATACTTCCTGTTCAGACACAGCAACCTGTTTCACAGAAACCTTATCAGCAACGTGTCCTTTCTACATCAGTAAATGCATTCCTCACTTTTTAGCATTCATTAGACTCAACAGTGAGCACAAGCACACAAAAAGGGAGAGTTATATGATTAGAGAGCGAGAGAGAGAGTGAAAGAGAGACTAATATATTTTGAAATTTTCTGTTGTTTTGTACTTTATTTCTAGAAAGAACAACATTTGTGTATTATTTGAAAAATGTATAAATTTTCAAGAGTTTATCGTTGACTTTTGCAAGAGATTTAAGGATTTTCTGTCTACTATTAAATTACTTTCCCTCAACAATGACTAATAAATCATTCAAGCACAAAAGAAAACAAGAAATGTTGAGGCAGGTTATTATTAGCAGCTGGACTCAATCTATTGTTGTGTGTTTTTAAGTTAAATCAACAAAAGTCAAAAAGAAAAATAATATTATAACAGATATAGTTTCATACACACTAATCAGACACACTCTGCAATTCCACTAGGTTTTTGGGTTTTCTATGCAGGTCAGCTTCTGCCAGACACAGCTTTTATTTGGACCCGATTAGTTTTGGGCATAGTCATCGCATGGCCTCTGTTGGCCGGGATAACGCTCATTGGTGTCCGCATCACTGGACCTATTCAGGCGGGCCGGCACAATCGCGTAGAACTGGCAGACATAACGCCTAACCCAAAGTGTCAGGCCAGCCCAGTCAGCAAATGCAATGCCCCCTCAACACACCCCTGTCTCCTTTTTTAATTGCAGTTAGATGGAGGGACTGAGACATGAGAAGAGAAAAGAAAAGAATGGGATAAGTAAGAGACAGAGGGGACCAGTTCGAGAGAGAAAAAAGAAAAAAAGACACAGGGTGTCGGTGAGAAAAAGACATATTGCCCTGCAAGTCAACTCTTACACAGTTCTGAAATTGACCCTAGTGACCTGTGTGCCAAATGACCGATTAGTCACTGCTTTTACATATTTGGGATTCCAGCATGCTTGTGAACATACAGTAGAGACCAAAAGTTTGGACTCACCTTCTAATTCAATGGGTTTTCTTTATTTTCATGACTATTTATAAGGCAAGAAATCCCACTTATTAACCTGACAGGGCACACCTATGAAGTGAAAACCATTTCACTTTATAGGTGAAATGGCAATGTCTACTTTGAAGAAACTAGAATATAAGGGGTATTTTCAGTTGTTTTACACTTTTTTGTTTAGTGCATATTTCCACATGTGTTATTCATAGTTTTGATGCCTTCAGTGTGAATCTACAATGTCAATAGTCATGAAAATAAAGGAAACTCATTGAATTAAAAGGTGTGTCCAAACCTTTGGTCTGTACTGTATATCCAACCAGTCTAAGTAAGTTTCTGCTAACTGTAAAAAACTAGAATAAAAATTGTTTTATAAATACAGACAGACAGAAAGCAAACTTGGCTTAAGACAACGTAAAGTATGAACAATACCTGGTTGCAGATTGTAAATATGAGAAGACAGGAGACACATTTAGGCATGCATTTACAGTAGCTAAGAGTGCTATTTGGCTAAACAGTACTCTGCTGCCCTCTTGTGGTGTAACCAGTTTAGCTCAGGGCATTTTCTCATCTTCCTGCAAATAGTTTATAAAAGATGAGTGACATGGAACTCCATAAAAATGATGGGACTTGTTTTGTAAACTGATAAAAACAGAGTTGCTCTGCATTGTAAGACATGCAGCATGCAATCTTGAAACCTGTTCAGTGTCAGAGAACTTTAGATAGATAGATAGATAGATAGATAGATAGATAGATAGATAGATAGATAGATAGATAGATAAAGTGGCCTTTACAAAATAATATATATAAATTGTAGGTGGGTAAATTATTTATTTCTATTATTTTTTATATTAGTCTTTAAAATACCAGAATTTGCACATGACTTTATGTTTTTGTCTGTCTGGTTACGTCATTATAAATATTAAATCCGATGTTATGATCAGTTACTTAGTTTTTGAATAGTCTTTTTTATTTTGTTTACTCTAACTGAAAATCGTTGATACTTTGGTGTAAAACTGCAGCGGTCTTCACGAACTCAGAACTAACAGGTGACGCTTAACGTAAAACAAAATTTACAGCAAGCCCCTTTAACTGGCTCATACCATTAATGGTTAGAGAGGGGGGGAGATCGCTTTTGTTGAAACTTTATAGTGTGTTTAGTTCTTTTATGCGGTGGTAAAACTGCCATTAGTCTAATCTTTTAGGTTGTTAGTAAGCTGTCTAGTAATATATCACCGAAAGAGCAGTTGTAAAAGAGATCTAGAAGAGTTACCACGACCGGCGCTTCCCGTCGTTACAAACAGAGGTAGGGACCGCTGGCTGGGGATGAGCGGCACCAACATTCAGGTGCAAGACTTAGAAGAGGACCTGAATTAATTTATTGTGGAGTAACTTAAACGTATTTGTGACAATGACGGAGAGCGGCAGTCGCGACGGCTCTGAAACAGAAACAAAGCAGCTCCAGGCTAACGCCACGACGGAGTACTGCTCAAAGTTGCAGCGGTGGATGTGGGAGTATTACTGGGGACATGCTAGCTGGCAGAGCTGGGCGGCTCTGTCAGCCATCCCCTTGCCACCGCCGAGCTCTGCCGCTCAGACACCGGCTGCTCATTCTTCCATTCCCGCCAGCGGACAGCAAGCGTTTGAGCTCGGGAACTGGTTCGGCTACCCGTACGCTTTCAGACACCCGGGGTCCTCGACTCCTTACCCGGGTGGTCTGCAGGCGGAGCAGCGCTCAGCCGCGACCGACGTGCGGCAGCAGAACGGAAGTCCACCACAAGCAGGTAGGTGGTGGCCTGTTCTTTTTTTTTTTTTTTACAGAAACATCCCTAAGCATGGTGTAATGTGCATGGTTCCTTAAAGCAGGGGTGTCAAACTCCAGTCCTCGAGGGCCGCTGTCCTGCAACTTTTAGATGTGCCTCTGCTGCACCACAGCTGAATAGAATAATTAGGTCATTAGCAAGGCTCTGGAGAACTGATCTACACAAGGAGGAGGTAATTAAGCCATTTCATTCCAGCTTTTTGTACCTGTGACACATCTAAAAACTGCAGGACAGCGGCCCTCGAGGACTGGAGTTTGACACCTGTGCCTTAAAGACTTAAGATAAGTCATGAGTGTAATGCGAAGCAGGCTTAAGAAGAGGTCCAGGTGGAAACAGGCTTATATAATTAGAGTTGTCCCAAAGACTCTTTGGACCTATTGTTTACCACACTGGTTGTTTTCTGCAGATCTAAAGTAGCTTCAAAATAACAACAGTACCTCATAAAATAATCCCTGCAATATAAGCTTTTGTCATCACAAACGTCACAGTATTTTCTTTTTTAAATTGGATTTGCTCTAGAATCATAAAATGATACATAACAGTGAGGTGAGTGGGAAATTATTTATGGTTTTCATACTTGAAACTGAAAAGTGTGGCGTGCATTTATTTAAATCGTAGTAGGACCACCTCTCTATTACATTTGCACGTTTTTCGGGGGACATGTCTCTTCCTTATGTGCACGTCTAGTTATTAAACTTTCATTCAGTTACATTGTAGGAAGAAGCGTCTGTAAATGGCAGCTTTCAGGTCTTGTCATCTCGGACTTTCAGTAGCCTGTTTTGGCTCACAATTTGGCTCCAACTCCTGCTCCCTCCAAAAGTAAGCTGGAAACCGTGCTCGTCTGCTGCTGAAATGTCTTGGAGACGCAAAGGCCTTGATGGCTGTCACAGTTTTAAAGCTCAACGAAATTAAGTTATAGTTTTTAGTAGCCCAGCTGAGACTCCACATGTTGATAGATTATTTGTCCTAGTATGAGAAGTCATCCATTTCAAACATGGGGGTTAAAGTGGGAGCAGCTGTGAAGTTTTATCAGTTAAGGAATTTAGCAGAAATAAAACCAGTTGTTTCTCCACTGGCTTCCCTCATATTTTAGGACTTGTTTTAGAGTTATTTTATTTAGTTTTCCTCATGGGCTTGCCACCTCCTACCTCCCTGGGCTGTTGCTCCGTTATACACTCTCAGGTGAGCTGACCAGCTGCTCCTCTGTGTGCCAAAAAGTGAAAGTTAGCTTGGAGGTCACTGCATTTTTGCTGTGGTAGCTCCTACAACGTGGACAGACCTACTTTTGTATTTGCCTTTGCTTTTGACACAATATGAGATGCTGATTTTAGCTTATGTTATTTTCCTTATAATTGGGTATATGAGTTACAAAGTATTTTGTGTTTTGAGTAGAGCCATTGATTTGTAACATTAATAGTTTTTTTTTATAAATTGGAACTGATAAATAAAACACTGTACAGATGAATATTCCAACATTTTGTCTGCACATCATATTGTACAGGACGAGAGTACACCATCCCCTCCCCTCTTCAGAGATTACTGGCGGAGACGGTGGATTTCTTCATCCTGTTTTGTGTGAAGGCCACCATCGTCTTATGGATCATGCATCTCTTCGGAATGAAGTGAGGAAAATAAATCTGAAAACCTTAAATAAAACTCCTAATTTAAAGATTCCCAAATGTTGCTCTTAGCCAATTATCTACCAACAATGTTCTAATGCGTCCGTCATCCAGAACCACCCTCACCAACAAACTGCATGGTCTCCTTTCAGGGACATTGCCAAGTTTATCACCCACTTCATCATTGAGGAGATCGATGAGAACACGTCCATCGAGGACCTGCAGAAAATGATGGCGGTCGCTTTGGTTTACAGAGTATTGGTCTGCGTTTATGAGGTGGGATGCTTTTTTTGTCACCTGCTCTTAAGAAACTAACTAGTCCCAAGTTTATCAAGATTCAGGTGAAGTAGAATTTATTTAATTCAAATGGAGTCTTCTGACTTGGACTGTTGTAATTCTAACAAGATTTTAAATACCACACAACGTTACTTTGGGTTTAATTTGGAGTTAAATAAATTGCTTTTATAGTATTAGGCATGTTGACAGAAGAATCAGTAATAGTTGAAGATGTGTGTCACTGCTTTGAACAGGTATCTGATGTACAGAGTGGTGGTTTTTCAAAGATAATTTACACTAAACTTGTCTTTTTAATTCAACTCAAACTGAGTTTCCAAAACGTACATTTATTTGAAGAAAAATGGAGGCAACACATTGGTCAACATGCCGGAGTTGCTGCTATCACATTATAAAATAATTATTTTGCACAAAACCCCACAAAAATATGGATATTATTTTCCCTTTCAGCTTTGAATCCTTTAAACAAAATGCCCATGTTGCCCAGCCTTATTAAGCTGACCACAGTCTCAGCACCTATCAGCTTACACTTCTTCCATATAATTGACAACAAAGTGCAGATTAAAGATGAAGATAATTTCTACTGCATTCGCGAGGAGCTGCTTTCCTTTCTGCATGAGCAGATTTCTCACAACAAAACATCCTGTTCCATAGAGAACCGTGATGCAACGTTGCATTCAGAATTGCGGGAGGTGAAGTCATGTATTTTGTGTCTCCTGTTGGACGTCTGTGTCAGAGGCTTTGTTTTCCCACATGGGGCTGACCTCTGGGACGTTTAGGCACCTCGGCTCAAACTCCATCTGGCCTTTGTTTTTCTTTTTTTTTTTAGATGTTTATAGATTTTTTTGTTGTTGCATATAAATATGTAAATAAAGTGAAATAGAATATCATAGTAGCAATTCAGTTCAATGCTTTTATGTGCTTATAAATGCATTACACGTTTTTTCTTTACATTTTTCTGTTAATTTTGATATTTATCGTGGCATTTTTATGATCATATCAGCTGTAAAGTATTGTTTCGGTATTTTTTTCCATTAGTTTTGTTTTTCCACTGTTCGTCCCTTGAGAGTAGCAGTAAAGATTGATATCTTTAAAAGTATGATTGAATTCAGCATTTCTTGTGCTGCTGTACGATAAAATTGTTTTCCTAATTGGTGTGCTGGAATGGCCATGTTTTCTTCTTTTTAGGGCAGTTTTTATAATTTAGTATCAAATTATAAATACTGCCTGTATCATTGTGTTCATTATCTACATTTAATTCTTTTTATTTTTGAGTGTTTACTTTTTTTTCCCAGTTAAAAGTAAAAATAGTTTTTTACTACATATGCGTTTACTACTGCCTCTTCACTAAGTCGATGATGTTATGTAAATGCTAATGCTATGTTAATGCTAAAGCGATGCTAATGTTCCCCAAAATTTGATCTGGTCAAGAAAAAAAAATCAAAATCAGACACCTAACTCAACAATGCAAGTGAGCTGCAGACAACTGACTTGATGTGTCTCCCCCAAAGTCTCAGCAGAGCCACAAAGTGATTGGTGATATGTTGATGCTGTAATACATACAAAAGGAACCAAACCCAGATATTGGGTGGATTGTATTGTGCTGTACAGTACATGGATTTTTTTGACACTTTTCTTCTTGCTTAATCAGACAATCTGCATTTGGGGCGCCGGAGGTGCGACTCCAGGGAAGTTCCTGCTCGGTCTGCGGGTGGTGACATGCGACACGTCCACCATGGTACGGCCCAACCGCATTTTTGTGGTTCCAGCATCTAATGTTTCTCTGTCGGCGTGAGTAATCAACTTTTTTTTTTTACATCAATGTGGATATCCTCAATATTTGAAATTGAGAGGTTCAGGTAACATTCTTTTTTTTAAAACAAATTTCTTACGTTCGCAGCTCCACTGTGCGAGCGTTGAACAAGAACTTCTCCATCGCTTTTCTCTTTCCTGTCTTCATCACGCTCCTCTTCTTCCAGCACAACAGGACAGTTTACGACATTGTGGCCGGGACCATAGTGGTCCAACGCAGAGGGGCCTAAAAGGTTGCCCCCTTAACCCCAACCTCCTGTTTCTCAGACTCGGTCACTGCTGCATGTCAAAGAGTGATTGTTCTGTTTTTCATCAGGATTCACCTAATTTATTTTACATTAAAATTTTATTGCACTGAAAAGAATAATGGGTCATAACATCTCTACACTGAAGTTGGGCTACGCTTTAAAAGGACACAAATACAGATGTGGTAGCAGAATATTAAGTTAGATGAAATGAAAGGCGTGTGAGGATTTCAGTTTTATCAAGTGTCAACTGAAAAAAGTCTCTTTGCCTCTTTAAGGCAAAAATATATGCAAAGTCAACCTTTTTTTGTTTTAAAATCTGTTTTCAAACACCTACATATGATATGGATATGGTCTTTTTGTAGCTGTTGTGGCATTAATGCCAAACAATTTACTTTTGCCTAACCCTATATATGCAACTTTCAGGTCAAATCGGAAGATGTATTGTTTGATCAAGCTATTTATTTCATGCTTTATGAATAAAAAAAGGCAGCAATGAATACATTTAAAAATATACTTAAGTAAAATATGAAATACATCAGCAGGACTGACATGGCACCAGGCCAATCCAACTTTTTATGTCTCCAGATTTGTTAGCAGAGCTGCTGTTTGCTCCAAAGTTGTTCATGCAGACCAAAATGCAAAATATCTGCACACAAAACTTAATAGATTGCACATACTTTTGGTTTTTTGATTCAAAAAAAGAAAATAGTCTTGCTCTGTGACTGGGCAGCTGTTTGGATGTCCTCTGAAGTATTAAGATTGTTTTGTAAATTAAGAAAGGGTTGCAGTGAAGCGATGTTGCGTAATCTGTCAGTATGTAGGTTTTTTTCTTTATCTTTTGAGTTAGGAGACAATTTATCATGTTTCTTTAGTAACTCTGCTCATATCTAGAACCTCAGTTTGGTTAGATTTTTCTTTATGGATTCTTTTCCTATTGTTAAAGTCAGTGATAGTTTCAGTAAGGAAATTATATATTTAGTTTCCTTTGGGAAACTACAGTATATATATATATATATATATATATATATATATATATATATATATAATGCAGTCATACTGTTGCTAAAAACAAAGAGAAAATGTCCATTTATTGTGCCTATGGATGATTTGAACTGCTTTGATTTAGTGAAAGTTTCTATGTTATATTATGCATAGTTTGTAAGTTACAAAAAAGTCATTTTGTGACTCAGGGCAACTTGTTAGCATTGACAATATTTTACTTAATATTAAATGTCATTTCTGTATATGAATAATTTGAGAACATTCTGGTATTAAAGTACTATGCAGTAAATGGATTTAATCCATGCAAGAAGTATATTTGTGTTTGCATTGTCCCACCAATGGATGTCTTTACCTGGACTTACCCTCCAATCACACTAAAATGTAAGCAATGCAAGATTTTAGATTTAAATAATCCATATAAATTAACTGTTTTTAAGAAAAATCTGGTCACATATGTTAAGTACTAGTGTTTAAATGATTTTCCTGTTTCTCTTCCTATGTTTCTCAGTATTAACTGACTGGCCAAAAAAAAAAAAACATTCAAACATTAATATTTTGTTGGGTTGCCTGATTACGACATGCATTTGCTGTAGCATTATTTTGATGACCTTGAGCAATGTTATGAGATTTATTCCCATTTGCATTATTATTTCACCAAGATCTTGTATTGATCTTGGTGAAATAATAATCTTGTATTGATTATGAGAGTCAGTCCATTGAGTTCCCTGCACATTTTGTGTGTATGGCAATACTCTTACTCTCACCATTAAACACAGCCCTGACTACTGTTTTTTTGATTTCACCAAACATTTAAATGATCGCTGATCATTCGGGGAGTTTTCTGACTATATTTCTTTCTTGATGACGATGGTCTTCCAATTTCTAATAATGCGTTGGACAGTTTTAGCCTAACTTTAGTTGTGCGATCTTTTTAGTTTTCTCTGCTTGATACCTGTGATGTGACTCTTAAACAAACATCTTTTCCATGACCACAGGATGTGTCATTAGGGACGGTTGTTTAAGAAATGAGAAGTTACTTTACAGCAGTTGGGGTTAATTAACTTGTTCCTAGCTGGAAAATAAGCGCCAGTGCTGTAATTATCCAATAGTCGGCTTATAGTGGTTTGCTTAATGAAATTCAGACGGTGACTAGTTTTTTGGTTGTGTTTTTTTGTTTTTTTTACCCAGCCCTAATGTCGATGTCTGGCTAATAAAGTCAATTAAGAGTGACTTTATACTGACCAAGCCACATAACAAGGAACATAGTTGTTTATGGCATTGTATTTCATGTATATTTAGAGCTATAAATTTGTTTTACAAGTTCTTGGTGAAGAGTCAGTGACCGTTTTCAGATATAAAAGAAAACTGTTAAAAGATGTGCCGTCTTCTCCCTGCTCTCGCACTTTTATAGCCTCACCACATGGGGGCAGCAGAGGTCAGAACAAGCCAGACTCGACGAACTGCTCCTACAAAAAATGTAAAATCTCCGTTTGTGAATTCATATATTGGGCAGTGTTGGCATTGCCTCACTTGAGACTGAAAAATGTAACCTTTTGGCCTTTTATTCAACTGAACCAACAACTTCTACTGCATGTTTGCTGTGACTTCACGCTGTAGACTTTCCTTTTCAGCAATGCTTTATTGATCCCAAAGGGAAATTAAATGTTCTTATTCATAATTCTAGGTTCTTCAGAGTTTCTGTAGATTGCTGGCTATTGACAGAAAGGATCCAGGTCCTTTCCATCAGTAGAGGATCCCCTGTAGCAGTCAGTATTACAGTGAATTTAAAAAAAGCCTCCGACTAAAGACACATTTGTTTTTTATATGGCAGTCTCATTAAGAGAATGCTCAAGATTTTCTTGATTTTATGTAAAATTATTCTTTGCATCCTCTCCTCTTAGAGGCTCCACAGTAATACCCAGAACAGAGAACCAGCTTTCTTTAGCACTTTGCTTAGCCTTTGGCTAAGTCTTTGGCAAGAGATGACACAACAGACTTATAGAAGATATGCAACATCTTGCTGCAAACATTGAAGGATCTAAGCTTTCTCAAGAAGTACAGCCCACTCTGTCATTCCTGTATAAAGGAGAGCATAAGTGTCTATTTTGGTGGCAATGGATCACATAAAATTTGATTGAGAAATGTGTTTATGGTTATAATGTCACAAAATGTAGTTCTGTACTTCTTCATGCATTTTTTAAGTTTAAATTTGGTTTCATTCCTTTGGGAAACTAAATGTTTTACTTATGAGTTGTTTTCACATTTTGTTTAATCATAACAAAATAAATTCAGTGTCACTGCAAGGAAGTGACATACTTCTCCTTGCATCCTTGAACAATGACTGTTACAGTGAGAGGTGAAGCAAAAAAAACTTTTCCGCAACTTTCTAATGTTAAGTGTAGCAAAGTATATTTTAACAGTTTGTTTGCAAATAACTCTTTCTAGCTTCAGTCATTTTATATGGGGAGACAATCTAAACTGTTACTAATTAGTAAGACATATTTGTAACTCTTGTAGTTAAAGTAAAAAAAAAATGTTTATGTTTGAAAGTTGTAGAGTTGGAATCTTTTGATTTAGGGAAGAGATGAATTAATGAATAACTTTTACCCCTGAACCCTGTTTTTAAGGAGTTTTTCCTGTTCCAAAATGCTGTGGAGTTGAATTTTTATGAGCTGCATGTCAGATTAGCCTGGAGTGTATTTTACATTAAGTTCCCAGTAGGAAGATGTAAAGGCTTGTTGGGGTTTCCTCTGAATGGTTGTATTTAAACAGCAAGCATTAATCAAGGGAGCTGGTAATCATTAGCCTCTTGCTGCTTTTCTCACTCCAGCATGCACAAGAATAACGCGAGACACAGAGGCATTTAAAGTTTTTATGAACTCGTGTTTTTGTATTTTCTATTATGCTTTGGTGCTCTCTTGCATATTTTTTTCTTTTGGATTTTTTATTTATGTATTTTTTTTTTAGAATTGAAGCAATAATTTATGTGTTCTCTTGCACTGTTTGCAGGTATAAAACAAGGGAATCTTATGTTTTACTAATTTCTTGATGAAATCTATAAATACTGAGTAATATTAGTTTTATTAGTTCTTAAAAAATCTTAAAGTTCCTTCCAATGGCTTCAGGGCATGGGGGAAATTAGTTCTCTGCTGTATAATCCCTGTGTGTGTGGAGAAGCTCTCCAAACATCGTGCATGATTTTTAGAAGTTCATTGTGGCATTTTTGTCCTTCGGTTGCAAGTTTTTGTGCTGAGAGTCATGAGTTGTTCTTCGTGCCAGAAAGCTGAGAGGGGCTCTGCGATTATTACGCCTCGAGTGGCTTTAATACAAATTTCACAGAGCAGACGGGGAAGGGAGAGAGAGAAAGCAACAGAAAGTGGGAGACACTTGGATTAAGAGAGAGACAAAAGCCCAAGAGGAAGAAAGGGATTGGAACTGGGAGTTCAAAACGAGGGGAGTTGAGGATGGGAAGAGAAGTGGAGGCAAAAACAGAGAAAGAATGGAAAGAAGTGAGCGCGAGCGTGAGAGGCTAAGGGACACCATGCTTGAAAATTCTCTCTGATCTTTGAGCCTTGGGACCGGAGGCGATGGAATACCCTGCAGAACTCTATTAAAATTCAACCAGCTTCACTTAAGCCTTCAGTTATTATAGAATAGAGGCCCTTCACAGCTCAGCTTTCTGTGTTTGGTCTCTGTTGCATGCACTGAGTTAACACTTGCAAAGAAGTAAGGATGTCTTTTCTGCACAAAAAGGTGAATTTGAAAAAAACTAGTGAGAAAGGCATAGAGTTTGTCGTTCAGGTAGCCACCGTGGAATTTAGCTCATAGTTTTGACTTTACAAATAAGCACTGATCCATAAGAATATATTTGCAAAAGCGGAGTGTGGCTCTGTTTTATTATAATGTTGATGGCTGAGTGAACATTTGTTACAGTTAGTAACAAGACACTGTGTTAAAGCAGAGCTCAGAGCAGCACCAACACCATAAAGCTAATCATGTTCGTTACATAAATTATCTCAACTAATTCTTGCCTCTTGGCAAAACAAGAAAGCTCTAAGGGGATTTAAAGCAGTATCTTGACTTCTGAAGCAATGGTTCATAGAAGTAGAAATGTTTAACTTTATATGAAGATAAAATTAGGTTGAATGAAACTTGTAAGTGTAGCAGAACTGAGGTTTAGGGCAAACATCATAGGAATACGTAGGAGTAAACATGGGGGGAGGATCCTAATTTGTTCCTTAACAGAAACCATATTTTTGCAATACCTTTTATTGAAAAAAAATAAAGGTTTATCTTTTCAGATTTTTCTTTTTTACATTTTGTTACATTTCCTGTAGTTTTAACATTCAGATGTCTAAAAATGTTGAGATAAAAAGAAACGGATGGGCTTTTGTATTGCGTCCAATTGCTTTCTCAAAACTCAGCAACATGAGTTTTGCTTGTACTCCGAAATGAGGTCAGAGTTCAGGGTTCTGTATGTGATGTCATCTGTGACCTCTCTTGTTTCTCGGGTGTCATGGGCAAGTATTCAAGTTTCTTTTATGGTTTCTTCCATACCTGTGTGTCCACGCGAGGTTGCTGGTGTCCATCTCCAGCAGTCTTTGGACTAGAGGTGGGGTACACCCTGGACAGGTACCTCATCCATTGAAGGGCAACTCAGACACACACACGCATGCACCCCCCCCCCCCCCCCCCCCCCCCCCCCCCCCCCACACACAGGAGAGTAACTGCGCACACACACTCATGAGGTCAGGTTAGAGAGACCAATTAACCTAACAGTCATGTTTCTGGACTTTGGGAGGGACTGGGAGTACCCAGAGAAAACCCCGGCTTGCGCAAAACAAACACAAAACCTCCATCCTCAAAGAGCCCAGGTCGGGATTTGAACCCAGGACCTTCTGAGTGCAAGACAACAGAGCTTACTCTGCCTCCTTTTAGTCTAATTCTCAACTTCAAACCTGTAAATAAATGCCACTGTCATAAGCTGGAACACATTTGAAATGGAAAAAATGAAAAGATTATGATCCATACCTGTTATGATGATGCACAATATGTTGACTGCTTTAACTATTTGTGGATGCGGGCGAACATTGTTGTTTCCCATAACTACATCTTTGTATTACAATGCAGAACCTATAGACGGACAATGTTGAGCAAAGATGGACAAATTAAAACCACCACAAGATCAAAAAGGACGAGCAGCTCAATACCGACTCAGCAGGTACGTTTTTAGACGAGCTATTTCACAGAACTGTCTAGTAAATGTATGCTTGCTGCCCCTTTGTTTTTATTTTTTTTGTTACTGCATGACCGGTTTGATTTATGACTTTGCTCAAAGTATGTGAAACAAACAGCCAGCAGCTGTTCAACAGCAGCTCAGGAGTACAAGGAGACTGAGTCTAGAGTAGTCCTCACTTGCAGACATTTTTAGTTGCACAGCCAACAGATCTAGTGGGGGGGGAAACTATCTTTGAGCATCTTCTGAGGTCATTTCTGTATTGCTCAGCTCCTCAGGGACGCGTTTCACCTGCTTATCTGCAGGAAGCTTTTCTGTGTGTGTGTGTCTGCAATTTTTTTTACCAGGCAAGCTGTGTGCGGGGATTACATAATCAGAATGTTTTTATATATTTATTTATTTATTTTTTTAAATAAAAACAGCTGCCTCTGTGTGAACATGGTAGCAGTGAACTAGAACAGTCACAATGTTGGCTGTGATACCAGCAAACGTAAGCAAAAGATGCCGACGGGGCTTCAAGCAGAAATGAGGTCAACAGCAGGAAAATGACGGGACATTTTATGGAGTCAATAGGAGACGGTTGTAGTATTTTGTGACATAATGTTATTATGAAACACAGAGATTTAGCTGTGTGTTTACAACACTAAAATCTACAATGTAAGTATTCACTTCTTCTGCTACCAGTAGATACAAAGAGATATGTTGAGTTTTGCTAAGTTTGAATAAAATCAAATTATTTTCAAATCATTTATGGAGTACTATCTCAGAAGAATAGTTAATTACTGGAACAGTAAATACCTCCCAGTTTAACCCAATTCAATCACCACATTCAGTGCAGGCTAACAGTTAGAATAAATACTGTATATTGGTGTTTATAAATCTACAGACTGCAGTAGAAGAAAAATCTGTCATTGCAATGAATTATAGTCAGAAACATAAAGAGGATAATCTGATAAGTGTATCTCGTACTTAAACTAGGGAATTGGCCACACCTTTGACAATAATAAGTACAAGGTTACAAGAGCCTCTATTAAAGTTATGAATAGGATAATAAGCACCAGTTAGTTTCTGGTTTGAGACTGAGCACTGAGAGAGACATAAGCTATCTTTCCCTGAGATGTAAGATGAAAAGAAAACCCCTATAATTTGCCAATAAATCCCATCTTTTTTTGTTGCTTATTATTATAAATAGCTGTTTAGTATATTATTACACTGATGGTTCAATAAAGACATCTGCTTTGTGTAATGTGTGAGAAGAGATTGCATGGATAACTATTAGGTTCTCATAAGTAGTTTGTTGTATCCTTGCAGGGTCGCAGGTGCCTCCCCAACAGCTACTGGGTGAGAGGTGGGTTACGCCACAGTCCATTAAAAGGCAACTTGGAGACAAAAAACATCATACCGAAGGTCAACGTAGCATATTCCATTAACTTTATAAGCGCATTTTTGACTTATGGGAGAAAGCTGGAGTACTCACACTTGGACAAGGAGAACAAACGCCATGCAGAAAGACCCCAGGCCATGATTCAAACCCAGGACTTTCTTAATGTTAGGCAACAATCCTACCAACTGGGCCACCATGCGAATAGCTTATCCTGTCAATCTAAAGCATATATTAAAAAAGTCAAATATACCCAGGTACCCTTAGCAGCTATTTTTCTTGCTAATTACTGTACTTGACGTAATTAGGCAAGTAGCAACAACACATAGGTTAAATGATAAAATATTGCATATTTTAAAAAAAATAATATATATATATATATATATATATAAGTATGTGGTTAACAGGTTGAAAAAAATGGTTTATTTCACATAAAGAGCTGTGGTGATTGTCAAACTATTTTATTTACATTGTGGTTGAACTGATACAATGAAGATTGTCTTATGCTTAAGAATTACGATGATGTGATTCTTTAAAAGATAAAAAAAATGCTGTTTGACTAAATTTTTTCTTTTTAGTCTAGTCTGGATAATTCTCTTTGTTCTGTTCATAGCTAATATAAAATGAACTAAATTTGATTAAGACAATATTAATGTTTTTGTGGTTTTTACTAGTATTTGCAATTGCATCTTTTTGTTGCAAAGCACTTTGTTTTTATGAAGTGATAGATAAAATTGATATTGATAATACATAATTCTAATGAACAGGCAAACATTTGTGTACTTGACAGAACTTTTCAAACTGAGCAGGATATATTTCTTTAAAATATAACAATAATGAAAACTAGGTGATTTTTCTCTTTTATATTGATACTAAAGGTTTAAGTATTACAATATTTATACTGGACTACCTCATCACATAGTAACTAAAATAATATGAAAAAGCCCAAAGTGAACCTGACATTCACATAAAGTAATTCACATAATATTTATATGCTAAGGGGATCTGTACGGAGTACTGAGCTCAGTGTGACTCCAGCTGATAAACCTAGAAAAGGGTTTATATTTTTCTACGTTTCCTGCTTAGAAACAAGACAAAAAGGTAAAATTTAATAAATTTACCAAACGAAAGAAACAATAAAGGCGGGTAATTATGACTTAGTCTTAGAAAAACCATGAGAGTCTTATCTGTTTAACTTGTTACCTTGTATAATAAAATTGAACTATTTTGGGGGAAAATGTATTGCTAATTCCCACAATGAAGTTCTTAAAAAATAATTTATGGAAGTTTTTATACAAGGACACAGTTCTTAAATTGCTTTCAAAGATATGTTTGGGCATTAAATGCTCTTGAACAGTGGACAGAATTGAGTGTAATAAACATTAGCTGTTAAAACAAGGTGCTGGTATTCTTACCAATAGAATGAAAAATGATGGTGAGTGAATAAGCGGGGGAAAATAACAATAAAAGCTTAAAATGAAGTTACAGAAAACGGCACAGTGAGAAATATTATAATCATTTAAACATACAAATGCTTTGACACAACCACATTTCCGTCCCAGATTCTCTCTGTAATCCCCAGCAGAGGGAGTGCAGTTTAAAGCGATGAGTTTGTCTGCACAGAGCCGTCTTCCTCATTGGTTCCCCATGACTTCAGTGCTGGAGGTGTCTCGGCCAATGGGAGCGCTCCCTGGTTACAAACATCTGAAGTAGTAATAATGTGGAATGTGCTGGCTCGGCATGAGCTGTCAACCAGAGCATGTAGTACTATACCACATACGGATGGGGGGAGGAGACTAGGCGAGAGGAGGAAGTGGTAAATACTCAGTGACAATGCAGAAGCTTCGTTGTACTCTGTTAATGTGCGTGTGATAGCAGAAAGCAACATTACCATCAGCTGCTTTATATTACCCAACAGAACTCCACCCTCTCGACTTTTATTACACTTTTGTTTTGTTGGATGATGATTTATTGTTTCATGCAGATTCCAGAAAGATGTCATCAATGATTAGACATTTTTATTGCTTGCACATTTCTTTTGTCTACTTTTATTTTTTTTTTAGACTGTAGTAAAAACATATTTTGAGTTTACAAAATCACTTTTCCATTCCAGCATTTAGGCCACGTAACTTTCCCTTATATGCCATTACATTGATGGGAAACATTTTAAAATGAGTGCCAAGACAAATTTTAATCTTGATAGGGTTGTTTTGTTGCCATGCGTTGCACAATGCAAATCATTCAGGCTTTTGGGCCTTACAGCCGGTGCTCAGATTACTGGCCCTGTAGTGAAGTTACAGCAGACTAAACACCTGTTTTCCTTTCTACTGGAAAGATGTACAGAATGCACGGAGGGCATATTTGGTAGAAAAACTCAACCAAAATAGTTTCCCACTGATCACTGTTCATATATATATATATATAAATGTCTCTAAATAGATGGAATGTAGTCTTTCTATGTGTGTTTGGTGGCAGCAAGAGAGGAGAACCAATTGGGGAGATGAAGCATGGGAGTTTACCCAAAGCAGTTAACATTATGTGAAATTACCAAAGACATTGGTGGAGCTATTGTAGAAATGAACTCTAGAATCTCTTTCTGGGTGTGTCTGCTTGACTGAACAAACATTCATCCAGCCAGACTTGAGCTGGTTATTCTAAAAGATCTGAGGAAGTGTTTATCTGAGGTTCAGGACATTCAATGTGAGAAAGAGTCACATTAAGAAGGTTGAAATATTAGAAAGCCTTCTATCAATGTAGCTTGTAATGTTGTTTTTTTGTTTTACTTTTTGTCTCAGCTAAATGTTTCACATGATCAAACGTCATAAGAACTTATGACGCCTCATTTCTGTGACGAGTTCAGGCATAAAAAGGCTCCTAAAATCAAGGAATGAACCACATAACAAAAAACATGGAAAATAAAGCAGCATTTAAGTCAGACCTTTGAGTCTGTCTCCTTAATCAGATCTGTGATGGCACATAAAATATATTAACTCCAATACTGAAATTTCTAGAGCTATTAATTGAAAACTAGACAGACAGCTTGAAGAATTTCTGATTGTCACGTTTAAAAGAAAAAAAAGGCAAATGTGTTGGACTGTTTAAGGTCAAAGAAATCTTTCAGCCTATTCAGGCTACGAGTCTTTCCATTACATGTATACATGCTGTTATACTGTTCAAACATTTTCAAATTAGTCAGTAGGGCTGAGTTTACCGAACATTATGTCATCTCCTGCTGGGCATTTGGATGCCAGCCTTACTATAACTCAGAGGTTTTATTTGTCTCATATTATTTTACTACCTTTCTTTAGATCCTTTTGTTTTAAATACCACAGATTTGAATTGAAATGAAAAGGATAAATGATTTTCAAATTTTTTCACACAAACATTTGGAAAACTTTGCCCTGCATTGCTGCTCGACCCCTTTTAATCAGGCACCTCAAAGTAAAATCTTCTGAAACATTCTGTGGATTTTACTCATCTGAACATATTTTTTACTAATTCATGTCATCTAACCGGTAATTGGTTAACCTGAAATAACAGAGTGTTGTTATTATATATACATTTGTCCTGTAACCCCAACAAATGTCTGTCCATTTGTTGGGTTTGCAGTATGCAGGTCTAAACCTTCTCAGCTAATAGTAAGTGCTGATAATTTCCCACATATTCTGTAAGGTAACAAACAACCCTCCTCCTCTTGGGTACAGCCCATCAGCAGCATCTCTGTTTTCAGGCATAAATAGCTACAGATCATAAGCCAGCATGCGGATAGCGTACTCTATAAGAGAGCTATTCCCCACTTATAAACCATGACGGCGTACACACAGCCACTGTGGCCATGATTAATTGATGGTGTTTCAGTGTTAACAGGCCTCTCATTGCCAGACATCTCCAGGACTTGTGGGCTGACGAGACATCAACATCACTGATTCACAGTTGTTGTTTTTTTCTTTTTTTTTAAAACAAAGGGTCCTTTGAAATGGAGGATTCAGAGGATTTAGTCAGGTGGATGTTTGTGTTACATTATGCTTGAAGAGCATAATTGAACACAGAACTGAACTTGCAGAACTGATTGAATCAGCAAAAGTGTGCAAAGTTTGCATCGCACTCCTGGATTTGCATCCTAGAATGTCCACTTCAACCTTCACATCACTTTTTAAGAGCAGAAAAACCCTGAGAGACTAGAAAGGTACATGTTAAGCCTTTAAAGATTGTGACAGAGAAATCTAAACTCAGTCAGAAATGCACTGAAGTTGCTTGTTCACCCTTAACCTCAGTGTGTTAACGCTAATGATGGAAGTCAGAAGGTGAAGCCTCAGAGGAAGTATTGATCAATAACCACAACAAATTATAAACTATTTAGCTGGCAAGAAAAGCATGTAGAAGAATTTCTTGAGCTGTCTTCACTGGACTACAATAGAAACAACATACCTGATTTCATTTAAGACTCAATAATTAAATCGCTTGTTTGCAAATAACCAGTTCTTCATTACAATAAATCAGACATTTATTTAAGACAGTATAGTTTCTCTAGATTGTATGTTTAGCATTACTGTACATTATAATTATTTTTTTAAATATATTCCTTTTTTGTTGTGTGCTTTTATTTGCCTGTCCCTTTTTCTGCTGATTCTCTTCAATTCAAGAGAAAAATAAAAGATCATTCTTTTCTATTCTATATGTGACCTAAAGGGAGCTGGTTCCTTTCTCCAGCAGTCAGGATCGTGCGTCCAGTTCTTAGTCCATCACAAAACACTGTTTATACATTATAAAATTAAGTTTTTAGTAATTATGCAATGCTTTTTAGCTTTAAAGATTAATTTTTCATTTTGTGAACAATAAACAACTTTGTTTGAATGATCTAGTCACTGTAAAAACGCACATTGAAGTGTAAATGTTGAAAAGTTTGGACAGGACTTGGAGACAAGGGGAGATGACCTCCAGCAGTCAGGGTTCATTTTATCCCATGGATGTCCAGCCATTGGAGGATTTGTTTCATTTAATGTTTTTTACTTCTCTTAAAATGGTTTATTAACCTGAGCCATTTTGATCATGCAACATTAGGTGTTTCATATTGCTAATATTTCCGAATACATCTTGCAAATTCAACAAAAGGAAAAAGTGGTGTCAAAACTCTCATTTGCAGCAAGAAATGAAAAAAAAAAAAAAAAAAACTGAACCTTTTTTTTTTATTTCAAAACCAAAATTAACTTTGTGAAGTAATGTTTGGGGAATAAAGCTTTCTAAAGCACAGCTGCTGAACTTTACAGAAGTGGGACTCAGTTTAACGCAAGTATTCACAGTGAAGCAATATGTACTCCCAGACTATCTTTGAATCCTTGCTTCTTTCCCTATCTCCGTCTTCCTTCCTTCATTTTTTTTGCTTTGCCAAACTGTTAGTTTCCTCCTATACTCTCCCGCACCCCGTCGTCATGAGTTCACACTAAACAGCAGTTCAGGCTCCCAGGGCAGACCAAGGGGGGTCAGGCGAGTGCTGGAGATTTGTAAGCTGCCTCTTTCAAACTCATCCATTATCCAGCTGACTCCACTCTGACCCCTGAGGTAGCGAGTGTGTACTGTAGAGACTTGCCTGGAGAATCACTCAACAGAGTTTCTGGGTGCACACGCGTGTTTGTGGGGGTGTGTGCGCGCGCGTGTGTGTGTGTAGACCTCGGGGTTTGTGTTGGAGAGCATTCCTGACCTGGTCAATAGTTAAAGAGACTGATTTGTTGAAAATGGCTCTGATATGAGAGGCAACACTTTTTCAGACAATACGGCTGTTGAAGGGCCCATAGTAAGCGTGTTCAAGTTGTTGATGTTTGGCTTGAGGATTTCAGGTCAAGCAGAACAAGTGAAGAATGAAGCCTGACATGTGGAGAAGACTATAAAGAAAGACGGGACCATATTTCTGCCATATGCTGAAATCTTTTCCATTCTTCTTTGGAACACATCTCAAACTCAGCCAAATTGGATGGAAAACATATGTGAACAGCAAGTGTCTTGTCTTCCCACAGATTCTCATTTATTAGCTTTACATAATGGACTTTGACTAGGCCATTCTAACACATAAATTTGTTTTCGTCAGATTATGGGGTTGTTGTCCTGCTGGAGGGTGAACTTCCACCCCATACTCAAGTCTTGTGAAGCAATTTGTTATAAAAATAATGCTGGCAGAACTATGTTCCACTGGTGTGTTCAAGGTGTTGAGCTTTATAATTTTTTTCTACAAAGTATGATGCAAGTATGAACAAAAAATTTTCAATTTTGACCTCCATTCTAACCGGATCCTGCAACCCTAATTTCTTATAGTTCTCACTAAGCAGTGACTTTCTTCTTTCCCACTGACAAATATTCCCATCTGAGTTGCATATCTCTGCAGCTCCTCCAACGTGAACATGTACCTCTCAAACTATTATCATAATAATGGTTTCCTAACATGTCAGCTCTGGTTGACAGCCTGATCCTGGTAGATTTGAAATCGTCCAATAATATTTCCAGTGTGATGAATGATAGATGGAGCACCGACTTTTGGGATATTCAAAATTTGAGATGCAGGTTCAGAAACTAGATCCATTTTAAGCTTTTCTAAAACTTTCTTGCTGTTTGTCTGTTGTGTTCCATGTTTTTTTTTTATGATGCTTTTTGTTCTCCAACGAATGTCTGAGGCCTTCAGCGAACAGCTGGAATGTTACTGATTAAATGACAAGAAGCATTTAATCAGCAACATTAAATGTTGTCTGCTAAACGGGGAGCTAAACAAATGCAGATTTGAATTTATAAAAAATATGTTGAAAAGTGTGTAACAATTTCCATGCCCTGTACAGTGAGGCATTACTTTGTGGGGGTCTATCCCACAGATCATATTAAAGCACTCAGGATTAATTCACAAACTCTGCCTGCCTAGGATGTGCAGATTCAGTTGCCTCCTGGTAATACATAGATTAGGAAACTCAGTGCATTGTAATCCTCCATTCTTTCCATTTCCCTTGTCGTGGAAGGGAAAAGGTGTGTGAGAACAGGTAAAGTGTTAGCAGGCTTTTGCTGCAGGATTACACTTGCAAGGGCGACTTTAAGCCTGCATGATTTGGTTGCTAGAGAGGAACAGAAGAAATGAGGTCACATTTCTAAAAGAGTAGCTTGATTTTTATCATTCTCGGAGCGGTAATATTAACAGTTATATTTAGTAGATGTGTAACAGCAACTCCATTACACATTTACACAAATAAAGACAGCTTCCAGTCTTTATTTTTGACAGTCTTCTTCAGAGAAGAAGGGTAGAGATCTTCAAGAAAGGCTAAGGCAAGTGAATTACTTTTTGCTGGTGGAGTGAGTAATGGCTTTGGAGGCGATTACCCTTGGATACAAGGGTTGAAAAGTTTATGGAGCCTGAATGAGAGTTGGCGAGTTGAAGTTGCAGAGTGCCTGTGTGGAAGTAAGTGGGACTTTGCGCAGAGGAAAAGTGCTGGACTCTTGTGAGAGTTGAAAGAGCTTCTTGTCAATTAGGCAGCAGAGGAGCAGACCAGAAAGTTCCCAACGGCCTGAGGTGAAGCTGTGGTGGAGACATGAAGCAAGTTAGGGATTCTAGAACAGATAGAAATGATGAACGAGCAATGAAGAATGACTTGAAGCAATCAGACGAGTAGTAAAGGAGACCAGTGGTAGCTGCCGAGTATCCCCTCAGGTCTTTTCATGTCTGTTATATGTTTGGGCCATTTTGCTAGTAAAAAGAGAATACAGATCTGGTTGTGTTCTGTGTTGACACAACACTAGTTTCAGTGCTTGACTTTAAGACACTGAATGATTGAAAGATCAGAGTTAAATGGTTTGACAAACTCATCTGGGTGTTGTGCTAAAACTGAGAAAACGCCTCACAAATCATAAGAAAATCCTTAAATGAGCCTCAGAAATCCAGAAGATCTAGCAATCAAGATTACTTTAAACTGTCACTACTCTTAGGGAGCAAACAAAATGACTCCAGACATTATTGTTATTGTTTCCAGTGTCTGTTCACTAAATCAAGAAGTAGCACTAAACATGTGTATTCTGGAAACGCTTGCAGATTTGAATAAGAGAGGGTGTAAATAGGGAGCAGTTCATATGAAGACCGTATAGTAATGGCTGTTTTTAAAACTTAGAAGATCTGCTTTCTTTTTCTACTGAGGTCTTCTTTAGTCAAAATCCCTAATGACCTCGTGTAGACCTCTTCTACATGCCGTACATCACTTTTCAGCAGCTATGCAATGAAAATAAACCACTATAAGTCTCCTAAAGGCCTGACTAAAGCTAATGTTAATTTATCTTACAGTTACAGTTTAGCTCTCTTGTTTATGTGGCAGATCAACCTATGTTTGTTGCAATATTTCTGCTCAAGCAGACTTGTTTCCTTGTGTGGTGCGGAGGAGTACTTGCGCAGCCAAAATCAGTGGCAGATGACATTTCATTATGAGTCATTTAACAAAGAGGTATGCACATTTAAGCTCCCTCTTTCTATTTCTCATACAAGCCACACCCAGTTGTGCTTTATTGTCCCCGAGTGTTCACACCTTCAACAGAGAACACGGGTACATCTCTAGGGAGTAACCCAATGTTGGAAAAATGGAAATGGAAATGGAAAACATCTCCTCTGGGAAGTTCTTCAACTACACAGTGGCAAAACAATACATGTTCGTTTGTAATAATATTTTCCCATAGTTTCAAGCAATTTAATTGGAAGTTTTAGCTGATGTCAAACTGCTGAACTGGTTACTAGTCACTCCAGCCCGTAGCTGCGTAGCAACGATATGTTGCAACTCTGTGTAACACAACTAGACTGTAAAATGGATTTGTTGTTAAATTCAATTTAATTCAAAAATACTTTATTAATCCCAGAGGGGAATTAAATGCAAAACTATTATGCAAACTTCTTCAAAAAGTTGCTTTAGATGCTGATGGCTGTGGGGAAGAAGGATCTCTGGTAGTGGTCAGTGTTACAGCAGCACTGAAGAAGACTCTGACTGAAGACACTCTGGTGTTGTATAACAGCCTCACTATCTCAGGATGTTCAGGGTTGTCTGTATTTTCTTGATTTCATGAAGAATCCTTCTTTGTACCACCATCTCCATTGGTTGCATGCTAGTCCCCAGAGCCATGAAGGAAATACATCTTAACTTTCACCCCCAAAACACTTAGCTGTGACTCAATGGCTCCAAGAGGACGCTGGTGTCCTCGACACAGAGAATAATCTGAATCTATGATCATCTACTTTGTTTTGTTCACAGTGAAGTCAAGATGATTGTTCCCACGCCATTCTGCTTTAGATGGCCTCACCTTTTCCTCAAGCACCGTTGGATACATGGTGAAATTATTGGTGAATTCTGTGATGTGAGCTGTCCAGAAAAACAAACAAAACAAAAAAATAGTAATAATTTAATTTTCTTGAAGTGAAATGATTGATTTTAAATTCCTTAGAGACCGCTTCAAATCTCTTATCCAACTAACAACCTGCTACAGTCTTCTTCCTGAAGGCCTCACATGGATGTTTGTATCTGGATAGAGATTGATCTTTAGATTTAGTGATTGATCTGGATTAGTTAACTTTCTCTTGGACAATTGGAAGCATGCTAAGCTAAATGTTTAAAGGTTTAAACCGGGCACGGCTCCTTTGAAATACTGAGTAACAATGTCATAATAATATTTGACACCTCTGTATCAGATTGCTTTATACACACTTTAGTGGAAATAGATGTGAGATTACACTAATTTATTCATCACTAAAAACGGCTTTTTATTACTTTTATTAAAGGTTATTTTCTTTTTACTTGTTGAATTTCTGAATGTTGATAAACTTTAGTTTAAATATCCATATGTTCCAATTTGTTAAGAAAACACAGGCTGTGTAGGTGGCTCTAATTTTTCATATGACTGTTTCTGTCTCCTGATTTTGAATTTTAAGGGCAGCTCTTTGAATTTACTTACTAAATTTAAAGAGTTGTAGAGTAATTCTGCCTCTCACACTGCAGCATAGCTATACCCATTATACTGTAGGGATAGGGAACTTTACCAAGGCACAAAGTTTCTGTAATGGCAACCTTCAATAAGTTAAACCAACATTTTGTATTCAACAGTGTATACATAAACAGCTGCTCCAGATAATACAGTAATCAGGTCTGTTTAATCCACAACAGTAAGTCAGTTTTATTTGGTGTTAAAATATAACAATTGTTATGAAATGCAAAGTGAAATCTTCTTATTCAAATATGAGTCCATCCAACTATGTGTCTTCATTTCTATGCATGCGGTGCATCAGCGTAATACTAAACCTCTGGCTCACAGGGCAGCCTACCTCTCTAGTTCTTTGTTTGTCACACATGTGACGAGGGTACAATGGACAGTAGGACAATAGTCCACTTATTGAGTGACTGGCAGGGAGCGGGATACATCCCTGATTATCCTTCACACTGCAGCCTCGTGCACCCTGCGGTTCATAGTGAGCGGTGTCAGGTTGCACTCCGCTGTAGAGGGAAAGGCAGTGCTGTCACACTGGAAATCTGGAAGGAGTCACAGAGGTCAAAGTAGTGAAAGGCTCTCAAAATAGATGAGAAGTGAAATAAGTAACGGGTTAAGAGGCTGACTTAAATGATTTTAACAGGAAAGTATTGAAGATGCACAGATTTGGGTTTACTCATTTTGATTTTTTCTTTTTGAGGTCTGACCTGCCTGCAGTTCTGACCACAATCTCAAGGAACACTTGTGACCACTCTGGTACCGTTTGTATTAGAGTGACTGAAACAACCGGCACACTTAGAGCAAATGCTAGTTGAGGAATATGATGTCATCCCACAGCAGTGTTTGACCAATCTTGGCAAACAGCATGAGGAGGTGCTAAGCTGAACCTCCTGTTTGTAAAATAAATTAAAAGTTATTGCCAATATGTCTTGTTTTTGAAAACTTCATTAGCAGAAAGAGCTGTTTGACAAATGTCCTTACTTTTTTTTTTTTTGGTCTGTACAAATGAGTGATAACAGCAAATAGGGATGTTGGACAGATTTGATTATTTTGAGTGTACCTTGGAGGAAAAGATTCATTTTCAAGTGTGTGGACAAAGTACAAGGTTAGTAAGCTTTAATATTTTTTTCATAAATGAGATACTGTGTAATTCTTTTCTTGGTGTGCAAGGCAGCTCTGTAACATCTTACAATAAAAAATTTATTGTTTTGATCCATCCAGAGAGCAGAAAAAAGTATATTTTCTTGTTTTTATATATAGTTTTTAAGGAGAGAAAATAAAAACCCACCATGCATAAAATCTATGATATGAAATTGGCCACAAAATCTCTGATCGGTAGGTTTTATGCACTTCAGCACAGCACGTCTAAAGTCAGACTTATAACATTTTAGTTACTAACCCTTTTTGTTGCGGCCATCTTTTGTTCGTGTCTCTGAATGTGTAAGGAATGTCCACAGCTGAGATGTCCTCCAGGTTGCTGTCAGCTGACTGTCACTCATTGCCTTCAAGCAGAGCATATTTTCTCTTAATCCTTGAGCCTCGATCGCCTGCCATGACCTTATGACTTTATGACCTTCAAAAATGACAATAAAAGGGTTTAAGTAGAGGCCAAGCTCTTCATAGTGAGGCTAAACTGTTACATTTGCAATAAAGAATGCAGCTAAGCCTGAGTTTAATATGCAAGCACAATTGAACTATTTCTAATGACGTATGTGCTTTGACATCCCCACGCCTTATCAGTGCTGTCAGTGAACTTCTCCTGTAATTCCGCGTCTGTTTGACCTGCTCCGAGCCCTGGATGTCATATTTTTGCATGAGTAGCTCGCAAACTGCTCCATTTGTGAATCTCTCCCTCTCTCTTTCTCTTTCTCCCTGGAGGTGGGGGCAGAGAGGTATTAGCTGTGCGCCGCAGACATCATTAGGAGGGGAGACGCTTTCCACCGTCAGCGCCGGAGCGGAGCGGAGCAGAGCAGGGGAGCCCTGGCAACAAGAAGACACACAAACTCAGCAGCCCGTTACACCCCACAGTAAGTCGCACAAAACTACTCACTCCGAGCCGCTTTTTCCAAACTGCCACTGCTCGCTTTCTCTCTTTTGGAGCTCTGTTTGGACATAAAAATGGCTGGAAGAACTGGGTAAGGGTGGCGCTGAAGCGCTCTCTACCCGTCTCTCTTTACTTCAAAGCGTTTGGGAAATGTTCACTTCGCGCTCTGACTTATTTTAACAGTCACCAAACAGTCCGGGGGAACGAGGGGCATGGGTGGGTACACTTGTCACATCGCTGCTTTGTTGCAAAGTGAGTTTTTTTTAGTGGACGAAAGAGGGAGCGGAGGTTTGCCTGGGTAGTGACCGAGCGAGGAGCGCGTTCGCCGGTCGAGTTGATCTCGGCCAGCCGCTGCGCTTCCCACTAACTGCGCCACTCGACCTCGGCTCGAACGTGTTCTCTTTACGCTGCTTTCTCAGCGGTAAACACCGCCAGACTCTGCTGGATGTTGTTGCGAACGCTTGTTTCAATACTCTTAATTTGTTGACAGGGAATGTCAAAGGCAGGAGATTTTTTTTTTTTAACAACGTTTCACCATCGCGGAAGTGTTTCCCCTGAACACGAACTAGAACTACTCGCTAAAGTCAAGTTAAAATGCTCACTTTGTTTGTTCCGAAACACTTTACAGCTATGAAATGTGTATTTCCGCTTGCAATTTGCACACGTTTACGGCTGCATGTGTAATATGTTACTACACGGTGTTTTACATTACCAGCTGGGTGTAAAGGACATACGGTTTGTGATTGCAGGACTACCCGTGATGTCATTCATCCGAGCTTGGACCATTATATAACGGGACTGTAGGGAAGCCTGTGATAGCAGGCTATTTTTACACTGTTTACACCTCAGAGCAGGGTAGGGCTATGCTTAAACTCACAATATGAATTTAATATGCCATCCAAATGAGGAAAAAGTGCATGTACATTAAGGGAGTGCTGCAGATGTAAAGCATGCACTTTAAGGTGTCCCCTGTCTTTTATGGACGCCTGTGCAATAAACACTTTAACTAGTGCATGGTGAACATTTTTCTCATATTCTCAGTGATATATCCTGCAGAGGGCTTTAATGTGCACATATTTAATTAAAAAAAGCCATACTCACAGTTACGACATTATTTAGTAAACTCTCTGAACTTAACTTTGAAGTGAAATATGTCCTTGAATGTTCAACAACGTGCACTTAAGTGATTGTAACTTCTATTTTTTTATTTGTCCATTAATGTTATTACATCCTCCTACTATCAATATTTTACTCATTTTCTAATTTTTTCAAGGTTTTTTTTTTTTTTTTATCTCTCTCCGCTAGAGATTTCAGCATGCAAGAACAGTGTGTGTTAATAATGTTCACTACTACCTTTGATATTCAAGTAATTGTCAGAATTTTTGGGGGTATTTTGTGGTAGTAGTGTTTTTTCCAACAGTAATTCAAAGGAAATGGCAGAGAGAAGGGTGTTGTGGGAGGTAACACAGCAAAGGTCTTGAGGTCAGGAATCGAACCCAGAACAGCTGCATGAAGCACTATAGCCTCTGTATATGGGGCAGCTCTCCTCCCACACCATGCTACGCCCCAGAAAGAAGTTTTTAGGACATTTGTATTCACTTCTTGTAAACTTGACACCAACTCCTTATTATGCTTTGTAACCTAATGGATTGCAATATTTTGTTTTGTCAAATTTGATCACATAAGATGTCACCACAAATTAAAAACATTCTAAAATCTATCTGAGAATTACCTGCGAAAATAAATTTGAAAGAACTTTGAAGTAGCTGCTAAACTAATTATTAGCTAATAAACTTTGCAAACATTTGTTTGAATTCTTGTAAATTTATTTTAGAAACCGTGTTGACCATTTTTGATATTTTTTTCCAAAATATGGTTGCTAATGATGTCTCAAAAATGTGAGGTGTCTTTTGGTTAAAATTTTAGTCTTTAATTTGTTTTTGTGTGGAAAAAAAACCCCTAGCTATAGATAACTCATCTCTGTATACATATACAGAGCAATAACAGCTTTTTTCCCCCTCCAATTTAATTGCTATTAATGCAGTCTTAGCTGTTAGTCAGAAACATGGTAGCACATGAAGAACAAAGCTTTAATTAAAATTTACAAGCAGCCTTTTACAATTAAAACTAATCAAACACAAAGATAAAAAAAACATGTTAACACCCTTTCTAAGTACAAGGATTAACAACAAGACAGAAACTGGAAATGTAATGTGAAGGATTGTGAAAATTCTCCATAATTTTAGTTTTGAGATGGTTATAAAATGTAATTTTTCAAAACACGAAGTGATGAAATGTGTATTTAAGTAGAAACTTACTTAACTATGCACATGGATTTATAGATTGAACTAGAGCTGTGCTGCTCTAGGTAACAACAGCACGTCGTGGCAAGTGGCTCATTCAAATCTTATGTTTTGTTGTCCTACTGCAATGTGAAACCAAACCTCATGAAGCATATGCAGTTTTGTACAGACTTGTTTTGGACTTTAAAGCATAAAAATGCAGTCCAATTGTGTAACAGCATAATTTCTGTCAATAAAACGCACCTTATTATTTATAACGTTATGGCCTCTGTCACATAGATTAGATATGGTCTCTAGTTTGTTCCTGGTGCTGTCTGATTCTCTCGCTCACAATGCTGTGTAAAAGGAAACAGATATCTTTGAAGTGCAGTGGAGGGCCATTCACATTCTGCTTTCCTCACTTGAAATATCCTTCATTTGTTGTTGTGTTGCTTTTATTGTTATATTTGTGGCTTCTCTAGTTCTGTTATCAAAATATTCATATAGAGTTCCACATTTAGGAGCATTCGAAAAGAAGGATTTCTTGCTTATATTCTTCAGGTCTGTGCTTTAAGCTGATTTTTAAAATGTTTAAACTATGAACATTATGTGTATCTGTTATTAATTTCATGTGCTTAAAACCCGTTTAATCCCACCGGCAACAATTGTTGCCAGACATTTTTCCTAACTTCTGGAAGCTGTAAAAGAATTGTTTTGACTTTTAGCAGCTAATTTTAGTTTTTAAATCAAATAATAGAGTGTGTACTCTAAGAAATATCAATTTCATGTATCTAGTGTGATAGGTCACATGACTAGACCTCTTTACTTCCTGCCTGTAACGCTGGAAGTAAATGTGTGTCACAAACGTGTACAAGAGAAAGTCAGTAAATACTTTAATAAAAAAATATAAATAAAATATTTTGTACATATGTTCTTTCAAGTATCTTCTACTGATATATAAAGAAAATTGTATCCATTCATTCATGGATACAATATTCATGTGGCAACAATTGTTACCGCTAGCATAATACATACGTAGACAGCACTGTGCTATGTGTCCATAGCTTTGCTGTTTATTCTATAAGTCTTGCTGTTCTCACACAGCTTAAACTCTAAGATGTTTTAGATTTTCTAGGCCTGAAGGCAACCTCAGAATGATGTCTCCTACATCACTGTCATTCCCACAGTTGAACCCCTCCCCACCCCCTAAAAGCCGACCCTTTCCACAAAGTGTGGCCTATGCACTGAATGACCTCTACAAGATGGCGCCACGCCTGAAACTAGTTCAGGACAAGGCAACGGTCTTGTTCTTGGTCTGGTGGAACAGGGTCAATGTCCTCTCAGATGCAGATTTGTTCATACTAACATTTTCACCTGATTTTGCCTAATTGATTAAATAATCCAATGAGATCAAAGGTCACATGGCACATTGAGACAATGACATCTGCAGGACGTGGCATTCAATTTTTACGTTTCTAAAATATTTCTGAGCACACTTATAACCATTCTTTGTTATAATAAGTTATGCATGTCATGATTTTTCTTTTTTTTTTTATGTGTATAAATAGGCCAGATTTGTGTAATTTAGACTATGAAGTTTCCCACCAGCAACAATTGTTGCCGAGTATAAAACCTACATTTTCACTAACATAACCAACATAAAATGTAATAATTCATAAATATCATGTGTGAGGGAGGTCCAAGGATTGAAATGCATGCTCTTACTTTGCAGGAAAAAATTTGGGATTAAATGGGTTAATTTGGCATAATGTTCCTGTTATGATGGCAATGTTCTGACCAGACATCTTTGTCTAATGATATGATTTCCAAAAGCTAATCTTTTTTGATAAAGATGAAAAGCCTTATGACTTAAATTCTTGTTGACAAGTTGTGTGTAATACAGAGGTGCATATACAATGAGAAATGACAATAACAACAACAACAGCAATAAAAAACTGATTTAGATAATCATAAGATGTGGAACTGAAAACATTTGGAGGTCGGTCATTTGATATGTTTTTATATTTATCTTTGATCAAATATTTTTAACACTAAAAATGAGCTCAGTTATGAGACTTGGTTTTGATTCTCTGGTTCACAGGTTGAGGGATTGGTCAATAGCATGCAGAGCTAAAATAGTTATCAGAAATGACACGCTATTTTTACTTCAACAACTGATTCTTCTATTAAGTATTAGATGGATTATGAAAAAAGCTAAGAACACAGAAAGTGCTTGTGAAAAACACATGTAACAGCTATAAAGTCAACATTTTTATTTACTTAACACATAGTCTACACATAGTTCTGCTTTGCCAAATAGAAAATCTTTCTGCATTGTATATTCTGTCATTTGCAAAGCAGATCAAAGCAACAAAACAACATAGTTCTCACTTCAGATGGCTTCTGCATCCTCCTGAGATTGTGTCCTAATGGTGGAAACAGACTACAGAGCGACGTAGCTGTAAGATCGTGGAGAACTTCTGGAAAATGAACAAACAAACATGGGGTTTTTTTTTCCAAAGATTGAGGACAAAGAGGAAGTTGCAAATGTTACAAAGGAGACTGGGATGCTGCCATGTATACAACAAGCAGGGTTTATGAAATTATTGTACTCACTGAAACATATTTTTGAATAACCTTGACATATGTATGGTAGAGTGTTGGAGGCAACAAATAGCGAGGTTTAGGTGAATTAGTTTTAGGTCTGCTATCCTGCAGAAGTTTGACAAAAGTAAAGTCCATCTGTCAGGCTGGGGTTGACAGCATGGATGGAAGTCTGCAAGTTTATGAGGTTATTGATTTTGTGGTGGCTATGCTTTCACAGGCCAGGTTGTTAGAACTATAGCTAAGAGAAAAATAGCCAGCAGTAGGATGTTTACCAGGGATGTCCAAAGTGTGTCCTGGGAACAATTTGTGGCCCTCGGAATGATTTTTCTTTTTGTACACCCCACTACCAGAGTTCTTGAGAGCCATGTCAGCACAAGCAATTGGTTTAGATTAATAATTTTTTAAATATTATTTTGAGCAACATTTTCACAGATGAATAAAATCTTTTGCATCATCAGCTGTGAACTGGGCCAGAGATAGACATGCTGTATTTCCAAAAAGGTACTTTAGTATCTGACAGGTGTTGTTTTTGTTGGGCAGCAGTTGAAATTTATAGATTTTGTTTTTGCTCTATTGAGCAACAAAATGCTTATTTCTGAGGTTCGCTTCTTCAGGTGAACAAGACGTAAAAGATCCAACTGAACTTTTCTATTGTGTGATCATACCACTGTGATCCAGGCGTGCTGTGCCACCCACACACACGCACACACGCCATCCACCCTAGCCTTTGATTCCAGCCGCCACTCACTTTCAAATGGTAATGAGAGGCAATTAGAAGCCAATGTGTCCTAATCACAAGCCATTTAACCGAGCTTGGCTCATTTGTCAGAGCCCTGTGCACATGGAGCCCCACAGACAAACACACATGAGCAGTACGTCTTGTAGATCTTGCCAAATGAGGGGGAAATTGTGTGTTTCTGTGTACGTGAGTGAGATTTCCAGGTAATGATTGGGTGGAGATTTCACAACTGAATGAGCGAGTGACAGAAATGGCTCTTCATGTGCAAGTACAGGGAGGACGAATGATAGGTGGGAGGGCCTCACAGATTGACCAGGGCAGCGAAACAACAGGTGTCAGTGGCTGAATGTAGAGGAAGGAGTGGGAACAATTCTTCATCTTGACATTTATTAAGAGTCTTAAGAGGCACCGTGCACATGGGTGCTAACGAATTAACATGAATTTATTTATATAGTGCCAATTTACAACAGATGTCTTCTCAAGGCACGCATGTCCAATTTGTATCCAGTTAGATTCCAATTTTGTCCACATTAAGTCCAGATTAACCCAGTAAATTCCAGTTCAATCTTATATTCAAATTCTACTCCACTTACATACAGTCCAATTCAATCCAGATTCATGTATGGTACAGTTAGATGCAGATAATTATTTATAGATTTACAGAGATATAGTGATCCAAATTCTTTGACCAATGTTAGGTCCTTAGTTCTAAACCGTTAGTCTGAAGAATAAGTTAAATTCAGTAAATTAGAATATGACAATATAATTTAGTAACTAAATTCACTAAGTGAAAAACGCAGATTGCATTTTCAGATCTCTGTTTCTGTTGATCATGATGATTTTCTGCTTACAGTTAAAGACACGACATTGATTACAACATTACGTCAGACCAATGAAAACAAACATCTGTACTACAGAAATGTGGCCTGTGTAAAATGCATGCTTAACACCTGCTGAAGGTTATTTCGAAAATATAATTTTTATCTGACAAACGAGCCTCATCAAACCGCATGTTTTAATTTACTGAATGTAAGTCTACATCCTTAGATTAAATCTATGATTCTCAAAATTCTGCCAACTTTTACCAACCCAGCATTATCCATGATAGACAGAGGTTAATAGCCCAAAAGGGTAAAATAAATACAGAAACTTTGTTTTATTCCATTTAGCCATCTTTTTTATTTTTTTTTAAGTTTAACACTCGTGGAGCCTGAATAAACTACATCAAAAAAAAAAGAAAAAAACTCTTAAGATTTCAAACTTCTGAATTTAAAAGATTTAATTTTCTAGATTTAAATGTTCTTTTCTAATAGTTTCCTTTTCTGCCATTCTACTCTTGGAAGAGTTACACAAGTAAGACATCTAATATTTTTTCTTATTTTTTTTATTTCATACGTGTTCCTTTTCTTAAATTGTAAATAGGTATTGTTGTATCTCAAGGTAATTGCATGAAAGTACCACATTTGATGTATAACTAAAGAGAGTAAGATTAAGCCAGTCTAATCATAAGCTTTATCAAAAGTTTTAAGTGTGAACTTTGAAGTAGACAGGGTGTCTACCTCACAAGCAAAACTGGGTTCTACCAGATAGGAGCTTGAGAGCTGAATTACTGTCCTCCCAGTCTATTTCTAGAAATTCCAGGAACCACCAGTAATCCTGCAGTCCTAGGATAGTCCTCTTTAGTCAAACTCTAGTCTGTTTGTCTAGAAAGTCCAGTTTGTTTGGGAACGTATGACTGTGCAATTGGACTCTAATGCAGACCAAAAAAGCAAACTCTGGTCCACCAAAGTGCTGGTGAAGTGCTCTGTTGGATATAAAGAGTGATGCAATCTTTTACATAAGACTGAATGTTGCGGGCTATTTGACGATAACTAATTGCTGTAGTTTAATGCTTAAGAAATACATTCAGGTTATCTGCTTTACTCTGAGATATTGTATTTCTAATTTTGGAAGCATAGCTTTTTGTGGTATGAAAATGACTAATTTTCAATTTTCTTTTTTTTTTTTAAGTTAGTCATGTATTGTCATGTATTTAACGTAAGTCAAACGTATAAAGAGGTGTGTTTTGGCACAATGCCCAGCTTTAGTTTGTGCTGTTGTTTTCTATCCTGTCACACTATGACACATAAATGTCATGTTTGATAGTACTGAGAATGTGTCACTCCTGCTTCTGCATCCACACCTGAGTGCTGTCACAGCTCTATCCCTAGTTGAAGTAAGAGGAAGGAAGAGACTGGTGTTGAATGGAAACAGAGTGATGTAACAAATGTGTTGGGAAGTATAAGGCAGAGGGAGAGGAGTAAAAAAAAAAAAGAATATTCAAAATACAGAAAAACAGCTCTTGTGGGGAGTAAGAGAGAGAAACATTTACTTGTGTGATTAAAAAAGAGCATGTGAGAAAAATGTTGGTAAAAATGTGCAGAGCAGTGGGTGGGGATGGAGGCAGATCAAGAGATTGAGCTGTCTCGTTGAACCACGCGGTGTGCTCAGACCTTTTCAGCTTTTCCTTTCATCCTCCCCTATTCATGAAGGCACTGAGTACACATGCTTGCACACAAGAGAAGGGACACACTCACGCTGTGTGCTGCCTTTAAAGGGGATCAATGAGAGCTTTTTGTATTTTGTTAAAGAACATTCTGCTGTGTTTTATCATGTTTTTGTATTGCTTAGTGTACCGTCCTGAATTTTGATGAAATGTAGCAAAAGGTACTTTAATATAAGAATTTAACAACTGCACAAGATGGCATTTCTATGAACATGGTAGAAAATAAAAATCAATGTTTGCAGCTTATATATCACTCTTGTATTTCCTCACTTTGGAGTATTTGTTGATAAGTGTGAGTACATTACACTGCATGAAAAGATTGTGCTTTGTTACCCATTTCATGGGCTTAAATTATATAAATACTTATGAAATGGGCATGTATTCTGACTGTCCCAGCATCACCAACCTGCACACTGGTGTTATACTGTTGGGTCGATAAACTGCTTCATGGCTCAATAACCATGTGAAAAAGAGAAGTCTGGACTTTGCTCAGCCAAGTGTAGCCTTTGGCTTTGTAATGGCTGCTTGTCTGGCTCACTTGATATGCAGTTGTCTATATGCCTGGCAAGTCACTCTTAGAGGCTGAACTTGGCTGAAGTCCAGGGAATATAATGCATCAACAGTGACAGTGACCTTCTCTACGCCTTACCTCTCAAGTCCTGTCTGATTTGTGTTGTCTGTGAAAGAGTTGAATGGCGGATAAAGTTGATCTTTGATTTTCAGTGATTTATACAATGACGGTGGTGGCTGTATTCCCAAACGTGGTCCCCAAGTATTCCTACCCTGCATGTTTTAGATGTGTTTCAGTTCCAGCACATCTGATTTAGTTTATTGCATGACCTCTTTTGCAGCCACCAAATGCTACAGAAGCCTGTTCATTACCCATTCATTTAATTCAGGATTTTAGAAGGAAGGAGACACGTAAAACATGCAGGACAGGGGTATTGAGGAACCACTGATATAGAGAAAATGGTCACAATAAACCATGTCAAACTAGCTGATAAAACTATGCGACTTTGGAAACTGTAAGACTTTACATTAAAAATAACTATGTTTGTTTTTTATTGTGCTTTGAATCCACTTGTTGGAAGCTAGTAAAGCCCTCAGGGCCTCAGCTTCAAAGTGGGTGTGTGGGCATCAACAATGACTTATGTCTGAGCCAGAAGGATATGCATTGAAGGAGAGGAATTCAAAAACAGGAAAATGGCCAGTGATAGAAACAATCCCTGGAATACCAAAAACCCACCCTTCACCAGTGTTGTTCTTGGCTAAACATTCCTTTCCATTACTACTGTTTACTCCTTAGGATGTTGATTTCAATACGCAGCACATGGTGGCTTAACCAGGGTAGCTGCCTTCCAGATCTTATTTCATTGATCCTTCTGATGTGGCATTTATTTTGTGCTACAGACTCCAATCTATTTAGGGACCTACTCTTTTACTTGCAATTCAAAGGAATGTAATAAAAAAGATCCACTATAGTCAGGGTAAATAGTTCAGCACATGGAGACGGGTTCGGGCAAGTCGATGCAACCAGAACAAACATTATTCAGGCCAGCGTCTCCAAGGTTGAGATATTCTTTCTCCGACATACCTGTGGTGTGGTCTGAACAGGACAAGGAGAAGGATGCAAGGCTGGATTGCTGAGGATTTTCAGTCAGTCATTCTGTCTCTGTATGGATTTCTGTTTGGCCTATACTTGTGGCTTGGCCCATTCAGAATCCTTACTGGATGGCTGACCAGACGGCTGTAGATCAGCCTCATTTGGCTGGATGCTTTGTTGTAGTAGAAAGTTAACTGTCAAGCTTTCAGGAGACATTTCTGTCTGTCTGGACTTTCTGCTGAATATGCAGTGAACTCACAGCATTTAAGCATCAGGATTTGGCTGGGAAAGTCAGAGAGCTGTGATAAACACAGATCTAAATTTAAAAACTAGTAAATGAGGATGTTCATTGCCAGCCTAAGATTTCAAGGAAAATGTATTGTTATTACATTGTTAGACTTGTTGGACTGTATTTCTTTACAGAACGTAATTGTCTTGAACCAAAATGGGTTTTATAACTCCAACAGCCTGTCGCTGGGAACCAAAATGTTTCTTATGTGTGTGACACATACTGCTTCCAATACCAGTATTCTGTATCTTTCCAGAGACCCTATTTGAATTTGAATGCTTGATATTTTCAAGCATAATCTGACAATGAATGTAGATTTAGTTTTAGTTTAATTTTTGCCAACTTTTATATCTGCAAAAATTAGTTCATAGTATGCCAGTCCTGGGGCTTTACTATCAAGGGGCTACAGCTAAAATAGATTAGATTCATGTTAGGAGGCTCTTTGTGGCCTTCTGTGACTGGAAACCTCTGTTATCACATACCTTAAAATAATTTAATTCATATATGTTCCTCATTATGGAATTTTTTATTTTTTAAAGAAATTAAAAGTAGTTTCGCACTTTCAAACGTGCATCTTTTGATAGATATTTTGCATTTGGCACAATAGAAAGTCATGAGATGTGTTCATATTCAAACATGACAAATGGAAAAAAATATGTAGCAAAAGTTTCCATCATCATTATCCAGAAATGTTTGGTGCAGCTCTTTAGCCAATGTAAACATCTGCTTGCAGGGACTTGCCCAGGGGAAATACCTGTGGTGGGAGAAGAAAGTTGACCTATTAGGAAATTGCTGGGCATCCTCTGCATATCAAAATAGCTCTGCTTTTTCTACATTCCCTAACCTTAATTGCCCTTATGCAAAGTTTCTGACTTCCCAGATGTCAGATCTCTATCAGCCATGCTAAGTATTTTCTACCTGGGTTTGGAATATCATCACAGAGGGAAACAGGAATTTTATCTTGAGGCACTAAGAGGTTCCACTATTCTGATAAGGAAACTAAAAAGGAAACAGTAGCAGGAATGCCACAAACATGCACATCCATATACGTAAAAGGCATCTCCTTTGGTTTACAAGTCTAGTAGGAAATGGTTGATGTGAATCTTAATTGTTTCTCTCTTGCATTCATTTAAGAAACTGTTATAAACAAGAAAAGTAGTTGAATTGCGTGTAGAGAAAATGTTGTACAAGTTATTTTCCCTTTTAAATGTTATGTCATGATGTGATTTTTCATGATTTTTAGAAATGATTAATGGCCTTGCAGGCATGCTGACTAGACTTGACCTCCGGTATTACCTCCTTAACTTTTTTCTGTGCTTTTTATTATTTTTCTAAAGCATCATTTGTGCTTTACAAAGATTAAAAAATAAAAATAATCTTTGTAAAGTTGCTGCCGTCATATTAACTAAAAACAAGCTGGTGCCATATTACTGTGCTTTAAAACTGACAGGTCTAGCTGGAGCAGTCTATTTGTCACACTTTCGTTTTTCCATTTTGATGAAATGAAACTTTGCTAATGCAACCCAGTGTTGTAAAATATTATATGCATTCAATCTTAGTAGTTTGGTTTAAGAGTTTCATCTGGGGAGTTTTGTGTCAGGAAGCTTTGAAGGAAACTGAAAGTGGTTATTCATTCTGTCTCGCAAACGCTGTGACTGTGGTTCAGTTTCTGGTAATAGTTTCTGTTCCAAAACAGCTGAAATATCTGTCATACCATAAATTCAGTTTAAAATTTTTTTTTAAATGTGAGACTACAGAAATAGCATAGATAGCATCAACCTGTTGCTTCATGCTGCTGATCAGCTGACTGAAAGCAGGTTACTACTTCCCCTTGCTTACAAAACGAATGAATCATGAATAGAATACTTCTTTTCCCCACTGTATCAGTATATACCATGAAGCAAACCATAATACTTTTATTTTAGATTTTCATATTATAAGAATCTCATACTGTCTCAGTACTTCTCTCAGACTGTAATTAAAGACAGCAGGACTAACTGAATAAGCATTGCAACATGAGATAAGAGATGAAATTTGAGAACATAAGAAAGCTTGATATTCTGGATTGATTTAGTTTGTAACAAACAAAAATTTCATGTATTTTGCTGAAATCTCACAGGATAAACATTGAAACTCTTCAGACTAGACTGAAGTGCTTTCTGGTTATTCTGTCCTCTTTCTAACTAAACTCATGAAGAAAAGGTTTGTAATAGAAATGTAGAAATGAGGAGATGAATGAGATGAAAATAAGGTGCTGATTAGGAAATGGGTGGGAGGATGTGGCTGAAGCTTTTGGGAAATGGATGAGACAAATTTTGTTAAATGGTTAAAGCAGCTGTATTAAATATTTCCATTTGATTAGAGTCTGTGTTAAAAAAACAGCTCCATTCACAAACCTTAAAAGTTAGGTGTGCATTTAGGTCTTATGGGTAGGTTTTGTTGTTTATATGTAAATAAAAGAGCTGAGGAATGAAAAAAAGCTAAGGGTCAAATGTATGTGCTCATATGTTTACAGAAACACATACACTATTCTATGTAACTTGTACCACTGATTATTAAGATGGCTTTCTATTTGCTTGACTAGAAATGCACTGACCAGGGTTTTTCCAGCACATACTGACTTCCAGATTTCTTGACTTTCAGACCTGGAAGTTTTCATGAGTCATATTATTCAGGATCCAGAATGTTAAAGACAGAAAATGTGCTTTATGTTCTTTGGTAAAAATGAAGTGTCCCATTAAAATGTTGAATAAACAGAAAATTCCTGTTAAGGATTAAAAATGCTTATAATTATTTATAGATTATAAACATTTATGAAAAACTGTGGTGAAACCTCTCAGTTTTGATGCATTTAAGGGGGCAGTATTATGTAGTTTCCAGGCACAAGTGCCATTTTAGCAGAATCAAGCAACTATGTTAACTTCAGTTGTTATAAAAAATGCTATGTATATGAAATATAACTTAAATGAAACTTGACTTCATAATTTAACTCATTGAAATTTCGCCTCTGTCTCTTTAAAAACTCATGCTCTTTCTGAAACTCCACCATCAGGAAGTCATCACAACATGGCTCCTCTAGTAACCCTTAACACTGGTAACATTTTTACCAGTGTTGCACTGAGAAGTAGCTGGTAAATGAGATGAGTGGGATAGTGGCGAGGGAGGGCTGCTCTGTGAGGACTGGGAAACTGCAGCTCCGAGGAGGAGCTGCGTCTCGAAGGCGGTGCTAGAACCACCAGACATTTTTCACAGCCGAACGGTTGCCACGGGAGATTAAAGGATTTCTTAAACATGCATAAAGAAATCAAGGCAACACTCCAGATATGTTTTTGATGAAGGAGTAACATTCTAAAGTCAATTTAACATAATACAGTTGCCCCTTTAATAAAGAGTAACATAATATATTATATAATATAATAGTAGTAAATCGGATCTCTTTACAGGCAATGCTAGACATTCACATCAGGGTGGTTTCCTCTAGAGGAAATCACAACAGCGGAACTTTCTGAGGTTTATTTGTGAAACGGCAGCCTCCATAAAATTCCCCCTGTACAAAGTGACCATTAAACACAAGAACTAGAACTAAGTCGATTTGTCAAGCTTTTAAAGCTGATTGGTATGTTTGCACTGAAAAAAATCTCTCAGAAAGTGAGTAAGAGCTATTTTAAGCTGAAGCCAGATTACAACCGGATTCTCCTGCCCATGATTCAGCTCCGTTTCACAACAGCTTCTCATTATTTGCATCACAGACATGTAATGTCTCACAATAATGACTTTGGATACCCGAGCATGCTGTCCATGAGCTTGAGGCATGCGGCACTGGATGTGGCTGTGTATTTATGACTGGAAGTAGCACTGGTTACTAAGGCTACAAAGTTTTTATCTGCAGATGCTGTCATGTGCTGTGGTTATTACTGCTGACTGCTTGTGTTTACATTTGGTTGTCTGGGTGATGTCAATATATTGACAGTTGTGCAAATACAGATTTCGGGAACACTAAAAGGCTTATATACTTAGTAAAAGTCCTGCAGCCTTGTCTTGACCCTGAATCTCCTGAATGTTTTTCAGAAAACCACAATTATTGATGAAATTAGTATTGAAAAAAGGTGTGTAGAATTATAGGTAGTGACATTGATGTTGCACATGTACAAGTATGACTCCTATCTGGTGACCTGCAACTAGTGTAGGCTTTATCAAAATGACCTGCTCACTATCTGCATTTCATAACAGCTTCTCCTAAAAAGGGATAGTTTGTAGCTTTGCATGATTTTGTTTCTGTTTATTATTTGATAGTTATGTGGAAATAGAAGCATCCATTTTCCACACAGTCATCGATCTAAAACTGGAAATACCCACAAGTTCAAGGATTCTTGTTGCAAAATTCCTCCTGTAGTTCCCAAATCCCAACGTCCCCATTCCCCGCGTGTGATCTAATTTCGAGAAACATTGCACAAGGCTGCTAAGAATCTGCTGCTGGATTTGTAGGTTTCTGTGTGAACTCTCTCTCCTTCAGCACATGATTATGGTCGAATAATACAAATACTACACAGTCCTCCGTGCTGGGGCTTTGGGAAAAAAGAGATTTGTGAGATTTATATTGTTGTTGTTTACTTCTAATCTTTTAAAACCCAGGCACAGTTTCATAATGCCTCGTAAGGATCATAAGCTTGTGCTATTTTACTCATTTACATGTTTTTGTTGGGTTTTTTTCCCCCTGGAAACCCCATGTGACGCAAAAGACCTGATTTGACAAAATGCTGTTTGGGTAGCATAAGGGATTTGTATATTTTCTTTCCTGTTAGTTCAAACTTGTTGATATCAATACTTACAAAGGGTTGTAAAAAGATGAATACGGTACCTCCATGGACTTTTTCATATTTCGTCAATTTACAATCACACATTTCAGGATTTTTTTACTGGGATATTATGGGATAGACCAATCTGTTTTGCTCATACCCATTGCTATCTACATTTTGTAATGAAAAAAAATTGTATGTAATTTTAACTAGACCCCCCATGTCAACTCTTTGTGGAGGCATTTCAGTGCACTTGAATATCAAGTTATTTTGCCATATCCCTGATTTGTCCGTCCATTTTTCCTTGGAAAATGTCTCAAGCTTAGATTCTCAGCTCACAAATTTAACTGGATCGTTTTCACACATGAATGTGCTTTTATTTAAACCATTGAAGCTGTTGTTTCATATTTGAGGACGTTGTCTTGCTTGGAGGTGAACCCCAGGGCCAGCCCCAAGTATTTTCCAGCCTCTAGCAGGTTTTCTTCCAGCAATGCTTTTGTATTACGATTAATTAAGCTTTTTAAATTTTCACTGGTTTATCTCCCTGTTTCTTTACAAGAAAAGCATCATGATGCTGCCATTGCCGTGTGACATTGTAGGAACATGTCTAAAGTGATAACTGACAGTGTTGGTTTTGTGAATGTGCTTTAACAGCGGGCCAAGTAATATCAGTTCAGGTTTCATGAAGCCCTTTAATTCCCTTGGGTGTTTTTTAGTCATTGTTCCTTTAGGTCAAATTGAACCAGTTTTTAGTAGAATATTGGTGGGCAAAATCTTGCATAAAACACATAAAGACATGTAGATAGTCTTTTTTATTGCAGGCAAGGTTGCAATAGAAATGATTATGTCCACTTTTCTTTGTGAGCTGTAACATTAAGATGACCAGAAGGAAAAAAAGTCACCATTGCTCCTGTGCTTATCTTCTTCTTCTTGCTGCTCCATTGCAGAGAATTACTCAGCTACTTTCTAGATGCTATGCAGGTTATTGGCCTGCAATTTTGTGCATGTTCCCACGCGCACTTGGTAGTCTTAGATCTGATTGGGTGTGACAATGCATCAGTGTGTGTGTGTTGAGTCAGGCTGGGTTAAAAGAAGTTGCAGCATTTTCAGAGAGCAACAACTGTGCGCCTGCCCCACTTTCAGTCTTTTAATCATGTATAGGCACTTGGGGCACTCCTGTGTGCATCTATGTGTGCACAGAACTCATGTTGAGTCGAGCGTTAGAAAGGGCTCTGGTACAGTATATGTCAGAAGGGAATGCACTCAGAACTCCCTGACCTTAGATTACCCTTTGCGTGTATATTTGTGTCAGTGCTCACTTATGCATGCGTCTTTTTTCAACATTACCAGTCACTGCAGAATTAGTGCCCTCATTTAGATATCTTGCAGCAGCTTTGTTTAGAATTTGTTATTCAGACTTTTACTTTCTGTATTGCCTGTTCAAATGTTATGGATATAAACTAAGACAGAATTTAAAGCAATCAATGAAAAAATTACTCCTTATGATATTTTTCATAGATGCTTTCAAAAGTTCAAATAAAAAAATATATATATCTGAAATGTCTGCTATAAACTTACATTTTAAATTTCAATTAGTCTATCAGGCATAGTGTACACATCCTTGAATTACTGCACGCTGTTTTAGTGGCTGCTTCAAGAAAATAATTTCAGTGTGACCTTGTATCGTTTGTAGCCCTCTGGTGCCCATTACTGTGACTAATATCCAGAATAACAAAAGGCCTTGACAAGCTGTACTTGACAAGAACAGAAAACAAAACACTGTCGCAGGGTCAACAAGGTTCAGTCAGCTTCCCTTTTTAAAATTCCTTTTATGTACTTTTTTGTGATCTCAGGGATATATGCCTTTTTTAAACCAAGATTGTCCTGCTTAATTCCCAAGGCGGTTTGAATGTCTGTGGATCGCAGCAAGTTAGAAAAATCTTACTAACCAAGTTTGGAATAAAAACCTGGTACTATTGTACTCTTATTAGTTGCTAAGTCTATTTTTCTCTGCTGCTCACCTGGTTTCCAACCACAGTGCTAAGATCAACTTTGCAATGTTCCCTAACAATCAGCAGAATTTTGTGATATATGTGGGCGGTTTCTGCACCTCCCACATAAGTTTCACCTTTAGTGTAAACAAGGAAAAAGCATTGGTAGTTTCATCAGTTTAGCAACTGATGAGGGATACAGTTGACAGAAGCTCCATTAAATACAAAATCTTTTTTTTTCCACTGATCTCTGTGAGCTAATCACACCAACCCCAGATTTACACTCCATGCGTCTTCCCTCCGGTCCTGTGCAAGCAGCGTAAATTAGGTGTAAGGCACTGTCATTCATTAGTTGTGCTTTTACTGAAGTAAAATTATGTCATAAACTTTATGAACCAATGCTTATTGCACCACTTATTTCTGCTATAGTGTACATCTAAAAACTCAGAAATACACTGCTCTCCGTGCTGAGAGGGATTGTTCAATGGGAGTCCAGCAGATACCAATCTCTATGTGTAATTGGCAAGGAGGAAGATGGATTGTTTGAGGAATATGTGATGTTATAGCATGGGGACATTGCAAGCACTGTCTCTACCAACTTCTACTACACAACGTTGGACCCAAAATGTACTGCCACCATGAGGTCACCATCAAATTTTTGTGCATTCTCAAAAGGAGGAGAATGTCTCTCTCAGTTACTTTTTTCAGTCTTGCAAACACCATCAACATTCTTGATCAGTTTTAATCTTGTAAAGCTGTTTTTATCTCTTATGAATCTGCTGAGTGTTGCGTTTGTCAACATGGGGTTATTGCTTAGATAATTTAAAATGTTTCAGTGCTGGATGTAGTATTTTGATATTTTTGTATAGGTAGCAGATTTTCATTCTTAGACTTTATATTAAGAAAGTAGAAATGTCTTCCTTCTCAGCTTCCTTGTTTGACATTCCTGCCAATCACAGGAGGGAATGTTACACTTCAGTTCATCTCATCAGCACTTACACTCACTATAGGGGCTTTTCCTTCTTTTTACTGGATTTCATGCAGTTTTAAAAGCACCTTGCTGAATGTTCTTTAACAAACAGTTGACAGTTGAGTGGTGATGGCTGAGCGTTTCTCCTCCAGAACAGGTAGATGTCTCTCTGCCTTCATGTTTATCTGACAGACAGCAGTAGCTGTTGCAGCACAGGTGTGTGAGCTGTGTGCATGAATGCTGTGATGTTGTTGGGGCTGTTGAGCTGTGCTATGGATTGTGGAAGTGATATGAAGGTGTAATACAGCGTTACTTACTGAATATAACATGAACCTTCTATTCAAAACCAACCTAAATGATTGACTTGGTGAGTCTCTGCACTGCTATTGCTTTTTATGTCTGTTGTGGCCTAAAGGATTGGTATTCCTTACTGTTAAAACAATTATTATTTATTTTTTTGTGTGTTCTGTGCTTCATTTGATTAAAAAAATAGCAGATTTAGAATTCTAACCAAATCCAGACTTATAATTAAGAAAGCTGCTTTATTTCTAGATTTGCCTAATGCCTTCATGTTTTGTCCCTTTGTGTTTTTTGGATATCTCAATTTTAGTTAAAAAACTCTTTAGAAGCAGGTTTATACATGTCTTCAAGTTGAGGAATATCAACTTTGTGGATATTAAATATTTTTTTGTCATGATTTAATTTTTGATTTTGTTACCTGTTTTTTATTATTATTTTTGCATTTACCTCTGTTGTATTTTACAATTTTAATACAGACTGTTATCATTTTTACTTTGCCTTATCAAATGTCTAATAATTGTATTCCATAATAATAGTATTCCATGAAGCATATACTAATAATACTACTACTACTAATAACAATGACTATTATCATAATAATAATGACTGTTATTATTATTATTATTATTTATTATTATTATTTATTGTTGTTGTTGTTGTTAATATTAAAAGCTATAATGCATGTTCATAGTTATGTTGCATAGTGAAATTTTATTCAACCTGCTCAGTTTGTGACAACAGCTGCTCCAAGAAAATGCAGCAGTCAAAGCCAATCATAACAGTCCATATTGCATTGCTACATTTGTTTTTAGGGCTTCAAAGTGAACAAAGTTTATGCAGATTTACTTTTAATTAAATATGGCTGGTACCAATTAATGGTAACTTTATTGGGGGTGGAGGTAGTCTCCGTAGAACAGCCTGTACTCTAAGGAATCATCTTGCTCAAGATTAAATCAACCATTTGTCAAGTTGCTTTCATTCTAGAAGAAAGAACTATCATGTAATGTTTAAGGTGTTGATCTTTAGCATATTAAATTTCTGAAACAGAGTTGAGATTTTATCTTGAGGCAGGTGTGTGTGGCTCCCGGTGTGTCTTCGGCCTGTTGCGTGTTGATGGTGTAAGTCACTATGGAATGTTAACATCGTTGCAGGGTGTGGCCTCACGGTGCGAGCAGCTCTGACCTTCCGACCTTGCTTATATAACTGATGCCAGATTTTTTTTCTCCCTTTTTAACTGTAGAAGGGAAACAACATTTCATAGTGTCATGTGGCTGATGGGGCTTGGCGCTGACATGACCTGAAGTCACCAGAAGCATCTAAGGTTCTGTTTCAGTGAAAGAATTCCACATTAAAGCTTGTCAATGTATCTGTTTGTTTTTCAGTTCATAAGCTGCCAGAATGAACTCTCTTAAAGGTGCATGATGCAGGAACTTATACATATAGTGCCTCACCACATTTTGCAACTTTTTAACCACAGACATAAGTAAATATTATTGGGATTTTATGTTATAGACAAACATATATTGAAGAAAACACTGAAAATTTTGAACATGTAGAAGAAGATGCTGTGATCTGATAAGAAGAAAACAGATGTTTTTTTGTTTTTTTTGGCCTTCACACACAAGCCGTCTGTGGTGGAAAACTATCTACAGTGAAATGTGGTGGCAGTGTCAAGCTGTTGGTGGACCTTTCTTCAGCAGGAGCAGAGAAGCTGGAAAGTCTCTTAACTAAGATACCACAAATGATCTCCAGCTCTGATTTCCGCAAAACATACAAAGTATTGACCTATGGGAAGTGAATAGGAATGCACGTCACACTTTAAGATTTTAATTTGTATCCTTTACCTTTTGTATCAGAACCTGTGAACTACTTTAAGTTGGTCTATTTTATAAAATCTCTGTAACGTAATCTGCAGTTTGTGCTGGTAAAGTAGCTGGTCCATCTTACACATACAACTCTTTTGGTGAAGGTTAAACTAAGATAATGAAACATTATTTGGGTTAAGGGCAGTGCAAAAAGTTGGAAGTGAGCCACGATCTGACACACACACACGCACACACACCCATAATTTATGCACTCAGTCCTTCTTGTACCTCTTGTCTCAGTGTTCTTTGTCCTCTCTTGGACACTCTGAGGGACAGCTGGTGGGGCGGTGTGAGCCCCTTTACTTTCCATGTGTGCGTGCATGTGCATCCTAATGTGTGCCATTATGTATTTCAGGTGTGTTAGGGAGGGGGCATGCAGTGGTCTGGCCAAGTGTTCGTGCATCAGTGTGGATCTTTGGATGCGAGCACCTGTGCCGCCAGCAGGAAGCTGTCACAATCACTGTGCTTCCTGACGTATGTTGGTGACTTCCTGGGGCCCCACTGTGAACCCCCTAATAACTTTTAACTTTTAAAACTTGACTCACTTCTGTTGACTTGACTGGTTGGTACATGACAAATGAACAGGAATATTTGTAGAGGGCGTTACTATTTTTACGTAACCTTTTTACACGCACGTACTCTGTCTGTGTTAGAGAGGTTGCTTGTGAAGAACACAAACATTTTCCAACCAGCTTAGAGAGTTCGACATGTTTTACACAGTGGACACAATTGTAACACAGTTTTTATTTATTTGTAATAAACTATTTTCTTTTTATTATTTTAGGATAAAAAAATAATTTATAGGGACACATAGAAAAGGAATTTCTAAAATTAATTAATACAAAAGAAAAAAAATTATTGAACAAGTAAAATTTAACAAATTATCAAATTATTTATTTTTTCTTGAATTCAATAGTTGTTCTTGGCATTATTAAACTCAAACTAGTAAGCATTCAAATATTGGACATTTAGTGCTGTTTTGCACAACAAACCTTTATTGCATAAAATACACTTGTAATTTGTGACTTATCTATTGACCAATTGCTTCACATTCTTGATCCAGCATACGGCTCAATCTTCCTTTTCTGGAACATACCACATTAACATTTCATTAGATTCCAGCAAAGTTTCTGTCTTCAGTCAGTCATCTTTCACTTCCTTAAAGTAGCTAAGCCTTCAGAAACCATTTTCTTGCCCTCTGCTGAAATTATTACAGATAACAAAAAGTAAAAGTTGACTAGTCTTTCAACACATTTTGAGGTCTATGAGGGAGACTGACGTTCCCAAAGAGTTACATATGAGTTCTTATGAATTCCACTGTTGCAAAACTGCATTTCCATAATGCAAAACGTCAATAATATTACTAACCTGTTGTAGCTGCTGCTATTCGGTCATATTTCTTGTGACAGGACTGACATATTTTTTTTTAAAAAAAATCTAATAATTTACATTTTTACTTCATATAATTTTTTTTTTTATTCACCACCTGTGGTAAAAAATTTATTAAAAGAAGCTTAAAAATGCACAACCTTCAATTTGAGTTAATTTGTTCAATGGAGAAAAAAAAGACTTTTAAACAAAGGTTGGTGCTTCCGTTTGTGTCTCTGCCACAAATTTAAGGTTGAAGCATTTTGCGTTCATACTTTACATTGTCATATTGATCAGTGAGTCAAGATTTTTTCTAGTAATTCATGACTTCTTGTGTTCTGTGAGGTATTCATTTGACATGACAGAAATGAGAAGATGAGTGCTGTAGAAGTGTTCATTTTTATAAGTTAGGAAAAGGCCACGTCATCTTACATACAGATAATTCTCAAGAAAATGTATTTCGTAATTAAAGTCAAAAGTAAATTCCATGCATTGTGTGTAAAGCAAATGCAAAATGGCTTTTTGTGTGTCAGGGGAACATTTTATGGAAGAAAGCTTTAAGTGTAATGATTTTAAACAGTGTTTCTCTGAGGTTTTGTGTAGGAGTTTGTGCTTGTGTGGTCCTTCTCTCAACCCGTTTGCCTTATTTTGATGTTGGGTTCTTTCAAGGTGATCAAAGCTGGGCTCTACGTGATTCTGTGCCCTCTCTACCAACAAGGGGCATGGGAGGAATGCAGAGTTACATGGAAACATGTGATCTGATCTTTAATAGTAGTAAATGTCTCTAAGAGTCATTCAAACACACATTTCTTCTGGGGTATAAACAGAAATGTACAAATGTGCAGGATTCAGAGGCTTCTAATGTTATTGTCTCTCTCCTTCAACACTCATGGTTTTAGTAGTGTTTCAGCCGATCTTATCTGTTTTAGGCCTCATATTGATGTTATGTTGTGACGATTGCCTTTTAAGCAAAATTTATATGAAAGATTTTTGGCCTTATTCCTTGATAAACACATGTATATATGCAGCTGTGCAATTTATTTGGGACTTTTTGATGAAGTATATGTGGTTTTTTTTGAACTTTTCTGTTTTTTGCATATTTTGCGTGCTCAGTTTTCTTCTTTTGGAAAAGGCATGTTCGACTCTAGAAGCAGCCCTGGTTTCAAAAATAAAACTAAAATCTAAAATCTGCTCAGCTGTTGTAAAACCATGATCCATCTCCAGCTTGTGTATCTTTTTTTTAACTACCTCAGTCAAAAATGCTCTGAGGACTCAAATGATTGGCTAAAAACAGCAGCGTGGGAGACAGCTATTCATTCTTTATTTGAGGTGCGTGGAGGCAGCCGCTTTCCAGGCGAAATGCAAATGTGTTTCCTGATGGTGTCATGAAAGCCTGGACTGTTTATAAAAAGGCCATCTATTTTCATAAACTTTCATTTTGGATGTAGAAAAGCTCTTACAGGGAATGAGATGGTTTGTTGCTATGTCCTTGTTCATTCACTTCGTTTTATCAGTAGATTTTACGAAGCGTTAATCAGTTTTTAATTTGAGGTTTATGGGGATTAAATTAGTTTTTAATGTATTCCTTTAGGCTAAGGGGTCATATTCTTATTAGCATCATTGTCAGCGTAGTATGACCTTAATATTCATGATAAATTAAATGATTACAATAGGGCCCATACGGTGTGTAGTTAGTACTGTGACAATCTAGGCTATTAAGATTGTGGTATCTCCAATTTTTTAGGAGTTCTGCAATTTATTGATATATTAGTTGTGTGATTACTGGCGCTCTTGAATCCAGTAGGTACATCCTTGTTGTTCTGCACCTTTCCCATAGTATTTTTACTCTTTTTTTAATTGTTATTTTTTAAATCATTTTTGCTTTTTGCCTAAATACTGGACATGAAGTATTTGCCACTGAAGTGAAATTTCACTCCATAAATCACACTTGAAAAAAATATTATATAACTACTGAAATGACTTTTGTTCTTTGTAATTGTACTAAAAAATCAACTAACTCAATCTTAATAAAGGCATATTATTGCTTTATTAAAGTCTTGTTTTTCTGCAATGTTATAAGGGCAATTATGTTTTAGAGCCAGTCTTAAGTATGAAACAAAAATAAATTCCACTCAGCCTGTTTGTTTTGTTTTCCACATAAATAAGTGTAAGCATGTAGGTTTTAAGTCAATTAAATACATCTTTTACTGTGTTTTTTCATTTTTTTATTTATCCTCCACCAATAAAAAACATTTGCTGTTACACATAATGGTTTATTTATTTATCAATGTTAACTTTATTTATTAACTGTTTAATAACAAGTACATTGCACCAATGAACTACACGGTGAAGATAGTAAAAATAATCTCATGAGTAGTAAAATCACAAATAAGACTTAAAATATGTAAAAATTGATAAAAAATGTTATTCAGTATAAAATACAGAATTTGCAAAAATTAAGATATCAACTTGTATTTAAATCAGGAATACTGGCCAATCAGGAAAAGGCCAAGGAATATTGGTGAGTTTAGAAAAAAATATCTATCTTTAAAAGTCTTTATACTATGAGCAGCTCTGATTTGTTTTATAATCAATAATAAGATATCTAAATTTTCTGTCTGATTGTGAACACAGAATAATTAGCCAAGATTACACCACAATGTCTTCCTTAATGCTGATAGAAGTTCACTTTCTTAAATCACTGTTTTTGTCACAGTCATTCTTAATTGTATTAAGGTGAATAATAACAGGTTCACCTCAGAGAACTTTTAAATCCATGGGTACGTTACCAGTTTGTTAGGTCTCTAACTTTTTGAATTGTTCTCCAGCTGCCTTGTTTTTGTCTCTGTTTTTTTTTTTTTTTTTTTTTTTTACTGATATCTTAATTTTAAGCATGGAAATAATGTTAAAACAGCTAGATTTTATTTTTTAACATAATTTCTGTGTGTGAAATGTGTGTGTGTGAATGGATGAAAGAACTTCAAAGTCCAGATAACTTTGAAGTTCTCTGGACTAGATAAAGCTGTACAAGTACAGACCATTTGCCATTCATAATCAACCTCTTAGTTAAGTCAGCATTAAATATTTTCATCTCTTCGTGTTTTAACAGTGTAGTCAGAACAGTCCAAGAGCTTCAGCGTATTTTCATCCTCATTGTCTCCCGCTGCAAGGGCCTAAAAGACTATATAGCTGCTTTCACAGTAAACATCTGCAACTTTCTCCCTTGACAGACAGTAAGTCTCTCATGATGTCTCAATCCTGTTCTTGCTGACAAAATACATTTACATCTTAATCTGCCTCTCAAGACTAGTCCACCTTACTTTGGTCGAGTTGTGTCAGCACTTCATTGATTATTCAGCTGTAAAGCTCGTGATCCTATATAGTTGAAGTGGTGTTTCAGTGCATACTGTCTCAGTGTTAGTGGGTGCATGTCTGCAATTTTTACCTGGAAAAAGCTTCCAACAGGTGCACTGAAGCCTGTTTAGGCAGCTTTTGTGAGCACTATACTTTGACCTGCAGGGATAATGTCGAGAGCAAATGAGTGAGTTGCATAACGCAGGTCATGTTTCTTTCAGTGTCACATTGTATAGGTGGCTCTCCCTCTCTCTTTTCTGCTTCCATAGTTTTACACACTCACATTCAGTTCAGTTGCACAGACTGCAATAAAACCTATAACAATCATCTTGATTCTTTTACACTGTTCAGAGATATAAAATAATCATTGGTTGTTGCTTTGGAGCTTTACCAGTTGATGCTTTTAAAATCAGTTTAGATTATAAATCTCAATAGAATTCAGCCATTTGCAGTAGCAACAATACAGTCTAGACTCCTTCTTTTTACTTCTGTGCTTCACTTTTTCCTTGAAAGGCAGCTATTAAGAAATGCATTGAAAAGGGTTGTATGCTTTTTTTTTCTGGCTACATTTGTGCATCTATTTCTAGATTACATAAATTATATTGCAGCCTTGAGATGATTTTCTTCTATTGCGTACATTTTTCAGCTTTTCTACTAGAAAATGAACAAACTATTTTTTCCATCCAAAAAAAGTACAAATCGCATACATAAGATGTATAGTTAAGGATCATGGAGAGTGCTCCATGCTCCCTGGGGTTCAGAACGTTTGAAATATTCCTGCTCCAAGGCAATGGCGGCAACAACTGCTTCATCACACATCCCCTGATGTTGAAACAGTTTGATAAAATCAGTTACATGTAGGGCTGCATGATTTTAGAAAAAAACCCCTAAAATAACATTGTCAAATACTGTGATTACAATTTAATTTAAGATCACACGTTCTGATCTCATCTTCTTTCTATCATAATGATCACAGCTAGAGTTGCAAATTATATTGAACCCCAGTCATCTCTACAATACCAGTGTTTGATGAAATTTAATTTTATTGACTAGACCACTGAAATTTGTCACAGTTGGGGGCATTTTGTAGTTGGAAAGGAAGTACTGCAAAATGTGGGGTTATCACAGTCAATATTATAAACAATAACATTGCTCCTTAGTTTCACATTCACTATCACATTAACACTTTGTTTCTAAGGGTTGTACTCATTGGTCAACTATGTCATTGCAGGATGTTAATACTGCTAGAATATCACATCCAACTAATAGTTGCTCTTTAAGCATTCGTTTGAATTGATGTTGATACAATACATTTTACGTGGCAGTTACAATTATGTTTGATTTTGCATCTTTAATGTTAAAAATATTTAAATGTCAGAAGTACAGATTGAAATATGTGGAACTAACTCTTTAGCAGGACAATAGAAATTAAATATTTTTTCTGCAGGTAGAGCTTCAGCCATCATGGAACAGAATAGCTATGAGCTAGAAATGAATCAATCTGGCTTTTCTATTTAATATGTATTTTCAGTTATATTTTAGGTTTGTCTTTCCTAATCACATTTTTAAAAACCTTTTTGTACTTTAACACATACAGTGTGAACTCATTGGTGCAAACTTGTATTCTTTAGAATTTAACAGTTAAACACAACAAACAGGAAAGCATAAAAGAGAAAATGTGCTGTAGGTTTTGGTGATATTTTTTTCATCCTACTGAGAATGAATGGATTAAAATATTGTCCTCATTTTTGAATCAAAACATATGATTTATACTGAACTCAATACAATTAAATATTCTTTTTTGTCTGAAAAGCCTCAACATTTATTGTTTTGTGTTGGAATAAATACATTTTAAAATGACAAGTTCTCTCACTACTTCCATACCTTCATTTCTTGTCCATAACCTGAATCTCAATCTTATTCCAACTCTCTTCTGGCCCGAGTTTAACCTACTTCTTCAAAACTTCTTGTCTGTAGTTGTTGTAACATCTCTCTAAAAATAACAAGTATCACAAATGTCCTTGATGTCCATACAATACTTCCACTTCTAGGGTTAAAAGTTTAAATTGGTTTATCACATAACCTTAGAGAACACCTAGACAGGAACACAAACATGACCCGACCCATGGCTCTGTTTTTCCGTTTTCACAGCTTTACCTGTCAGCGTCTCTGAATGAGCATGTGTAGGTGGGTTCATGCAGGTGTGTCCATTACTGTGTGAGGGAGAGGAGGGACAACAGGCTGGAAAGCAACAGTATGGCAGGCTAAAAGGGGCTGTGCACAGACATACAGAGAGCAGGGTGTCAGGAGTATTGAGTTCATCACACAATGACAGGGAACCGAGTCTGAGCCCTGTAAGTGGAAGCTGCCTTTTCACAATATTTAGGCCAATGTTTTCCATAAAGCAGACTGACAGGGTTAAGCCAGGTGAAAGCTCTGCTCCGTATTGATTTGACCCCTCAACTCCAGCCAGGATGGATATTGATTTCTGACAAGATACAGGTTAACAGAGGATATCATTACACTGAGCCATAAAAAAGGGAAAAAATATTGCTGTAAAGGGATTTTTAGTTTTTACTGCTTTTTTTTGTCTTTCTCCAAGTGAAATTCTAAGATAGATAATATTTACAAAACATCTTTCACACAAACAGAAAATGGGGAGCCTTTTATTGGTCTGTTTTGCAAATGCTTTACACTTAATGTCGTTGAGTTATTTCATAGTTTCTGTGGCGATATGCTAATTAATCTCTATAAAACAGCCAGCCAAGCCAATGAAAACACAGTGCAAACCAGATTATATTACTGCTACTCTTGCTGTCACTCAGAATTACCCAAAAACTTCACTCAAACAAATCTGAAAATAGCGTGCTGTGTTGTGCCAGCATGGTTCTGAAATCTGACCCTCATGCAGAATCTGTCTGTCTGCACTCTCAGTATAATATTGTGCAACAGTAAGCCAAAGTGGAACAGAGGAGACAGTTGTTAACATGACCCAGCAGGTTACTATAAAAGTGTATGAATACATTGAAAATGTCTGCAAAAATTCTGAAAATATATATGCTAAAGAAATTAACCCAAGTTCCACAAGGCAGGATTAAAGCAGGGAAGCAATCAAGCTCTCTCTTCAAAGGACACATAGGTTTCTGTTGTTAGAGTCACAAATGGTCGTTATGTTGTCTGGATTTTTACTACACACAACTTGAACGATTCCATTTTTTGGTTGAAATTCCTCTGTTGTGAATTTGTTTTTTATCTTTGCATGCATGACTCAGCAAACTACAAGGCTATGGGCCTTCCAAGTGTTTATGTGATACGCAAAGGTTGCTTGTCTGCATTTGTAAAAGTTTGCTTCAACTTGTGGTGCGATCCGTTTGGGCTCAGACGTTCCATCTTACTTTCACTTACATGTTTTTGAAGTGCTTTTGCTGAGCTGTCAGCAAAGTGCCAGGGCAACCAGAGTTTTCTTTGACTGTATAATTGATAGAATTGCTCATTGCTGCCAATCCAACCACCTGTTGATACACCCTGCTGGTCAGCTGGCTGAAAGGAGGCTCCAACACTTTTACTCGGCTTACAAGAAAAACAATTATAGCCGTTTGATAGATGCAAGCTAATGCAAGTCATAATTTTGTGGAAGTGCAAACCTACTTTTGAAACTATACTTGGACCGCCAACAGTACAGAGCCATGCTCTACCCAAGCAGACTGATATATCAGCTAATATCAACTTGCTGTTCCTTCAGTGTTATTCTAAAAAAAGAACAGAAAAACCCTGAACCTTTCTGTGCAATATGCATGTTTTACTTGAATACTATGAAATTTTATAGGTTTTATTCCATGTTTTTGTGTAAGAAAAAAACATAAAACCATAAAAAATAAAAATTAAATGTTATGGATTTAGTGGACTCACAGTGATTGATATTGCTTACATTGGTAGTAAGCAACAATGTATTAGCTAATCTTGTCACTAAACGGAACAGCCAATCCAAATTTAGACTTTTGAAAAAAAGGAGGATTGTCCAAAGAAGAACCAGTTAGCTGAAATTGTTTTGTTTTTGTATTGTGTTGCTTGTAATGGATATTTACTCTGTAGTTTGGAATGGGAGTTGGCAGTTGAATTCTCAGTCACCATTAATGTAGGACATTGTCGATTGATGTGTGAGAGTAAATGCAAATCTGTTAAAACATGCGAATGAGTTTGAAGTGCACTGCTTTTTTGATTTGAGTATTCCGCTTAATGTTCAGCTGTATTATGTGAACGGAGATGAGTTTGCTTCACTTCAAGTGGTTCTGAAAACAACAAAATAACACTGAATAGCTGTGCCAAGTGCTTTTATCTGTACATATGCATAACTCTAAACACTTTGCATGCAGGACGTAGAGTTAAGCTCACACAATGGGTAATACATGCCATCACATCATTTTGCGTGCAGTTTCTATGCATCTGCTTCTTAGGTTTTGGAGATTGAGTTCTCAGCACAATAGGAGGCAGGCCCAGCATCAGCAGGGGGAATATGATGGCGTGATTAATACATGTCGAAGATTGTGTTCATTGAACTGTTTGAAAAAATTGTCTGTGCAACATTTGAAGAAGCATCAGAGCTTTACTTCATCTTGACACCTTTAGTCCAGAGATACAGCATATAATTAAAGTGTCATTTGTCTTCTCTCCTTCTTTAATCAGTGTTTGTCTGTTTTCTTATGAAAAAGAGTGAAAATTCAGATTTTTATTTTTTGAGAGGACATTATAAACATGTAACCAAATTTGTATGTAGTCCACCGTTGATTAGTCAGTCCTAAAGGGCTGCTCTCCTGTATGTTTTAGATGTTTCTCACGTTTAATTTAAACTTTTCAATTCGTGGCCTCTGCAAAGCTTGATCACAGGCTGAAGAGGTAACTTATTTATTTGATCTAGGTACTTATATAAAACGTAGAGTAAGTAGGTCCATGAGAACTGGAGTTGAACTCTTCTGATTTGGTCAAATATTCTCCCTCCACCTTTTTTGCAACACAGTGAGGAATTTTGCAAATGTGCTCACTTATTTCCACAGAAACACCAAGATCTGCTGGGAAATTAGAGATGTTTAGTTAAAGTGAGCCAAACTCATGAAACATGCCTAAATGAACCTTAATAGCTATGTTTTTGGGGGATAAAAGGAGGACACAAGCCTCAAACCGGTGTCTCATGTGGGTAAACAAAGCCTGGTTGCCATGCTGATTGGGCGTCAGTGTATAAATAGCTTGGGTGTTGTTCTGAATAGTCCTCAGAGAGGGCAAGAGAGCAACAGAAAAATGGAATACCAGTGACAGAGATAGTGTGGGATACGGCAAACAGATTTTTACAAAGGTCAGGAGTTTTTAAAGATTGAAAAAACGAAGCGTGGGATAAGTTTTAGAAATGAATATGCAGATATGTTTCCATTATGTTTCTTATTTAATGGTCTTGATAAACTTTTTCACCTTGTTATGAACTCATTTAGCTTTGTGATATTATGTAATTATAAAGTTTGAGGTTGTTTAGAGAAGAATTTTGTGAGCATTTGTTTAAAGGTTAAACTGATAATTGCACTGAATGCAAATAAAGGTATAAAAGGTACAAAACTCTGCAGCATAGTAAAATACTCTGCCTTGTAAAGTATTTATACAACCGAAACGGTTTTCTTTTTTGTTACATTTGAAACAGATTCTTCATCTGTCACATACAATCCCAGTATGATACACTGAAGTAACAACACAAAATGTGAAAACATTTTAATGATAAGGATACTTTCTTGTAACACATTAGTAGATTTTGCAAAACCACTGTAAAACATTTGGTAAACGGGGCCAATAAAGTTGAAAAATGTGCTGATGTTTGTTTTTCTGCAGGGAATGTTGGCTGTAGCTGCGGACAGACAAAACTGAAAGGACACTGAGACATCTGAGACGCTTCTCCTCCACTCCTGGAAAGACTCAGTCCTCACATCAGTCAACGTAAAGCTCTGGACGATTGTCAGCTCCCAGCTGAGCAGGACGCTCCACCTTCTCCGCCCACGTAGCTCTGACTCCTCTGCTCAGGTAAGAGTCAAGTGAGGCACTTTTTACAATTAGAATTGTCAAATTATTAGCTGCTGTGTTTATCTGTTGCGTGTTTGTGAGTAACAGTTTTGTCATTTGTTGCTTGAGAGTGATCTCTGACATATGGTCCTCTTTCGGAAGACGTGCTGATGTTGGGAAGTTAGACTGGTAATAAATCTGTCAGTTATGCAGAAGCTGTCAAGGGATTGATCTTAAGTGGGCAGGAGAGTGGAATATTTTTCTGCCAGGCCATTTTGTAGCCATGGTAACCAGAAGCCTTTGGCTTTGAATTTTCTTTGATTGATTCGAATAAGAAGGAGTAAAAGCAGTAGTTTCAGTTTGTGGCCTACTAAGTGCCTTTAAGTGTTTTTTTGTAGTCATTGAAAGGCGACTATGGATTGTTTTAAATGAGTGTTATCGCTATTGCGCAGAAAATGAAGTTTATATTCCCTAGGTTCATTACTATGAGAACTATATTTCTTGTCTTAATTTCTGTGCAAAATAGTTTTTAAAACATTGCGAAGCAGATGAGCTTGCCTTTTATCCTAATGTGCTTAAAAAGTGAAAGGTGAAACGCCGTCTACATAAAGAAGTTGATTGGTGTTTAAATGTGGATGAAACACTGTTTATAAGTTGAAATGTTTAGGCTAAATTTAGACGGGACACATGGTTACAAAGGTAAATGTGCAACATTTTCTGTCTCGGCTTAATTTGGACAATCACTGGCTGACTGGAAATATCTATAAAAAGATGTTTGAATGCTTATCTTCAACCAAATTCTCTGTTTGCTACTTTTTATTGGTTTATGTAACTCCCTTCTGCTTTCCTAATTTTTGTGTCATCTTTGCTGTACCTTTTGCAACTCTCTTCTCAGTTCTTTGCCCTTTTTTCACCTGTTGGATATTGGAGCGCACACTCTCTTATGCAAATAGATTTAATAAAGGGGTTACTTAGTGTGGAAAGTCACTAAAGCAATCTCTACTTTTTCTATCCTCTCATTGCCTTGCTGTTGTTATGGAGGAGATGAATAAGTCCAATGGTTGAAGTCCTAGAATTTATCCTCATTTTAATCCCTTACAATCGAGGGTAATTCTCTTAAAACTGGCATACACAATGCACAAGTACATGCAAGTGTTCATCATGTCACATCCATGTAAAAAATGTGGAAAGAAAAAATTGGTTATGCATCAGTTTTTGGAAACACTAACTTGAAAGTTTGCTACTAACCAAAACATGTTCTAGGTTTACTTCACACAGTTAAAACTTGGTTTTTTCATGTCAATATTGCACCACATAAACATTTTGAATTAACTGCAAAGACTGATTTTTATTTCTTCATTAAATGTTTTTGTATACATAAAATGAAGTAGGACGACGCATACCAAAAAACTGCCAATATACAGTATGTCATAACTCTTTGCTTTATCAGTTTATCTGTTTAATTGTCTCCTCCTCTATTTGTACTTGTAAATTTTAGTTTAATTTGACTTGACTGACATTGAAGCTGCTTTTACATTTTTATGTGTCTTCCTGCTTTTACTGTCAATAATGAAAGCTAATATGAATTTTTATTCTTTATTTTTGATAAAAACATGCTGCTTTTAAAGATTGGATGGTCCACTTTTAATATACCTTTAAATTCTAATTCTGTTTATGCTCCTAAACTGATCAAGTGGTCACTCGTGTATTTCGGAATCAATATCTTTGCACTTATTCTGATTATGCTTACCTTTATGATAGTTGGAATAAAAACTCTGCATGACTTATAAATTATGATGTTAATGAAGGAGCTTTCGGTTTCCCCCAAAGATTGACACATGGGTGCAACTGCCTAAATCCATGCACACACACAGCGGTCACACACTGCGGTCTTCACAGGAAAATGACTGTCTCTTCTACATTGATGCACCTAATATTTTTCACATGTCAGGACATATCTGCAGTTCATTGTGTCTAAGAAGAACTCTGCTCAGTCTAAGTTTGACTTCCAAAAAAGCAGGGTTAAAAGTATATGCTGAAAGGTAGTACCACTTCTGAGAGCATTCATACACAACACTGTTCGTGACAGTAACATATGTGTATGCGCTATTTCTTTCAACTTATTAATATAAATTCAATATATATTCATATGTTCAACTTTAACAACCAAATATTCAATTATATGCCTTTTTTGTTTATAAGCCACCAGTGATATAGAAGGACGCTCCCCAACGACATCACTAAATTTAGCTCTAAGCCACTTCAGCGTGCCGGGGGACTGCATAATTCTACAAATATGTTTTGAAGTACAGACTAATTAATTTATTAAAATATCTGCAGAAATACAAAAAAGGAGATGAGAAGTAATAGGACGAATCTGCATACAGAAAGCATAAGCGTAAATGTTAGATGCCGATAAGACAAAGGAGAAGATAAAGCTACATTTTGTAAGGTGAGCCTCAGCGATATTTATCCCTCACAGTCTTTCTTCAGCAATTATCTCTGTTGGGTGCAAATTAGACATTTTTCTCCCTTATGATTTATTCTTTTTGCTGGCTTTTTATTCAGTTGACAGTTGCTTTTCTCTAAGCAGAAAACCCATCAGAAATGAGCTGATGCAGGGATGGCAGTCTAAAAGCTGTCAGTGACACTGACATCGGAGTCACCAATTCATAGCTTCGAGAACAGTTTGCCCAGTTTACATCAAGCCGAAAACATCAAGCCAGAACTATAATCTGAAACTTAAATCTATTGAAATGAATTGCTATTTTATTTGTTGATCAGTATGCTTTGCCCTCTAAGAAATTATACAGCATGAAATGAGTATTTTCTTTTTGCAAATTTTGTGCTTTTAAAATGCAGGTACCTTCCAGTTTGATACCAAATCTGAACACCGCCTGTGTAGACACAGATGGAGCAGTGGAGCTGCTGCCACTTCAGACATGCTGCTCACACTATGCTCAAAAACACGCACCTTGCAGTGAGCAATCTGCTGCAAAGTAACAGAAAAATCCAACCAGAACTACTCGACTCAAATATCTGTGCAAATGTTGGAGATGTGATTTCTCAAGTTGTGCTGTTGTACCCTATAACAATTTTATATTCTGATGTCTGTTGCGTTTTTCAGAAGGAATATGCCCTAATCCAACACTGATCACATTTATTGGCATACAACTTTTATGAAATAATTTGAGACTTAACCTGCACTTGACAAGCTTCAGGATAATTTGAGAGCAACCTAAACTGACAAAGAAGGGAATATTTTTGAAAACAAAAAGGAATGCTAGTCCCTTGTTAGTGCCTATGAAACTGCTACGATCCAGTGAGGACTCATTAAAATGTGCTTGCCTAACATTTTGCAAGACTTAATATTTCCCCTTTAATTTAATACCTGTTAGATTTACATACACTAATGGGTGAACTAGAAAGCCTAATGTCTTACATTAATGGAGTGCAATCTCCTAACAACATTTATAACATTTGTCACTTCCCTTTAAAGGTCTGTTCAAATGTGGTGCTTTTTTCATGGTAAAGTTAGTTCAGTTGTCATCATTTATCAGTGGCATGATATTCATTTACATTTTTTTTAAGTGCAATTTCCAAGGTTCTATTTAGATTGTCAGATTGTGGTCAAATTGTTTGATATTTTCAGGTCTGAACTAGGTCTGTGCTCAGTTATGAAAAGGGTTCAACTGTCAACATGCCTCTCTTACCTGGTCAAAAATAGTTTTCCAGTTGAGATGTTAGATCATTGGTGTTTATGCCAAACATCATAAATTACATCATATTTACCTGATAAAGAAAGACTCAAAATTCAAGGATGATACCACTGAAATAGACAGCCATAGAAAGGCATTATAATATCCTAGGCAGTGTTTATTACAATCTCTTTTAAAGCACCTAGATAAAAGATTTACTTTTGCAAAAAATATTATCATGAACAAATGGCGTTACTATGATTCAAACAAAACTTAAGTTTTTTTTCTTTAAAACAGAATATTTAATTTTTCTTTATTTCTGTGATTTTTTCCCCTTCATTAATATAATGTATCACACTATGTATTTTCTACTTTGATATAAAATTTTTAAAAAAGTGTTTTTTAAGGGTGTATTGAACAAATGCCTAATTTTATTCCCATGGTGCCAAGAAAAATAAAAATCAAGCATACAGCATTTGTTAATTTCTATACAAATTATAGACCTTGACAACAGGTTAAATAATTATATGTATATATTTTTTAAAATCTATGTCTCCTCTTCTTGTTGTTAATTCCAGGTTGTGTCTGTCTCCCCAGTCTACTTAGATGTGACTGCACAGCTCAGATCAAACATAAAGATATGCACACTTTTTACTGAAAGCATCCCAGTGACACACTTTTAACCATTACTGGCTGTAAATTTAAATTCAGATGTTAAAATTACTTCCTGACAGCTTGTTTGCAAAAAAAAAAGAAAAACTCTGCATGGCTTTGATTTCTTTATCAGTGATTAGGATGCGGGAGATAGTTTTTATGCCAAGAGGAAGAGTAAACCTTGCAGGGAAATCCTGACAGTGCTTTACAAATTCAATTAACTCTCAGGGATAGATTTTTTTTTTCATTTGTTACTGAAATATCCTCTCATCCATTTCAATGTAGCCTGCAGTGGTGGCTCACTGTGATGCCAAAGATGTCAAATTACTAATTAACTGAGAGCTGCTTTCTGTTAAAAAAGCATCTCTCATGCCTTCAAGTATTCACCAATCCTAGGTTGTTTAGTTCATAGATAAATGTTCATTATTCCAGTTTTTATTGACATCAGTTAAATTTGTGATTTAACAAGTTTAGCAAGTTTATTGCTAAGAGTATTTTAAGAAAGCATTGGGTATGCAATGCTTATCACCAAATAATTAACATAAAGTCTTGTACTTAACACATTTTATTGCTTCTACATAGGATCTAGTTACATTTGGGGCACATTGCTGCTTCGAGGGGTTAAAACAATTGGGGAAAATAGTCTCAGTGTGTGAGAGCGTGGAGTTTCCCTTCTCTGTTTTCTTGTAATAGCTTTACTTGGCTTTATTTGATCTGGGCCTCTGCTCTCTCGTAGTAGGATTGAACTGTGTTTGGAGGGCAAGAAGGAAAACACACACATTCATTTACACATGATGCCGAGACAAAGGAACGTGGAATTACAGAGAGTGTACATTTGCTTTTAGCTCAAATATCACCGTCGTTCATAGAGATATTAGTTTAGATACTTGCAACCGGCCAAAGGTAAAGTTTACCATTTCCAAAATGTTACCACATTGTTATGCACAATGCTTTATCAAAGGGTGCAACAGTAACTGAAGGGAGAGAAAAAAAGCACAGATACAGAGTATTTTTATCCAAGATACCCCTTCAGATTCACTTCAGTTTCCAAAAGATCAAGAAACATTAATACTTGAACCTAAGGATGAATATATTAGAATTTGAAATTCAATCTTCCAGTGTCCATGTTTTATAAAGGTTTGACCTGAATTTTTGCCAACTCAGATAATTGACAATTTTAAACTGTCTTCAGCATCTTATAAAACAATAATCAGCACAGCTACCATGATTAGCATTATCAAAACACCCATTCCTATGTGTGATCTTGGGAGAATATAGATCCTTACCTGAACTCACAGATTTTCAAAAGGCTGCCAACATTTTTAAATCCAATGACCAACAGAGCTTAAAGGAATGTTATTAGGATCATGCAAACATTGTCTAGATCTGATCTGACTGTCCCCTTGTTTTTGCTGAATACTTTGATTGTTTGATCATTTTTATAAGGTCAGTTAGTTCAGAGTCGAGTGCAACATACTTAAAAATTACACTATTCTCATGTCGGAGTTCTTAAATAGAGCTATTTGCCTAATGTTTGAGGAAATACTTGCTAAAGTTAATACTTTCTATTAAGCCGAATAAACATGTTTCTTAGTTATTTTTTGGCAATAATTTTGTGATTGATGAGAAAATTTAATAAAGACAAAATTGAATGCTTTATTTTCCTCATTAATTGTCACACCACAGCTCTTTGAAATGCTGCTGTCTGGCACAAACACACTTGGGCTGACTCTGCACACTGTAGAGTTTGTTAATTACCTTATCTGGTGTCTGAGAGTTCAATCGCTCTTCTGGTTGTGAAGAGAGAAAGAGTGGACAGAGATAAATGAAGGGCAGAGGAGAAGAATGAATGAAACAGTTACTCATTGTCCATGTCACGCCTCCTTAAAAGTAGCAGGAAACAATGAGGATTTTGAAATATGAACTTCTTAAGTCAGTGATATTCTGGAACTAAGAAGCACAATTGAGGTTATTAAATCTGGGCTGTCAGGAAAAAGGTAATCTCTCCCTGCTTGTTAAATTTTGTTCATTATGTTGAGGTATTGATTATTTTGACAGTTTTGCCCTGACTACACCATATGCATAATGAAAAATGTTAGTTTCAGTTTTGTGCAGTGGAATCCTGGGAAGCCTGGCACACATCATGCAATTTCCAAAATCATATAGGACCTGATCTTGTCACACTGTGCAAGCTCAACATTGTGAAATCTTAATAACAAACTGCACAGTGCTAGATGTAACACAGCAGAACATGTCGCTACAGTACAAGAGACATCTGTCCAACAATAAATGGACGAGAAGTCATGAGTGTGATTATTAGAGTCTGAAAAGAAAAGGAGGAGACAGCTGTGGTAGCTCTTGTGAACGGGCGAAGAGAACAAAATGATGGCAGAAAATATCTGACACATCTTAGTATTTCCCATAGGTTGTCTTTGGTCTTTCAGTGCATTTGTCAAACTGAACGATCACTGACCAGCAATTCAAACTCGACACCCTAGATTTTTTTCAGAATCGTTTTACAGCAAAAGATTTTGGCTAAGACGGCCAATAATCACACAGTGTGAACTTTGCTTTAGAGGCTGCAGAAGAGTTTAGACTGAGACTGGTACTAATTGGAAAATCAGAGGGAAGACTTGAAAGTTGATGTAAACAGATGATCTCCATCCAGAGAGCTTTGGATTTATTCTAACATTTGTATTTAGGAATGGATAAATTGCTTAGGGAAATTACTAATAAAATGTCTATTATTAGCGCAAACCTTCTCTACTTCCTTTGGCTTCCTATCATTACATACAACCTAACTTCTGCTGCATTCCTCTTTGTTTTCTCTTGTTTCTCTCCTGCTTTATAACATTAAGCAGTGAGTAATGATGGCTGACATCATCTCTGGCTATGCTAGTCCTGACTAATTGGCCAGAGCAGTCTGACTGCATTAGATGTTATTCCTTTAGGGTATTCCCTGTCCTCCGCCTCCACTTTTGAAAGATAACCCTCATTGTTTGCATAGACTACAGCAACATATTGCTTCTGTTATAGTGGGTTTATTGTATTCACTGCATGACAAAAACAAACTGCGTTTGTTGAAAGCTGTTTATGAAATTAGCACCCCTGATTCATATGCTGCGCGTTTCTAAATGTGAGAGATAAATAATGTTAAAAGCTGTGATTGCTGTCGAGCTTGACTGGTCTCGCTAATTGGTACCATCTGAAACGCACGTCTTGGGATATCTAGAGAATATTACAAATGCACTACAGGGACGCTAATGTACCTCTGAAATGTCTTTGGTTATTGTGCGGATGCTCTACCAGAGAACAATAATGCTTGAAAAATTAAGTTGCTCTTTGGATTTAGAAACAGCCTCCTCTCATTTACTCCCTCTTCCATCCGTCTGTCTTCTCTCCTTAACTTTAAGTGCCACCTTTTCAGGCAAGGTATTAGGATTACAATAATGGATGCCTCCCCTCTCACTCCAACTCCTACTTGCTCTCCTTCGCGTCTCTGTTCTGCACATTCTGTTCTGTACATCATCTTGGCCACGAGGGCTGTCTTCTCTCTGCGGCTTAATACAATCACATCAGTATACAGTAAGTGCACTGTGAGAGCTAGATGCAATTGAGAAGAGTGATGATAGAAAAAGGAGGGTACAGGTGGGTGCAAACTGGCATGAGCGATCACTTCATAGGAAGGTAATCACCTGAAGGCAGGACTGAGAAATTATCCATGTTAGATAATTTCCATAAAACACAAATGTCTTTTACATGATCAAGGAGTTACTAATTTTTTGCTGCCCTTAAATTGGATTTCTCTGAACTTTTGGTTCAGATGCTCTTTTGGTCTTAGAGCACCCTTTTAATGACACAAAGCAATTGAAAAAAAAAATAGGAGATAGCTGGTTAATTAAATAATGCATCAGTATTTTGTCTTTATGGTGAGGGGGGTTCTGAAGTAATCAACAGTTTATTGTGACAAATATTTTCACCACTTGAGCTCCATTCAGCAGCTTCAGCTTTTAGTGAGATGAATGACCATGGCCTTTTGTGTTGCCTGGGAAGTCCTTATGCTGAGACCTACAGAGAGTTTATTGCATTTTACAACTAGTTCGTATGATGAAGTGACATCTCTCTGAACACCCACCCACTCTCTCCTACCTTTCCTGTTCTCATCATGCATCAGTCTTCATGTGGCTTACTCTTCCTTTGAGCTGTTACCTTTATTTAGTTTTTTCCCTCTTTGGCAACCCTATCTTCACTTCCTCCCTTTCATTTTGATGTTATATCCGCATGCCTCTTGTGCTTCTGATGTTTCACTTTGGCCTAATGTTTTCTTTATCTTGTTTCTTCCCACTTTTAGTAGTTGGGAGCGTCACTACATGCATTTCTCATCAGAACTGCATTTCCTGGAGCCTCTTTAATACCTGGTCTGTTGATTTTACTTTGTGGTGCAAATCTGTGCCACTTGTATAAATTACATCCGGTGATGATTTGAGGCTCCTTCTCTGACTGTACAGACCTTGGAAATGTTATACAACAAGAAGGTGCCCAATAGCCACTTATCTCCACTATCTGACTGTTATTTTCAGCAGTGAAACTATATTTCATTTCAGTTACATTTCCTAACTTATTGCAAGTCACTCCAAGCTCTATAGAAAACAGAAACTGCCACAAATCTTGAAACAGAGACGATGAAAGAGGGAGCATCAGTACTGTGTCAAACTTAAAGACCACTTGTCACCATATTTTAGCAACAGAAAGAATGAAAATCTTGAAATGTGAAACAGAAATAAATCAAAGTTTATTGCTTTCAGAATTTATAAGTGTAAAACTGATTCAAAACTGATCGTTTGAGTTTTACCCTTTAAAAAGGAAAAAGTTTTTTTTAATGGAAGATCACATAGCATCTAAATTTTCACTGTCTTGAAATCTGTAACTCCACATAGTTGTAAACAGAAAATAGACTTATTGACAGAAAAGTCATTACTAATATGAATATGTGAAATGGATCTGTCCATACTTATTGGTAATACAGAAGAGCACTTTTACTACAAAGACAGATCATCGATGTAGGGAAAGTGAGTATGCTCTGTCAACGTCAACAAAAACAGCTTCTCCACTGGAAAAACCTTTCGCCCCAGGAACAAATTGGAGCCTTATATGCAGTTTATATCTTAGCTACTATAGACCTAAGCATGACCAACAGCTAGGCAACTAAGGTGGTGACAAGTGTTTGTTAGCATAAAGTTTATGATGCAAGAGAATAAAATTTCTTTCTTTTTATCTCCTAGTACAAAACATCTGTTGATTTTCATATTTTGGAATAAATCAATGAATTCTCCATCCAAATATTCCTTTTGGCTGATTATCCATATTGACTCCTTTTTTATTTTGTTTTTGTCTGAACCAAAAGCAGGACAGAAAATTGGACTGCAGCTGCCACATGAATATTTTAACTTCCATTCTCTCCATGACATATGCTTCATTAGCCTCACAATAATTAGGTGGAGAAAAGTGGCACAGACCTACACATGGATCCCTATTTTTAAGTAGGCAGGTAATGCAGAGGTTTGGAAAAATGGTAGGGTTGAGATCTATAGACATCAGAATAACAGATGTTAAAAGCTGCCAGAATTTTAGTGCTTTGAATTATTATTATTATTTATTTTTTATTCTTTTTACAAGAACACTCACCACAGAGTGTTTTAAAATGACTCATAGGGTTGCTGGTTTGTTAAGTCTCCTGGCTGCTGCTTTTAGACAACATATCCAACTTCCTGTTTCACACTGAGAAATATCAGCTTTTTGAATATGAATTTCAGCTGCCTACTTTTCTATCACTGCATTTTTTTATGTATTATGCTTTGATCCCTTTTTCAAATGTAACATCATGGCTCTTGCAATTTTTGGCTTCTTATCATGCTGCTTTGTGCTTGTTTTGCATTTTAAGTAGTTTTAGGTTTCTGAGATGAAAATCTATGAAAATATAGTTCAGTTTCTTGGAACATAAAAGTTTTTGTGAAACTTTAAACATTAATGTTTTAAATCCCTGTGAAGTTGCTAAGATCTTTAAGGCTCTTTCTTTCTACTTTTTACCCAACTACACTCCCACTTAATTCATGATGTTAATATTTTCACAAAGTTTGGTGATTGGAATGATAGATTGGAAATCTGAAAAAGTCTGTGATGTTTGGCCAGTGTAAAAGACTTGCTTGCAAACCAAATTACCAACTGCTCCAGTTTTATCATTTCAGTTAAGCAGAAAATATATGAGCTAAAGTGGAGATTAAACTGGGAGATAGCTGAAATAAAATGCTGACTATATTAAACCGGTAAGAAGTCCTTTCACAATAAATAACTCCTTCCTTGGAGGCGCAGGCTGTCTTCACAGAGACTATCTCCAGTGTGATTTTGTCCACAGACAACCACCATAAACACTATTAGATTTTTGCTTTAGGTAAATTTTTATTTAAGCTAACGCTACAGATCTGAAAATAATATGATCGAGACTTCCAAATTTCTGCCATCAGTAAACATAATTTTGAACCAAAAAAACTTAGAGGTGGGTGTTGTTCTGTTCCTCTAACTGATATTTTTTCTATACATATAAAAATATATATATTTTTTGTCTTTAAGAAGTAGCACATTTGATTCTCTTCACATTTATAATACCAAACATTTTATTATTGCAAGATCTGCTTTATGTTGTATAACAATTTCTTGTTAACAACAAAAAGGGAAGCAAGGGCTTCTGGTAAATATGAGTTTTCCTTGGGAATTCATGTTGCCTGAGTAAACAAATCATTACTCTTGTACTGTGTGCTGATATTTACACCAAAAAAAGTGGCAATTGGAAGGGAACTTAGATGTATCCTCATTTACTCAATACTTTTGAAGAGACCGATGATGATTGTCTACAGGTTTTCCTGTACTGTGAGTATTGAATCAGATATTAAGACATTGCTTCATGATGCAGTTTTTGAAATTAGCTGCCATACTTCTATACCAAATGTAAACAAATGAAGGTGTTATTGAACTTTGTCTGCATAACACTGAAGTTTCTAGTAAATAAAGACAAGAAGGTACATGTCCTTCTCTTTACATAACAGTTTTTTTTTTCTTTTTTCTCTTTTTGTGTTTGCCATTTAGTAAGCCTTCTAAAAACAACTCTGAAACACAGTTCATCAAATAAAACCTACCCTATCCCAACACTTTCACCTGGTGTTTGAAGTGGCTTGACATTTCCCTTGATGCTGATCAAAACTTTTACATTCTTGTTTTGTTTTTTTTCCCCCAACATGTTTTCTGAGAGTAAAGCAGAGATAATCTTGTAAAAGCGCTCTGAATGTCATGCCTTTTCCCACTGAGCTCTCAATTAGCTTTTTAATTTGTCTGAAGATCTGCTCAGGTAGCCTGGCTGCAGTCAGGGGCCTAACACACATGCAAAGACATTAATTGTAAGACATAATAATTAAAAAAATTTAATAGAAATTTATTTTGGAAATTTGTCTTTCTTGAAATTGTTGAAAAAGTGTAGGAGCCATCTTTTGGCCTGCTAACAGGCAGTGCACAGCAGCAGCTCAACTCAGCTAGCAAAAAATAGTATGACTAAAAATTGTAGTTTTAAAACTGTTACTATTAAAAACGTTGTGTCTTGGATTAAAACAATGTTGGTGCATAAAGTTCTGTGATTTTATTGACTCAGTGTAGCTGAATGGACACATCTTAATTAATATATTACCAAAATATTAATGTTTGGACATTAAAATGATGCATGATGCTAATTTGTATTAAGAAGCTGTTATATGCTATGTGAATTTAGATTAAGCCTACTGTTCCTCCACTCTTGGTAGTAGTTGCACTAATACTGCTAATAATCAGTAAATGTACTTCAAAATAGGGTTTAAACATTTTAAGGTTTAGTACATGGAATCAGTTTGGCTGGTTTTCTGTCTTAGTGTTGCTTCATATCAGTATTTCCTTTTTTCGAGCTACTTTCTACTTCTTGGAGTTCTGGATTATAACAGGGTTTTGCTTTCCTGCTGTTTTAGTTTATGCTACCCATGTCTTCTGTTGATCAACTTGCAATAAAACTCTCCTTTAATTTTACCATCTGGCTTTCCTCGATTCTGAGCCATCTGTTGCAGTATAGTATGTTGCAGTGTACTTTTCATGATGATTACGTAGTTTAAACTGAACCTCCTATGGTTCACATCTGTTTAATTTAAAGCCAACCTTACCTCCATCTGATTTGTGAAAGGACATTTCAGTTGTAGTTCACTGTCAGAAAAAATTATTTGACTTCATATGAGAACTAAAGGTAAATGATACTTGCTGTGAATTTTTCGTTATTCTTTTTCAAATAAAATTTCTGTCATGGACTACAGAACAGAGACATTTTATCACAGAATTTGTGTAATACAGCTGTTTGCTGTAAGGCAATGCAACTATACTGAATTCTGATGCTACTTAATGCAGCAGTGTAATAGCTTCAGATGGGGAGCCTGCTGTACAGTTCAGTGAGCCTAATGACTTCAGAAGAGTCTGTGTTTTAATCTGAACTGAGGTTTGAGTGAATTGCTTCAGCTTCAACATTACCGACTGAGATTATTTACCTGGATATGGTGACACTGCAATCAATTGTTTCTTGTCTGCTCAAATGAAATATTTCTAGGTTAGGAGGAGGGACCCCAGTGTGCTTGTGTGGATCCGTCGATCTGTGAGTGTGAATGTCTTTGACAGTCAGGATTACATAACTGACATGCCTGTTGCTGCAGGTCACCACACACACACGCACACGAGCGAGTTTGTTTGTAATACCTTGTGGGGATCATTTTTCCTGACACATACTTTATGGGGACCCACTGCTCCTTGTGGGGACCAGGCTTTGGTTCCCACAAGGGGAAACGCTGTTTTTGGGTCGGGGGTTAGATTTAGGACTAAGGTGTGAAGGTGTGAGTTTTGGTTAGGTTTATTGTTAGGTATGTAATGGTTAAAGTTAGGATAAGGATAAGGCTTAGGCTGTAGAAATGAATGGAAGTCAATGGAAAGTCCCCACAAAGATAGCCACGCATGTGTGCTTGTATGCGTGCGTGTGCATGCATGCGCTCGCTCGCTCGCTCACTCACTCACTCACTCACTCACTCACTCACTCACTCACTCACTCACTCACTCACTCACTCACTCACTCACTCACTCACTCACTCACTCACTCACTCACTCACTCACTCACTCACTCACTCACTCACTCACTCACTCACACTCTCTGCCACCGTCTCACAAATATGTCTAACCCTCAGGGTGATTAAATATATTTTCTTCACAATCTTCACAAACATGATATGTTTTTTTCCTTTAAAATGTTTCATTTTTTGGCCTTTTAACCTCAATACTAGCTTATTGGTAACAGAATTTAGACTGTAGTATCTTTGTTGCATTTTTAAGAGATGACTTAATTCCTGGAAAGTGTTTAGCTTGGGACAGAACACACAGATGGTCATATGATACGAGAGTGAATAAATAAACGTGCAGATGAGGTTCTGAACTTCTACAGGATGTTGGTCATTTTCCCTTTGAGTCTCTGATGTATTTGTATGGCATTCATTCATCATCCTTACAGTTAAACAACCTACATTTTTCTCAAGAGTTTTTAAAAAAGATTTCAGAAATGTCATTCATTTAGTTGTTTAATTTAATATGACGTTTTAAATAATTCTATTAAAATTTAAAAATGTGCAACCCAGCCCAAATTTCTGAAGAATAAATTTTATTTTATTTTGCTAAGTAAAACCAAGGATCTAGTATTTGTAACAAAGGATTGAGGTGCATATTCAGACATTAAGACCTTCACAAGGTCTTCTTTAACTCTACTAGCACCAGGGGATCTGCATAGTTTCATTATATTTGTCAAACGTTTGTTTTGCACACAGTGTTTTGCCCCTGTGAATGTAAATATACATACTGTATACACAATAAAACTGGAGAAGTTCTGTGTGGATTATGCCAGGGTCCACTTTGGGCACTGATTCTATTCTAAATGAAGCAGGAGTTTGTGAATTATTGAAATGCCTGTCCTCTTTTCCATGCTCCATCTTTTTCCTCTTTCCCTCTTTAGATCTCTATTTTTTTCCCTGCGTTCCTCTTTCTCAGACACGCTCATATCATCGCTTATCGTTTCTTTCAGACTGACTTGTGGACCAGTGGTCTCGTATGTGTGGTTGTGTGATATTTGAAGTGGAGTGTTGGTTAATCTCGTGTTGTCTTTTGGGACAGATTTGGCCCATATTACAGCCTGCTGTTACTGTGTCTGAAATCTCTTGTGCATTGAGACAGTCATTATTTACTGCCGCTTGTCATCCCTGCTCCCTCTCTGGCTTTTTATTTATGCAGCTCCACCCTGCCTTGCAAAAGCAGAGATCCAAATGCATCAAATTTCGTTACTTTAAATCTTGTTTTACTTCTATCTACAAACACATAGACTAGTAATGATTATAAAATTAACATAGTCAATTCCAACTGTAACACATCACAAGCCAGATCAACCAGAGTGGATTGTATACCATCTACCACCCACAGGAACAGGGAAAATACTTTTATTCCACCTTCAACCCTACCATTTATCATCTAGAGCTTATCGCTGACAATGACTCTGCCCTTTGTCTTCTCTCTCTGGCTGTCACACACTTCCACATAAATGTTCCTAATCGAGAACGATTGTGAAAGGGTGGGCCTTTATGTTTGTATAGATTTGGTGTCATGCATCTGTGCTTGGTGCCAACTTATTCCTGATTGTAGCTGATGGAGTGTTGGCAGTGGGATCGGTTTTTGGTTCTTTTACTGTATGACGGGAGGTGATGAATTGTGTACTCATAACAAGCTCATCTTCACAGGGAATTGATTTTATGTCAAGTGTTTTATATGTCTATATATGCAACTATATTCTCTTGTTAAACTTTTATTATAGATATGAGATTAATGATATGTATAATTCACTCTGGTTGGATTTATTTAGTGCTGTTGATAGTAGGGTTTAAGGAAGTTGTTTCTTCTTTTTGAAAAACTATAAAATCTTTTTAAGGGATCCCATGTGGGATCTTGTAGTACTATTGCTAGAAGCTTAGTGTGTATGACATATACTGTATATGAGCTACATGGAGGGCTGAGAGCGGAGAGGACCCAACCTTTTAAGATGTCCATAAGAAAGATGGTTTAAATTCCTATTTTCCTTAATGCTCAGGTTTAATCTTGGTGATTTGTTCTACCATAGATCTGAGGTGTGGTATTTGTATCCACTGTAGTGTTTATCGCTCTGCATCTGAAACACTGCCTCCTCTATCCTCTATGCACATCAGTATTGATATGAACATTTACTGGTCCGGTTATTTATGAGTCTCCACCCTGGTAATTTTCCATTGGCTAATTCATTCTCCAACTTAAATCAAATCCACAGCAGCCCCATATTTGTTATTATGACAATAAGACTGAGTTATAAATTGTTCTTCTCCTGAATACATTTTTTGTTTGATTTATGTTCAAATCTGTATGTTATTTAACGTAACAGTACTATAACCGTTCTTTTTTTCAAGCTCTTTATCTTATTTACCATATACTAAAATTGAAGACAAAAGCTCTTTCCCATAACCTTTTCTGGTATGTTTGTGTATATATGTGATTCTGCAAAGAGACAGATCCAAAGGCATCCAAACTTTGTCAAACTTGCATGAGCTCTGACACACACAATCCCCATGGGTTTATGCAGAAACTATTTCCTGTTTGGGGCTGGGGAGCAAAGGGAAGTAGTGAGGGTGAAACAGTGCGTCATGACACCAGTGGGCATCCTGTGTGCTCTACCACGACTTGGGTGGTACCAACATATTTGTTGTCTAGGATTCTTAATGGATCCAATTGTTAAACCACTAAAAGAATAAGTTGAGCTTAAAACAAACCGTAAATGTTGACAATGTACAATTTGCTTTTGTTTACAAAATTACATAAAAATAATACTACAGTTTATACATTAGTCACATTTATCACGTTTGTGTTAATATTGGACAATGAGTGTTTTTGAGAATAAGACTAGACATGGACATGTTTATCTTTTTCACCTTTGATACTGTAAGGAGCAGGTAGATATGCTTCTGGTAGGGTCAGTTCAACCTCATTCAGGATGTGGAAAAACCTATTGATTAAAGCGACTTGATCACTACCCCACCTGTCATGGCAAAGCTGCTAACCAGAATAGATGCTAGCTGGCTTCGCAATAGCTGATTGAACTACCCTAAATTGTGAGATCTGCTTGCTGATTTCCTTTTATGATATGTAGGGTATAATTTGTAAAGAAGCTGCATTGCAAAGGAAGAGAAAAAAGAAAGAGCCATTGGAAAGTCAAACTAAAGGAAATAATTATCCAGATTAATAAAGGTGTTGAGAAAAAATTGGGATTGACTGTCGCAGCATTCGGGAGAATAGCTTCACTGGTGTTCTCTCAGGGTATGAAAACGGACTAAAAACAGAGACAATGTAACACCTTCCTGTCTGGGTGGATCTTACACATTCACCTTAGGAGAAAAATACATGATAACGTATTATTTTTGTGAATTTTATAACACGTTGTCTTCATATCTTTGCACGATAATACTCAAATGGTGTGTATGTTGTAGAAGCTGTTAACGTTTTTACAAATGGGAAAATAATTATTGTTCATAACATTTTCCTCAGTGAATATATTTCTACTGAGGTCATTAAAGAAATCACACCAATATCTTTAACAACCCGAATGCAAACAAAGATGTCCAAAGAAATTAATCTATAATTGGTGTGTAATGAAGTGGATTGATTCAGGAAAGAAGAAAAGCATTTGCTGATAATAAAATCTTCTGAATATGTATTGTATGGAGACATTATCTACAACCGTTTCTTTAAATGTGATTTTCTCTATTCTTTCATGCAAACTGTCCTTAAATCTTGGAGGATCTGTTCACCTTTTCTGTGCATGAAAATATTCAGTTCTAGGTTCATTTAGACATTACAGATATTGTGAAGTTGGATGGAAACAATGAATACTCCCTCCTCCAAATACTTGGATAGACTACTCGGCAACTCTTTGCATTGAATCAAAAGCAGAAAATCATTAAACATTTTTATGTATTCATTCATTTATAGCAAATAATATTATTGTTTCAACATTGACCAATATTATAGCAAATTGCATATTTTCCTACTTTACAGTGGCATTTGGTTCCTAGGTAGTTATTTTGACTATTTTGACAAAGACAACCTGTCTATGGCCATCACCTCCAAAATGTGATCTCAGTAATGCTTCTCTGTGCTTCCTTTTTTGCTTTTACCCTATTATGGCATGCTTCTTGAGAACTACCTTGGTAACAACAAACCTTTTCATGAGCCATCGATTTGCACTGAACCAGTCGATATTGCTTCGCACAGATAGGGGCAGGAATAATAGCTAAACACTGACAGATTTCAGCTATTTTGGACTTCATATGCCTTTTTGCTGCTTCTTTTCTACCCATGCTTAACACTCATTCCCACTGTCATTCCACTTTATTACAAATAACTAATTTAATGGATTAATTTGTCTTGATATAGCTGTATCTGAAGCTGCTACCCCCGCGACCTGACCCGGGATAAAGCGGAAGAAAATGGGATGGATTAATAGCTGTATGTTTGGGAATTTGTGTTGTGAATTTCATGCCAATAACTCCTTAAGAAATGCTTTGTTTTTACAGAGAAAATCTTGACATGGTCAATACTTGCTGCATGTGTTGTGCTGTTGAGGATTAGTTCCTTTTATGGGCATTTTACAGCTTTCATTAACAACCAGATGTTTTTCATTCCATTTTAGTGGACCAATATGTGTCACAATAGCAGCAGATAGGCAATGTCTGATTTTTAAAAGCCTCCATACAGTGTAGTGCCAATGCTTTCTATCACAGTTTGTTTGACTCTGATATATGCACAGGAAAAAGAAAAGAAAAAAAAAAACTAACACCACTTTCCTTAAAATAGACTAGAAAGCTGTGCTTTTCCTCTCCATAGCAACAGTTAGGCACTGACTCTGAGTTGACAGAGTGGATTCTCTCAGCTTTTTATTTACTTTGTTTGCGGATGTGAACTATACGTTTTTTTCTCAAAGTGTGGTGTTGCTCATTTGAGGATGATTGAAGAGTTCTGAAACCTTGTTTGTTTAGTTGAGGCCATCTCTGCGTCGTTCTAGAAATGGTGATGCTGTCATAAGAAACATATTGAAGTTCAGACAGCATCATTCCTCTCCGAGGACTAGGTGGGATTAATGAACAATCTGTGTTTGCAGATATTAATATGTGCACTTCTGAAATTATACTTTTATGGCATTAGTGACAAATAGACAATGGTGTATAGAAAAACATGCACAGTGTCTGCTATTGGACTCAGATTCCATCCAGTTAATTCATCCTGCACATAAACATAACTACTGCAGATGATGCTGTGTCTATTTGTAGACGTGGGGTGGACACAAAAATACTGAATAGCATGGGTGCGAATAAACGCAAGCACACACATATACGACGTGTAACATTTGGCGCGGATACGCGGCTGCAGCTCTCCAGATGGCGGGAGCCGCCCACTCACTGCCAGTTGTTATACAATATGTATTGTATAACAGCAGGGAGCAAGGGGCCCTGTTCACAGAAACTACACACAAACACAGACTCATTTGAAGGGTGTCAACATGTTGTCTCCATCCAAATTGATGTAAAAACATTGTGTAGTCCTTGTCTTGCATACAGCATTAAATACTTGGTTTAATCCTCCTGCTTCAGTCAGGTATCATCCAGCCAGCCAGTTGATTAGACCACAAGACTAATGAAGCTGGCCAGCCACTGAGACGGATAATACATTTGTCTGTTTGCCAGCTTTACAGCTGTGCACATAGTCACACAGCTGTTCTGTGAAACATACAGCTGGTCATTCAAAAACCCAAGTAACCAAAAACCAATCTATTTTGTCTGTAGTAATACAAGCAAAATAAATATTTAATAAAACTCAAACTTTGAATGTAGAACTATCCAGTTAGGAGTTTGAACTAGATTTGATCAAATGCAATCTATGTTGTGTAAAATAATTTAGATTGCATGTTGGAAACCTTTGAAGCAAATCTAATTTGAGCATTTTTAGCTACTTATTACTTCTGTGCTTTTAAATAGTTCATATCATGTCTTGTCTGTTTGTTTTTCTTCATAGTATCAAAATTGCTACCAGAAATACTATTTCTAAGTGGTAGAGGTGTCTTTGATGCTTCAGTAACCAAGTTTTGTTAGCCTGTCTGACCAGAAGTGTTGTAATCATCCGTATCAAGACAACATGGCAACTGAAAAACTACTTCCTTTTCTTTTTGTAAACAATGTTGTCTTTCTTCCTGACTCATTACTTCTGTTGCAACATGCTGTAGTGCATGCTGAAGGTTAATGCTCGCAACATCCTTTTTGTGGTGTTCAAGGGCAGGTTTTTAAAGTTATGGATATTTATCATGTACTGAATCTATTTTGGGCTCTGGCCTCTTATCATGTCTTATGCTGTAACAAGACTTCTGTAAGTGCCCTGACCTGTAAGGTTTTGCTTGAATATGAGGTGCAAGTTGTAATACAAAAAGGTTTATGAAAGTAAACTTGCTAGATAAGAGTCAACTGGAGTCTGTAGGTAAAACAGCAGCTCCCTCGCGTCTCATCTGCTGTCACAGCAACGGACGACAACTTGCCTTCCAAATCCTCCAATCACTCTCACATTGTTTGTCTTGTATCTACAACACACCTAAACTTCTGTTCTCAGCAATTGCCAGACTCCTTTTTCCCTCTACCCCAGGTGAGGTGAGCAAAATACAAACATGATGTTTTGCAGGTCTTACATGTGTGTCTGCTCTGACACAGCTGAACTAACCTCCTCAGCATGTCCTGAAATCCTCCAAAGGCTTGGTAATGACTCATTTGATTCCCATATGTTGAGAATGGAATAGAATAGAAATTAATAGATATTATTCCTGTGGTCAAAACTTGTTATATATCTGTAATTCTGTGTTACTAGGTCCATCATTTGCAAGAATTATTTAAATTGGGTACTTTGAACCCATCGTCTATTTGCAGTTTTGTATTCGGAAGACTGTAGATATTTGCTTATTTGTAGTACTTTGACAGTTTTTACTTTGTCAATTAATTCATATTAAAGTATATTTGAGCTACTAAATTGACAGTTATATATGTTCTTATGGGATGGGGTGTTCTTGACATCGGATGTCAAGTAGTTGCATATTTTAGCTTTTTAGAGGTGGCTGTGAACTCTAAGCCCTCCAAATTTAGGGGGTTAATTCCCACACCTTCACTGTTTATTTTCCTGTTTCCTCTCCCTCTCTGATTCCACCTCTCTGTACAGGAATCAGGGGCATTTTGAAAAGCAGTGCAGAAAGGTATTTTAAGAACTGAATATACAATATACAAAATTCAATATACAAAATTAGCTGTCTCACTGTATCTTAATAATATGGTAAAGTACAGACATATTAAAATCAAAATGTTTCCCTGTCTGTGTGTGTATACTATGTTGTTAATGTGTGTGCATTGTGTGTTTTCATGTGAGCAGCTGCAGAGCCATGTGATGATGTAATGAGACATGGAGCAAACCACGGAATCCCCTAAGCACACACACACTCTCCCAGACACGTACCCACACACCTTGCTCTATATATACACAGATGTAATGCACAAAGTGAATGCCTCTTATAGGAAAGTCCCTCCAGCCAAACACTTTGGATTTATACTCACTGGATTCCCTGCAATAAATTGCTGTTGTGACTCCTCTGAGTGCCCCTGCCTTCAACTCACACACAAACTAATGCTTTGGTAGCTTAGATTGGCTCTTTGGTCTATCGTTTGCTGTCCAGCAACATCAGTCTGAATGATGACAGCTTAAAATATACATGATTCATGCTCACTCTGTGTATAAGAGCATAGTTGGTTTCACCTCATGTCTCCAGAGAATGGCCAGGACAGATGAAGATGATGGTACAGAGAGAAGTACTTTATAAAGAAAATAAATGCAACGAGAGGATTTATATATATGATACAACACAGACAAAGATAACCATAGAGGCTTTTTTACAAGTCAAAATATTCCAGGACATGGGCATCACAATCTACAGTCAGGTGGAACTGCTACAGAAGTTATGTAAATGCAACAGCAGTAACCAGATATTTATGTTACTTAATCTTATTTTACACTAAGCAGAAGCTCTGTCTGCGCTGATGAAGATTTACTCACCTTGGGATTCCAACTGACACGTCGAGGGAGTTGGCCCTGTCTTCTGGTTCATTGAGCTAATTGTTATTTGATCACTTAGAGTAGTTCATAGATTGTATCAGGATTAAACTTTCAGTCTAAGAAGGTTAGGCAGCAATTAAGAAATCAAATAATTTGGTAACTTACTCTGTCCTGTATCATTAGCACACTGTATAGTCATAAGTGAAATACTTCTCAATATATTAATAGAAGGGAATTTGAAGCAGCATACGTATTTTATAAATGCGATAAAACGTGGTGTTTCATAAAATATTATTACATTTTTTATGCTTGGACCAACCAAAAAGTTTCTTTAGATAACCCAACTTGGCTTAGATAACCCATCTTGCTCTAAACCAACTGAGATAACCCAAGTTGGGTTGTCTAAAGAAACAAAATGGCGACATGTTAGCAACAAGCTAGCCATTATATGTAATAGATATAATTTGTAACATGAAATTCCCTAAAATATTTAACTTTAGAAACTTCTCTATACATGCAGTATTACTAACTAATGGGGAAACTTTGTGTAAGGCCTCACTGGATACCGGCCAACCCTGTTATGCAAGACTTTGTATTCTTCAGTATATAGACAAAGAAAAAAAGGAGAATGGATTAAAGGAAGTAGTTGCCTGTCAACTAGAAAGGGGTGTTTTGAGATAATGAATGACTAAAGCTGTGATTTTTTTTTTGCTGCAAGAATACAGGCTGCATGGATGAGCTATATGTTTATAGATTCAATGAAATATCACCTTCACAGTGTGAAGGACTAAATGCACTTACACACACAAATAGCTGGTGTTGTAGTGTTTACACTCTCATAAACTGAAAGCCCGTGGCAGCAAGCCATGGTGACCTTCTATCAGTTGACGCCCATTCACAGTATTGATGTTATTCTCTGCTTTTGCTTTCTCTCTCTTTTCCCCACAAAAAACCCCAACCCGTTCAGGTATGTCACACATTCATCTCTTTCAGCAAACCGATAGTCATCCATTGTATTTTCATTGTGTTCATGAGTTTAGGCTGCAAACCTTTTGAACTTCATTCCAAACTTTATTGTCTTATTTTTAGATTGAACGCATACTTCCTACATGTGTCAGCCAGGCATGCCATAGATTGCTATCTTCAGAAGGGTTGTAGAATACTTACAAACTCTCTGCATTGGGTTTATGGGAAATGTCAAGAGATGCTAGCAATTTTAGGTTACTTGCATTGGCTTGTTTACCAGCTAATGGATTTAATACTGTTTAACTGAACATAAAATGCATACTCCAAAAAATTTACATAAGAACCATATTGATGAAAAAACTTGACTTTTGATCCCTTTGAAAAGGGAATTTTGTCTATATTTTTTCAATAATTTCATAAAGTATTTTTAAAATTTCATACAAATTGTAAATATTCCTCCAATATTTCGTAGTAAAATGACATGTTGGAAGGCTTACTGACTCTAGACGTGGCATTTTTTAAGCTGTTGTGGTGAATCATGAACATACCATCATAACCCCATTCAGAGTTGACAATAACATCTATCCTGGCTGATCCTGTCACACCTAAACAGCATAAACCTTAGCGTTATGAACAAACTGAAGACATTTTTTTGGACAGTTTCTCTCAGAAGTATTCCAGAGCACCCCTGAAAGCAGCCTTGGGACTTTTTTTATCTGCATTAATTTAGAAGGTAGCTCAAGTTGAAGTGCCCTCTGTGGTCTCTGTTGTCCTTTTCTCTTGTTAATTACACCACTTCTCATTACAGTATTGTATCTCATGTATGATGTTTTTTTTGTGGAGTTATGTTTACGTAGTAAGGCCTTATTCTGTACAGTGACATACCCTTTTGATAAATTGTTCAATTACAGTCACAAACTTCAGTCTATTATATTGGAATTTTATGTGATAGACCAACACAAAGTAGCACATATTTGTAAATTGATAAAACATAAACTCTGTCAAATAAAAAATATTAAATATGTGGCATGCATTTCTATCTAACTTCCCTTACTGTGACAGAATCAAGTGTAATTGCCCTCAAATGCCATATAATAAGTAAACATAGTCCACATGTGTGAAATTTTATCTCCACTTACATAAAACTATTCTGTAAGGATGTCTGGAGAACAAATGCATTGTTTCGAGTAAAAAAAACCCCAAAAAACAAATAGGTCAGCAGTAGGATATGGAGAAGTTTAAAACAGGCTTCAGTTATGAAATAAGTTCCCAATCATGGCTGCAAACATATCAAGACTTCTCTTTACACATATTATGTAGCTGCAAAAAGCAATTACTTGACATACTGTATATAGGACTGAAAAACAGGCCAGCATTTTTCTAGAACTTCACAGTTGGTAGAGAGATTCCCTAAAAGACCTGCAGCAGCAGTAGTGGTAGTGTTGGTCAGTCACCTAAAATCCTAACATAATGGGTTGAAGTTTGTGGTTAAGAAGTGACTAACTGTAAAAAAGTTCATGGGATATTAATACATTTCCAGGTCATAGACTGTAAAAATAGGTTTAGAAAAGAATTATATGAAAAAGGAGAGCTCTTTGAACATGTTCTCTAATTTGTAGATATAATTTCTTAATCCAACACTCATACATCCTCCTTTATAAAAGACAGGTTTTAAAATTGTATAACCACATTTTTTCAGAGGAGGCCTTGATGTCTATGGTATTCGCTGACAGAGAAAACTGCAGTCTTGTATCGTTTTGGAAAAAAGTCTAATAGTAAATTTACCCTGAATTTACCCTGAACTAATTGGAATTTCAACAGCTTCCAAAGTTAGAAGAATTTTTTAAAGTGCTAATTATATTTTTCACAGTCAAATTAGTATTAGCTGAATTTGAAAATCAGTGAATCTGTACCTCTGTTGATTAGTGACTGAATTTATTGTTTATGCTTCTGTTCTGTGGTCCCAGAGTTGTTTCATCACTGTCACACATCAGACATTTAAATAGAATAAAATAATTATTAATGTTAAAATTGAAAGCCCTGGTCTTTCTGTGTTAAGTAGATGATAGATAAAACTCTCTTTTGTTGAAAAGGTCTCTTTTTTACATCTGCTGTGGCATAGCAACCCATTTGTCTTCTATAACGACATAAATTGAAAGCTTTAGGATAGTCTGTATGCTAATATATTTTATTCGAACTGTGCCATTAAAGGCAAATATAAACTTCTAGACCATAATATGGCTCTATATTTAAACTGTGTGTAAAATTAAGTAACAGCTTGAATCTATCGTCAGCGCGTTATCACCTGATATACCCACAACCAGAAAAACTGTGATCAGCCAGTGTCAGATCCTGTGCTATATGCAAATAGATTAGTGAGAACTTGCTGGTGGACGTCCATGCGTGTGCACGGTTATGACAGAAATACTGCAGAGTACTCAAGAACAGCACAGTTATTAATAGATGTGGTTCAGTGTGTGAATATTGAAAAGAACAAACATACTCTTAAAGGAACATGACACCCTTGAATTCCCCTTCTCTGCTGGGCTGAATTCATTGTTGTGTTTAGTTATTCTTGCAATAAGAAAAATTCCTAGCAAGTAGCTTTGACATATTTGTTGGTTGGAGGGTTAACTGCTGAAACAGGAACATTTGCAATATTTTTTAAATAACTCTACAGCCTAAAGAGGATGTAAAATTACAAGAGATTCAGGTTTAGGTTATTTGTTCAGTATGTACGAGTGTGTGTTTCATTATCATCAGTGTGTTCATGTGCAGTTGCTAATGGATTTTTGGTTAACCAGTTGAGCGTACAATAACTATGTGTCAAACATCCTTGGAGTGCTCATTTGACAAGTGTATTCAGTGCTCATAGGCCATGCATGAGTAAATTGCCTCTGAGACTGCAGCTCCGACTGAACTATAGAATACACAGGCGTAGGAGGAGAAGCCATGGACAAAAGTAGGAAGGTCAAATGAGGGAATAAAGAAGATGCATAGAGCCTAAAGCTAGAGTAAAAGACAAAGCAAACCAGCATGAATGACAACATTTAAAACACATAGACCACACAGAGAAGAGCGAGTAAATTTGTGTACAGATTGACAAAATACAAGAAACAGAACTAACAAGCTCTGCAGGAACATTATTTCCCCAGAACACGCAGATGCTTTAACAACGTAAGCAAATTAGGAGTCCAACCTTATCGTCCATGCAGATAAACGATGAAGATTTACACAGAAAACATTTTCATGCTGCTGAGTGACACTCATTCCCTCGCCTCAGAGAAAAAACAAACAAAGACGTGTTGTGTTTGAATCTCAATGTTAAAAAATACTTAAGACAAAAAAAGATTCTTTTAATGTTTCAGTTGCATTGGGGGGAAAAGCAAAAATGTTTAAAATAATAACCTGCAGTTGTATGCTTACGAACATAGAAGAATATGGGTTGTAGGTTCTGCAACAATTTCTATGGTGTAATAGTTTTCTCTTTTGCTTTCAGATTCAAAGGATCCTTATCTTACGATTTTGGTTTCTGATAAACGTGTGTAAAATTAATAACGCATAAATAAGGTTAAATGCTTTTTATTTTCAAAGGCAGAAATGACAGATTTTAAAAAAAATTTACATTATCTTTATCTGTGGATTTTATTCAGATTTAATTCTCTATTGCTTGAAAGCTACAATTGACAGTTATCTCACAAATAAGTACCAGCCTAATTTGATTTAAAACAATGTCAACCTCAATTGTTTTACATTTTTCTTGGGTTGCTGTTATAAATAATTGATACATTTGATAAATACATTGAATTAATTGTAATAGATAACTTTCTTGTTGAAGAATTCATTTTCTTCCTGGTTTTGTTCTAAAGTATGGGACACTGTTTCTATATTTCTATAAGGACTATATAGATACGTATGAAACGGCCCCTAACTCAGAACTGCAAGTTTAAGACAATAATATTGTAATTCATATGTTGACAAACTGCACATTGGTTTAAACCCTACAATGTTTAGCATTTTTTCAGTAGCATTTATTTTTGATTCCTCTTGGTTTGAACAGATATCTAGAAAACTGGTTAAGATCTGTCTCAGTTTAGTATTGCTACTGTTTAAATTCATCATTTAATTGTGCCTCCATTGCAGGGTAATCCTTCTAACCTGCTTGTAGGTGACAGTTTTATTCCCATCTTATACTTTTAGTACAGTTTGTCTAATTAGATCTTCTTTCTCGTTCTTGCCATCAGTTTGTCTTACTCAGCCATTTCCACTCTCTTCATCTGTGTGTCTGAGATCCAAGCATATCATTGCTTAGGTTCAGAGGAGGGCATTGCAGAGCTCGTCTCCCAGTAGAGTTTACCAGAGTGGGTGTCTGTGTGTGTGTGCCCTACAAGTATTGCTAACTGTCTCGGGAATGCTGTGTAAGTCTTTGAAGATCTACAAATGAAAGAGAGGGAGACAGAAGCTCATGCAGTCTTTTATCACATTCAGCCTCAACTTGGTTTCTGTGTTTCTTTTGTAGTTCTTTTTCTTTAAATTATTCTTTCTGTTATCAGTCTCTCCTCATCTGTCGCACTTTTTTTTTTGTTTCTGTCTGCGTCTTATCTGGTTTCAGCTCAAAGATACTGTTTTCATTCTGCAGTGTTTCAGAGTGTGGTTGTAAATACTTTTAATAATTTTCACTTCCACTGCAGACAGAAGGAGAGATGAAAAGGAAAGATTTTCTAAAACACACTATGAAAACAGCAACCCACCACACGAGTCTGACGCACATTTTCCCTGACACACTTTGGGTGAATGAAAAGAAGGAGATATGCCATGGCTTTTTAACCAGAGAACAAGTGTCTTTGCAATGAACACTTTTTTTTTCCTAAGGTGGTAAGCCAGTGCATGATCTTGTGCAGAACTGACCCATTTTTAAAAGTAGGCCACGGTCAACAAACATCCCTCTAACCTTGGTTGAAGGAAATTACACAACCATACACATTTTTTTAGTACCTTAAAAGTGTTATACAATCCGGTTTTACAGTACCTTGCAAAGAAATTAATTTACATTTATGTGTTTTACATTTGGTCATGTTACAACCACAACATTTAATGTGTTTTATTACACTTTTAATGTTAGATTAGCAACAAGTGGAATATAACTATAAAGTAGGAGAGAAAGGACACAGAACTTTAAATAAAATATATGCATATAATCTGAAAAGTGTGGCAGGTTATGTACTCATGTCTCTTCTAGCTTTGGACCCCTTATTTATGGAGATTGTTCCCTTTTAGACGACTCAAGTCTGCTATAAAGGATGAAGACACTGACAAAAAGATGAACCCTGTGTTTTGTTTTTTTCCTCACAAAAACAATCTTTATTCGCAATCACATGTGAATAAATCACACACAATTCACAATATAAATTTTCACACAAGTCAGAAAACAAAATAGGAAAAAGTTAAGTTTTCTTACCAACCATAACCTCAAAATCTAATATGGCTTCCAAGTGTTTAAAATATAGCAATAGCTGCAGATCTTTATTTGCACATCTGGTGTTTTGTGCCTCAATAAATCTTTCCCACATACAAATACGTTTACAACCTCCATATGGTACCACTGCCTTATGTTGCAAACCGTACTTATCTGAGTCATATAATTGAACAATTTTCAAATTCTGATTGTTATGCACAAATGTAAAACCCAATAAATAACTAAATAATTTTTATTTTTATCTGTATTCCACTGAAATGTTCATTGGTTTTGCTACCCCTATGAGAATGTTCTGAGGGGCGCCACTGTTTCAGCTACAGCATGGTTAAGTTTGGTGTGACGTTCCGACATCACAGTTCTGATGTCAGAGTTAAAAGTAGCCACAGGCGTCCCCGTAGCATGACGCTGCCACCACAGCTTCCTGCATGTAGGCTAGAAAATAAAAATGCTGATCTCGTAGGGTTTAAGAGACTGAATGTAAATGCATGTTTCACTTTTCAGATGTAAACCATATGTCCTTAAAAGTTCACAGTCATGTGGTACTTTGTGTCAGTCTATAACATAAAATCCCATTATATACATTACTTTTTCTGTATGTTTGAGTATCCTAAAGTGAACTTTATCCTCATCAAATACTTTAATCTGGTCTTTTAATTTGAAAACAAACAAATATATGGGATTTATTTAAAAAAAAATTACCAGCATTAGTTAGATGTTCTATAAATTACTGGTTAAAGGCCCTCCAGCCTTTTGAGCACTTTTTCAGACATTTTACCTCATGTGCACTCTACAGATGATGATGCAGTGAAAGCTTTTATTAATATAAAAAATGATTGATTTTCAAGTATTTTTTGTTCCAGTATTTATTCTCCATGTCCTGCAAACCTTCTGAAGTCTCCCAAAGAGTTTAATAAGTTTTGGTTCAGTCGAAAAGGCCAAGCTCCAATTGTGTTTCTCTGTGTTGTGATGGTTGTATTGTGTCTTTGTTGTTTGCTTTTCAATGGGAGGTCATCTGAGAGGAAGGCCAGCGTATTTGTGTGCAAGTGTACGACTGGTAACCCGATGAGACACGTGAGAAGCTGAATGATGTATCTTCTTACAAGTCTCCCAAGGTTGCTGTGCTAGATTGGATAAAAAAAAAAGAACGGAAGTTCATAGAGAGACAGACGATTTTATTTTCCTTCTGAAATAGGTCTGAGATAAATAAAGGCATTCTGTAAAGAGAATAAATTCAATGCAGCCTCTTAATGAAACCGATAACATCCTGGTTTTTCAGAATATATGCTATATTATTGAATGGCTTTGATATTCATGTAGACAATTTTGCAAAAATATTGAGTCACATATGTGTTTATATTTTGTCTCCAAAGAACAATAATTGTATTCTTTTAAAGGGGGTTAGATCGTTATTTATTCAGGCTGTGCATGCTGTCTTTTGAATAGTTGCTGTTCTTTCATTTATTTTCAATCCAGTTTGATCACGATTTTGCTACACTAATTCACTCAGATCTATGAACCATTTTGGCATAAAAGATCATAAAAATATCAAAGACAACAGGTATGGACTGGTTACATATCTTAAGGCATAATTTTACAAACTTGGTTTTAAAACAACCAGAATTTCTGTTGCAGGTCATTTGACAGCCACTAATCTTTATTTTAAGTGTCTATAAATATTTTCTTCCTATCCAAAAATAACATTTTGTCTCATCAAACATAATGTTTGTAGGACAAATACATGATTTTAAGATATATTGAAATGATTTCATACTACTGCTATGATTGATATATTTAACTTTTATTTCTACATGTAACAATGTAAGGGTAATTTCCATTTTTACTAGATTGCTCAGTGTGTTTTTGATAGATGTGATTTTTAAATAAATGTTAAGATGGCTTGCTAATAGCAGCTTGTTAATGGCATTAAGAGCAGAAAAGCAAAAAAAAGGCAACATTCTGCTCAATAAGAACATTTACTCAGTTAGTAAAATCAGTTAAATCAGTTAGTTTTAATTAAACATATTGATTCAGTCTTCCATTACTATCTGCATTTGTAATACCCAATTTTTAAAACAACCTGCTGTTTTGAAAAATACTGTATCTCACTTGGTAAAACAATCGTTAGCTGAAAAAAACTGACTGTAGCTCATTGTGACTAAACGAAACAGGAGACTCTTGATTTCCATATGTATGTCTGTGTATCAAAATGATAAATAAATACTGCCGGTAATATTATTATAGCTTTATAATAACCTGTTGGTTATGGGAATGTCCTGTCAAACATGTAGACACAACCTACCTATCAACTCTACAAAGATGTAAGCCCAAAAGGGAACATTACATTATATCCATTTTTAATTATACAGTTAATACTTATCTAGTCGACTGGGTCACAGGACTCTCCCACTGTTTTAGGTTTAGAAACTTAAAACTTTTGTAAGCATTGTTCTGAAGAACTTACTCACATCTGGTGACATGATTAAATGAAACATATCCAATTTGAACTGCAGAAATACTCCCCTTTGCTAATTAGTTAAAAGTGAGAATGTGTATGACTAATATGTTTTATATAAATATGTGTTGCATCAAAGCTCAGTTTAGAACCTAGGTTTGAAATCTAAAATCTGACTTGCTTTTAGCCTGTACTCTAACATTTTCCATATGGTCTCACTCAATGTGTTTGTTCTGTTTGACTTGATTATTTACTAGTGATTGCATTCATTTTGACAATTCTCAGTTATGTCACAAAATTGATTTGCAAGAAATTGTTAACATATCCCTCATTTCATAATGCTTCACACTGTGAGCTGCAGGACTTGGACCTCAAACACACATGGACATGGACAGACAGCAGCCAGGTCCAATTGTCTGGTTGCCGGGCAATGAGCTCACAGCAGTCGACCATAACAACCTCATCTCCATCAATCAGGCATAGAGTGCTCTACATTACTTAGTAATGATGCTGTCACACACTCTATCTCACATACAGCCGACTCACTACATGCTTATCTCATCCTCAGTTTTTTTTTTTTGACCTTGCTTTGCTCGTAGTTGTGCGTGTCTGCAGCGTGAGTGTTGAATGAGTGTGAATGTTTTGCAAAAATACAGCAGGGGATGATGCAATTTTCTTTTTGTATAAGGTGTATAAATCTTGCACACATACGAAAAGCACTCGCACTCACCTTCACAGACTGGAACTTTAGGTGACATTGAAAGATTTAGTCTATCAAGGTTGTTTATTCTTCAGTGCTCTACAGCACACTCCTGTGGTCGCACCCCTTCACGTTAAGAGTTTCTGTAAAAACACTAGAAATCACTGACATGTACCTCTGTAGCAAACAAATCCTCTGTAGCTTCAAACATTATCTGGAATTGCCAAAAGTGCTTCATTGGGATTTTAAAGGACAAAGAAGCTGTTTTCTTCACACGCATTTTCAACACAACCGTACATATTTAGATTAGTTCATAGATTTGCTTGTAAGAACCTGATTAATCTTGCACAAAGTGTAAGTGCGGTTCATTATTAACTGGAAATACCACCTTCTTGCACTTTAACACAGACTCATAAGTGAAACTAACTCCGGGGTACACACATTCAGAAACACGCCCACATTCTCGAGTCCAGCTGTGCCTTTGCCAGGCACTGGGGTGGGGGGCCAGCACATTGAGGTGAAGAGAGTGGCAAGAACAGTAACCGGCAGATCAGGGCCAATTAAAAATGTTCAGCTCGGTGTGTGTGTGTGTTAAGGCGTGAGTTAGTGTATGTGTCCTTGTTTGACTGCCAAAGAGAGGCTTGGCACAGAAAACTTGCTTCCTTTTCTCTCAGCATGCTCTCTTGATGCAGAAGCAGACACTCACAGACACATTTAAAGTTTGTTGTGCCCATTGTCTCTTTATTGTTTATTTTGTCTGGATGTGTTTATGGTTTATTTATATACTTAGCTGCAGTGAAAAATGAGGGAGGACATGTTTGTAAATCTTTGTGAGAAATAAAATAAAAATTATAGGAGCTTATATATTTTAGGCATCACAGGTAGTGGTTGCCAAAAACGTTGTATCGTTAAATTTTAACTCCTACAATAACATTCTTAATAGCAGAGTGTTATAAAGCTTATTCAAACCTGAACTCAGCCATGGTAATTTAGTTGTTTGACTAAAATGGTCCCAGAACTAACAAGGTTGTCGTTTTTATGTCATTTTTTTGCGTTTATGTACTGCAGCTGTGAATAAATTACTGAACATTTGCTGCCATCTGTTGAGCAGAGCTATGTTATAATCAGTACAGTAATAAAATGTCTGTACTTAACAACAAGACAGCAGATCAAAGGAAAATTGGACAATCCAGATCTTTAGTTGGTTTAGTTGTTTAACAAAGATTTCCAGGCCTTTGTGCCTCTCCAACTCTTTCCTTCCTCTGTGTCTATTTAGCGGCTGTGTGCAAAGTCGGAGATGACTTGCATAGTCTTATAGTCTTTTTCAGCAGTTGCCCTACTATAACTATTGCAAAAGCTGTTGAGAACATTGTTTTACAAATTTAAGATGACCTAAATGGAACTTCTGAAAACCCTTAATACACATTTCTTATTAAGGAGGACCTGCTGTTCGAGTGAAGCAGGTCCATATATAGGTGGACCCCTTATATATTTTCCTTGCTCTGGTCATATTGAATGTTTGGATTAAGGCTTTGGGTGACATGACTTGTGTTACTGTAAGATTGTGATAGCCTTGGAAAATTGAACTGTGGTTGAGGGAGGCATTTCCTCTACAATTCTGTGATGGTCAGCCACTTGGATTACACACCCACAAAAAAATTCAATGCATTCTTCTGTCTTAAGAAACTAAACAGCTGTCAGACACTACGTCAGCTCCTGAGGCATTTCATCTATGCGTACGTGTTCCTGTGGTCGTGATTGTCTGCAATGCCTTTAACAAATGAGCTGGAATTGGCCTGGGTCAAGGTAGAAAGGAGAGAACAAAAAAGCCTTGCTAAACATGAACATTCAGTTTGGGTTTGGCCTTTTATAAGGTGTATTTTCTCCACTCTTATCTTTTTTACATTATATTTGTCTTGCAAAAGATCAAAATTCAAGAAAAGAAGAGCCTCCTGAGAATAAATATTTTTTGACAACTTAGTGCCTGCAGCTTCAAGATAGACATTTAGAACAGGCTACTTTGTTCAACAGAACTTGTGCATCAAGAAAACATTTTGCAACCACAGTGCCTGTACATCTGGCGAAGACTGAATGTGAAGAATGTGATCTCTAAAACAGATGAAGTGATGGTTGAGTGGACAGAAGTATTCATAGTCTAAATATGCCAGCATGCAGTCTAGCAAAGAGCAACACTCACAGAGAGAACATTTGGTCCAGATCACTGCACACAGTTGCAGAAACACATGCTTGATCATAAACTTATTACTCACTTTGTCCAAAAACAGCAAAAGGACATTCACACAATGGATTGAAGATTTGCATACAAATCACCCATTTGGTCCATCAATAGCAAAAAAAAAAAAAAACACTCAGGGGTCTATCTTTAATTTGTAGCTGTGAACAATTTATTAACTATTGTGTGAAAAACTGCAGCCATAAAGCAAATATAAACTGCAAATGCATTTATTGGAATTTAGGTTTCCCACTTCCCTACCTTAAAGCCCTAATAGGACACAAGCTCATTTGTTTTCAATCATTACACTGATGAAAGAGCAAATAACAATCCATTTTAAGTTTATTTTTTTTGTTAGGGTTTTGGTTGCCCTAGTCACCTTTATTAAATGGCAGAGAAGACCGGAAGAAGGGCAGGGAGAGAATCTAACTTGGGGCAACTGCATTGAGAACTGTAGCCTCTGTTTGTTGTGCGTCTGCTCTACCATTCAGCCATGAGGCACAATGTTCAGTTTTCTTGCACAGATCATTAGATTTTATTATTATTCTTTTTTTTATATAGAATCCATAATGCCACAAAATCCTTTGGAATGAAAAAAAATGAGATCACAGATTCTCCACTGTACTTACCATGTGATGTTATTACATTTTTTATCCTTCATAACCCCAACTTAATACCTCATTCATTCAAATTTGTAAAAGTTAATGAAGACATTGGACATCCTGGAATTGTTTTGTACTCGAACTCAGTCACTGTTGATTATATCACCCCAAACATCCAACTTCTTTTTACTCCTTAAGAATAAAACAAGGTTTCAAATATGTCTCTCAAACTGATGTTGTGTCAATTTTTGATAGATAAGGCTACTGCAAAACAACAGTATACAAGGAATGATTTGTAAGAATTAAACTACAAGATTATGATGCTCAGAGTTCATACAGAAGCACAAGAATGTAAAAGTATTCCATTCAAGTGGCATGATTGTTTCTCCGTTCAAATCTGAATCATTTTTCCATTCCCATAATAGTTCAGAGTAGCTAATGGACTGCTGTCCCTCTGTAAATTTCTGACCATCTCACTGTGTAAAACCCCATCAGTTCTCTCGGGTTATCAGGTGCAGACCTTTTAGCTGTTCCCAAAATTAGATCCAAGCCTTCTGAGGATGCGCTTACTTACTGAGGCCCTGTTCTCTGAAGCCAGCTTCCTGTAGACCTCAAATCAGAACAAAATGTGTATGAATTGGAAAACAAGCTCAAAGCTTTCCTGTTCTCACGAGTACACAGGTGTGTTTTTCTTTTTTGTGTTTATTTATATGCACTTTTAAACCTGAATCATGCCTCAAATTCTCAGTTTTGATAAAAGTCATGTTGGATGCACACAGATTCCAAATTCATCAACAAAAGAGGTCTGTATATGCACATTACCTTACTGGACTTGTGCAGACATTTCAAGAAACCTAAATCTTTCATTTATTGAATTATCATAAAGCCATACTGTAAACATTTTTAGATAGCATAGAATAACTTTTCTCTTGTGTTTTTCCAAAAAAGTTGGTGAATGTTTTTTTTGGTGCATAACTCAGTCTTTGTCCTGCTTTGCTTTTATCCTCATCATCTTCCTCCACCCTTTTTGCTGACCTTCTTCAGCTTTTTATACTCCCTGCTGTGCCTCGCTGGCTTTGCCAGTGTTGTTCTCCCAGTGAGTTTGTATATCTGCCTCTTCTCTGCCACCATCTGTTTCTCTCCATCTCACTGCTTGCCGGTCTATTTCATTCCTATTCCTCTCTTTCTGTGTTCTTAATTCTCGCCACTTTTCCTTCTCTTTCGCTTTGGATTTCCTCTACATTTCTAACCATTTAGCTATCTTTCAATTCGTTGCTACATTCTCTGTATATCATCTGATAGATTTGATAGATTCCTTTGCTAGTTGGCATTTTTCAATCTATTCCCTCAGTAGTCATCCACTTTTTTCCTCCTATGACTCCTCTCTGGAAACAACTTTGTTCATTCAAACCCTCCTGCTTTGTGTGTAAAGCCAGTTTAATTCATGTAAAGGCTTTAGTTTAGCTCTACACTAAAACCCACCACAGAATCCGATTGATTTTCTCACATCTGACATTGGATATTCATTTTCTCCTTTTCTCTCTCTGCCTCACTGTTCCATTGTTGTACTTTGTGCTCACAGTAGCTCTCAATCCTTTGTAGAATTGAGTCGTCATGCATATTATAAAAGCGTGCATGGAAAGGCATCTCCTGCTGTCACTAATGTATCCTTCAGACTGTAATTCCTGCCTTGGTTGCCTGTAAGAGTGCTTTAGAACAATAAGAGAGTCGCCCACATTCACTCCCACTCTGCCAACTCCTTTTTTGTCTTTGTCACACTCATAAAAAGTGGGTCAGTAGGATGTGTGGAATCCCCTAAACATTCACTGGCACCCCCCCATCCTCCCTACTGCAGCTGATTAACAGCAGGGAGTTTGTGCCTTGTTTCTCCGTAACATCCACATCATTCCAAGACAACCAGATTAATTAGTCCCACAGAGTATGTGTACGCTGTCGACAATCACCTGACCTGTCTGTTACGGTCTATGTGGGTGTTTCTCAAGTCGCCGTGTTGCACATTTGATGTCTTTAAAGCTGATCTGGAGATACTTTTAATTTGACAGGTCCTAGGTGAAGTGCAAGTGTAAAACCCATCAAAGAGAATGTTTAAGTGTTTGAACAATAAATTATGTCCCTATCTATAAGAGCTGTGAATCTTGGCTGATCTCAGTCGATTAGAATAATAACTGTCAGTCATCAGATGTATTTGCATCTTCTGATTATTACCCTTCATATAAAACTAGGCAGTTTCTTACATTATGCAAAAAGACATGAAACAACTTTCTTTTTCTCAAAATCCTCCATTAAATCAGACTCCATTAGTTCTATACTTTAGCAGAATCATTTCTATTTGCTTTTGAGAGGAAAGATTTTCTCCAAATTCAGAAGTTTACTTACACTAACACTGGTGTTTAAGCAGATTTTGGAAACCTGTTTGATGGTGACATCAGGAGCACACCATTTTACTCTCTTACAATTTTAAAGCTTTGCTTTAGGAACGTCGTTGTGACGTTATTCCTCTGATCACATCTTGCTCTTACAGTTTGAGTACTGTCAGTATCTCTGTGTTAATAATTTTAAACGTCACAAAATTAAACATCTTAATATTTAATCACTCCTGCTTAAGCAGTGTTTGTCTGAAGAATGACTGATGAAACACTAGGGGTGATTTTTTCCCCCTCTCTTAGGATTTTTAATTTTTTTTTTTTAGAATATGACACTTTTCTGAGTTTCATTTCCTTCCATTGAAAAAACCATCACCAACATTAATATAATGTTATCTTCAATTTTAAGCAGTGCAGCATAAATATTTCTCTTTAGGTGTTTTGACCACAAATCTCTTTTGCTAGCCTTTTGTAGAAAATGGAAACAACATTATATACTAACTTTTATGAAAAGAAAAATCATCCTTATTCTTTAACTGCAAAGTTGAGTTAGGGTTATGTTATAAGTCTATGTTAAATTATCTATAATTCCTTAAACCATTGCTGTCTCTATATAGATATAAAATAGTCTTTCCTTATGCAAGGTGTGCTGTGTCGTGATGAGAATAGGTTAGTGAAGACAATTTTTTTTTTCCTCAAGGCTTTTTGCCTGAAATGTTTTTTGAAGGAAGTGTTAAAATTCACACTTTATGGTGGTTAATAACAGCTTTGCAATTTGTGGCTCTCACTAGCAGACATACAGATACATCCTGAGCTTTCTCTACGAAGGCATTCTTCAATGTGTTGTGTGTTTTTTTCTTATGCTTACAAGGATATATATTTTGTTATCAAAGGTTAAAACATCACATCAACGCTATGAAATGTTTTATTCACATGTTTAGTTTAACATTTGATGTTTTTATTTTCCAGGGAGTGCTGAGTCCCTCAGTCCACGTTCCTCATTGAGGGATATAGTCTGGAAACCTCTCCATGGCCTTGGCTGCCTGCTGACAAAACCAGGAAGTCTGGAGCAGTTGTGGTGAATGAGGTGAGAATGGTAACATTTGGCATTTTGAATATTCAGCTACTTGTGTTATTAAGCAGTTCCTCTTCAGATATGGATAAGTTAGCTGCAGGTCAAGTTGTGTCTCTAGCTACAAGACAAGGCTCACTGCTGAGTCATTACAGACAAACTGCTGTCACACTGCTGTTCCAGCCTAAAAGCTGTAAGTCTGACTGTCATGTTTAATCTGATGTTATTAGCTCTGGCATCAAGGACTTTCCAGCCTTGTGTTCTGCATTGCCAGGAGTCCAGTTCTACTGATAAACCCGTCAATCTGACAACTGCACAGATGAATGTCGAGTAAAGTGAGTTTGAGATTTTAATGGAGTGGCACCTCATAATCTCAATTTTGTTTCTTTGCTTAAGCTTTGAACCACATCATATTACAAGTATAATTGAAATCTTATAGTAAGTGGCTTTCTTGTCTAATCTTCATTATCTGTTATGCAGCATAATTAGTTGACCAAAACAATATGATGTATCACTTATTCAGTCAGCTGCTCTTTGACGTTACAGAGATAGATAAGAAGGTCTCATTCAGATGCTCAAATTAAGCCAGTGAGACTCAGCTAATGAAGATAACAAGATTTGTTTACTGCATTCACTGTGATTGGAGGAGATAAATCTTTAGGTTAACTGAAACCAAGTTTGCTCAGAGACAGTCTGAAAGATTCCATGAAACCCTAACTATAGAAACAATTTTATTCTCAAAATACCGGAAAATCCACAAAGTACTATGAATTCTGCATTTGAACTGCTTACATTTATTATTTTTGAAGAAATGCTAATCTCAAGGGAAGACGTTCTCACTCCTTGTCTCCACTGAGAGTTAAGATTGCAGGGTCAGTTGCAGAGTGTAGCAGCTTTGGAGCTGCTGGCGATTATCTAACAGACGTTTCAGCTGAGCACATATGTAAGGTCAAGGATATGAACCCAGGCTTTTTTCAAGTGAGTCATGAAAATCAACTTAAACAGCTATTTTAGTTAAGATAGTGGCATTTTTTTTTTATGACTTTTGAAATTATCTGTTTCTTTGCTTTATTCAATAGAATAAATTGTCAGCTGCTCCAGATTTCCCTTCTAAAAGATGAGCTTTACATTGCTGTTTTTCTGTATGATTTTTTGTTTATTTTAATATTTAACACGTGAAAAGCTGCTTTGTTAGTTGCTTTAAGCCGGGGAAATTCAACATAAAGTTATCATGGAAAACATACTGCACTGTTCATTTTGTGCAATGGAAATAGTTTTTCCAACTCTGTGGGTAATCATTTTATACAATGACTAGAAACCTTTCCAAAACTGAGTTACCAATAGATTGTGGCAATCCAAAGAGACAACTGGGAGCCATTACTTTAGTATTTGTGGCTATTATTTTGTCCAGGTAATACTTTCATTAAAAAAGAGTCTCAACGTTATGGAATAATAATTCATTCTAATGGTTGCTCATTTCCTTGTGTGTTTCGATGCGGCACTTTTAATGTTATAAAGACATTTTTTTTGGCCAACTCATTCCTGAAGAGTTAGTTATAAGAATGATTTGGTTTCTGTTCCCTTGTGCTTTTTCTGTATCTAGTTTCTTGTATGTCAACCTATTATTTCCTCAAAATGTTGCAACGTTTATGAGGACAATGCATTGGCGGGTTGAGCAGCACAGTTTATTAGGTGAGCTGCACCCATAAAAAAATTCTTTCTCTCATAGCTATGCTATTAACTCTTGTTTGATGTTGTCTTAGAAGAAACAAGACATCTTAGCAATTTATGAATGTACACATTTAGCAAACAAGGGCTGAGCATTGCGCAGACAAATTTTATGCCATCACAACCACCTCATACTCTCCATCAAATTGGTCAAAAACTGATGGGGATAACATCCCATTCCTCAACTGTCCGTTGTGTAAAGTTAGCCAATGTGATTGTGTTGGTAACTCTGACAAGAATAGCACATCCAAGCTGATCCTGCAAGTGACCAATGAGGCTGAGATTGAAATTAATAACTGACCTTACATCCACATTCTGGAGTAATTCTTTGATAAACCCCCCGGCGTAGGGGTGACAAATGACTTCCTGGTTCCTAAGAGTGGATATAAGGGATTGCTGCCAGTCATAGAGTCTCATGTTGACATCGATCTGCTTTGACATGACCTCCATTGATGACTGGAAGATTTCATCCCACACCATCACAATACCACCTCCAAAATCTGTTTGCCATTGACAGAGAACAGTTGGCAAAATTTTCATGGTTCAACTCACTTACTCAATTGTGGTACGCAACCCACAAATTCATTTTTCTTACAATCCTTTCACAAGCTTTCCAATGGCATAAGGTTTACTTCCTAGAAGCACTGCTACCACAAAAATATATTTCCTTTTTTGTTCTAATTTTATTATTTTTCACTTTGACTGTGCTCCTTTAAGTGAGCAAGACTGTTCTTCACACTTCAAGCTCGTTTTTTTCTGCCGCTCAAACAGTAAGAAGTGTGAGTGCCTTTGAGAGAGAGAGAAAAAGAGTTAGTAGTATCCTTGGCCAGCCGGGGAAATCTTGGCTCCAAGGCGTATGGGAAAAGTGCTGCTGGCAAATCTTGAACTAAAGCATTCCATTATGCTGTCCTCTTGAAACACACACAACCCTACTTTTTTTTACTTAAGATGTCATCATGTTTGCTTGTTTGTTCTGAACCGCAATCTGTACGTTTTCTCATCAAAATTATTATTTTACCATGCCATTTTTATATTGTATAACTGTTCAAACAACAAACACTTCAATGTTCTTTATGTCTCCTTGTCTCTCAATAATTTTCATATATGTGACTAAATACACACTCACACACACGCACACTCACTAAGGGGAGAAAGACCAAGTGCCTTGTGCAAAGAGGGAGCTGTTGTAGTACTATATTATGCCTTGAGGCCCAAAGCCAGGGTTTAACCATCACTCACTCACACAGCATTCAGCACAATATCCTCGAATCAATATCCTAAGCAGCAGGAGGCTGTCTGCATGAGTTGTATTAGCTAATAGACCTCTCCTGTCTGTCTTTCTTTAGGCTGTCTATCTCTTTCTTGCTACTACACAATGACATCATCATTGGCTTAATTTACTTGTACCTTAATCCTGATTCTATCCCTCTGTCCTCTTTTCTATACACTTCTCACATCTTTTTTTCCTTCTCTTTCACCTCAATGTCTAAAATAGTGGACAGCAGTAGAGCTCACTGGTCATTCTGATTTAGATGTTCACATACATTTCCTTAGTATTTGGTAGAAATGCATTTAATCTATGTGAATTGGATTGAGTTTTGAGTATTATCCCAGAGGTTTGCTGAAAGTTTGGCTCCGTTTTTGCAGAACAGGTGCTGCTGAGTCTAGTTTGTTTTAGCTCTTGGGCAAATTGTTACTTGCTGTTGAATTCTATTCTATTCTATTCTAATTTGAGGGACGATAACAAAGTTGTAACACTTTTCCATGAAAATGCTCGTCATCTTTGTGAGGTGGTAGATTTTTGATTGCTTCACATCCTCACTGGATATTTCATTATTTAGTTGTTTTCCATTATATGTTCAGTTGCATGTATATTATTCACAATGATGATCTGTCATTTATGCTTTATTGGTTGCATTTATTATGAAGAACTCCTAGTGAAGGATATGCTCCTGATTATTTCTGATTAGTTCCTGTTTTCTAAGCCAGACAGACGTATCTCTAATTTGAAAAATAAGAAAAAAAGTGGACATATTGACTAGTTTAACAGATAAACTCTGAAGATAGGAATGGGGCTGGAATCTATCAAATCTGACATTTGCAATGCGCCTGCAAGCCTGAATGCTTAATTGCGCCATTAGAGATCAACTACTTTGTGCAAAAATCTAATTTTAGAATGCCCCACACAGATTAATATAGTTCGAATTTAGAATAAATTATTTCTGTTTTTCTTTGCAAAAGCTGTGTTTTGGAGAAATCCCTTCTTCTTTCTACCTGAACTGAGAGAGCTGGTCAGATTTAAAAAGACAACGCACATGTTCTACATACAGTACAGACCAAAAGTTTGGACACACCTTCTCATTGAATTCAATGAGAAGGTGTGTCCAAACTTTTGGTCTGAACTGAGTACAGACCAAAAGTTTGGACACAACTGTGTGTCCAAACTTTTGGTCTGTACTGTACATGAGTTTGAGTAGTGTTCATCAGGCAGGATTCTGTTTTGTACTTTGTGTGGCTATTGTGCGGGGTTTGAAATTTGTTTGGATAATGGTTGCATGCTCTCTAGAGTTGGCCTTAACGTAATATGTGCCTTGCTGATGTTGACGACTACTGGCTGTGCTTTTTGAGACCTGAGTGCTTTAACAAACATGTTCTGCCTGTCTTATGCTTTTGTCAATGTGACTTTCAAAAAGTAGAGAACGTCATTCACACACAAGAACACATGCTGAGCAGTCACTCAGCTCTCCTTCATCCACACAATACATGCTGCCATGCCTGTTCATGCCACTTACTGCCAATCTGTCTTCCCATTTCTGTTACTTTCTGTGGAGTTCATCTTAAGCAAATTCCATATTCATATATAAGACATGTATGGCTGCAAAAGAAATGTGTGCTCTTGTTCCTTTATTCTGTCAGAAAAGGAAAAAATAAACAGTGTACATGATGACAAGCTATACCAGCAGCTTTAGTGTGTCTGTGTTAAAATTTGTCACCTGAGCTGTTATGTTTAGCACTGTGCTCCTTGCAAACCTCCAGAGTCACCCATCTCACACCTGTCAACCTGTCTGCAAACCGATTCAGTTCTGAAAGGATCTGACTCATCATCTGAGCTGGAAGATAAAATACATCCAACAAGCTCTACCGACCAGCAGAACGCTTAGAGAGGGAAAAGACTCAATCTGCTGTTATATAACTATAATGATCTTGACACAGTCCATAATGAGGTCTGAGTGGTTCAATTATTAACTGAATTAAACAGAAAATGGGTCCAACAACCCTGGCGTTCTAGCCCCTACAAACATTTTGCATGTTAGGTTGTTTGTATTTTTATCAGTGTAGACTGGGAGTCTGCGTGCCATGTTATGGGAACAGGGAATGTTGATATTGGGTCAATGGTGCAACATTTGTAGAAAATCTTTATGAATTTTAAACAGTGGTGTTTGTAGTAATATCATGCCTCCAAGTTGTGAACTTTAAGCAGCAGATGTATATTATATGCGTCCAAAACATGTTGACCTGGCTGAGCTCAAGATTACTCTTCAGCTGTTGACCTCAGAACTTGAACCAAAGAAGACTTGTGACTTACATCTTTAGAATCACCGATATTGATATGGCCTTGATTCTTGTAAAGGACGACAAGACGCCACAGTTGATGATTTGCAACCCTGACTGGGACCTCAACCCAACATTAGGAACCATTGACCAAACTTTGTGTGTGAAAGTTTTCTGATGGGTGTAACTTAATTAATGTGTAAAGTGATTTTAATCGATTATCTAGGCTTCCAAAATGTCTTTCAAGATCTTTGGTTGGAAAGATCTTGAAAGATCTTTCTTTCTGTTATTTATTGCAGACAGGTTTTTTTTTTAGACGTTTTCTATTCTTAAATATGATTTGTTGTCATGGTAGAAATTTACTTAAAATAAGTGAAATACGTAGAAGCCAGAGTACAAAAAAAACTTTACAAAACCATAGGAAAGCTCAAATGATTTTGAACAACAGTTTGAAAGATTACAGGACATGTCTAATAGGACACAAATTATAAAGTACATCAGAGCTGGTTTATATGAGGGGCCGTTTAGGACAAAATTTACGTTTTGTCTCTCACACACTACCAAAAACTCTCGCATACTCCAAAAAAGTAGCCACGCACACTCCAAAAAATTACGTTTTGTCTCTCACACACTACCAAAAACTCTCGCATACTCCAAAAAAGTAGCCACGCACACTCCAAAAAATTACGTTTTGTCTCTCACACACTACCAAAAACTCTCGCATACTCCAAAAAAATAGCCTCGCATACTCAAAAAAATTACGTTTTGTCTCTCACACACTACCAAAAACTCTCGCATACTCAAAAAAATTACATTTTGTCTCTCACACACTACCAAAAACTCACGCATACTCAAAAAAATAGCCACGCACACTCAAAAATTACTCACGCACATTCAAAAAATACTCAAATTGCGTATACACACACTACTAAAATGTCACACACACACACACAAACGTTAACTTTCTCGCTCACATACACTACTATCAGCTCGCTCACATACACTGTACTAACAGCTCGCACATTCACAAACGTTAACTTTCTCGCTCACATACACTGCTAACAGCTCGCACATTCACAAACGTTAACTTTCTCGCACACATACACTGCTAACAGCTCGCACACACACAGACGTTTATCTCTCACATACACAAGACTAAAGTTGAACACACACACAGTACTAAGACTCGTTTTATGTATGTGTGAGAGCGAGACTTTTTATGAATGTGTGAGAGCGACACTCTTTATGAATGTGTGAGAGCCAGACTCTTTTTGAATGTGTGAGAGCGACACTCTTTTTGAATGTGTGAGAGTTGTCACGGAAGAGGCGGGGCATAATTTTTGGATCAAACTGCGCATGCGTAGATCCTAAACTATAAGTTTCGATTGTTGACTCACTGTATGTTCTATTACTTAGTATATTTGTGCTTTTAAATATATATAGAACGTTTAACTTTCTTGTAGATTAAATGTGCTATAGAAATAAATGAATCTGATTGATTGATTAAAAATAGCAAAATTGCTGTAGTACAATCTGTCCACTGGGTGCCAGATTGTAGCACTGCGGGCAGTCGTTGAATCGTTTAATGCGCCTGTCAAAGTGCTGGTTGCCTCCGGAGAAGATAGAATGGTGTTTAAAATGGCAGCTGCCTGACCAATTCTCTCTCGTTTCGAATTAGAGTTAGCCATGTTCGGTATAGCAAACTCTTTCTTCTTCGGCACTAGTTGGCGCCGGTTAATAATTCCTGTAATACTGCCCCGCCTCTTCCGTGACAACTCTCACACATTCAAAAAGAGTGTCGCTCTCACACATTCAAAAAGAGTCTGGCTCTCACACATTCATAAAGAGTGTCGCTCTCACACATTCATAAAAAGTCTCGCTCTCACACATACATAAAACGAGTCTTAGTACTGTGTGTGTGTTCAACTTTAGTCTTGTGTATGTGAGAGATAAACGTCTGTGTGTGTGCGAGCTGTTAGCAGTGTATGTGTGCGAGAAAGTTAACGTTTGTGAATGTGCGAGCTGTTAGTACAGTGTATGTGAGCGAGCTGATAGTAGTGTATGTGAGCGAGAAAGTTAACGTTTGTGTGTGTGTGTGTGACATTTTAGTAGTGTGTGTATACGCAATTTGAGTATTTTTTGAATGTGCGTGAGTAATTTTTGAGTGTGCGTGGCTATTTTTTTGAGTATGCGTGAGTTTTTGGTAGTGTGTGAGAGACAAAATGTAATTTTTTTGAGTATGCGAGAGTTTTTGGTAGTGTGTGAGAGACAAAACGTAATTTTTTTGAGTATGCGAGGCTATTTTTTTGGAGTATGCGTGAGTTTTTGGTAGTGTGTGAGGGACAAAACGTAATTTTTTGGAGTGTGCGAGGCTATTTTTTTGGAGTATGCGAGAGTTTTTGGTAGTGTGTGAGAGACAAAACGTAATTTTTTGGAGTGTGCGTGGCTACTTTTTTGGAGTATGCGAGAGTTTTTGGTAGTGTGTGAGAGACAAAACGTAATTTTTTGGAGTGTGCGTGGCTACTTTTTTGGAGTATGCGAGAGTTTTTGGTAGTGTGTGAGAGACAAAACGTAAATTTTGTCCTAAACGGCCCCTCATAGGTTTACACACAGCTTACATTACATTGTAATGTAATTGTAACATTACCTTTTGTGTCCCAATTTCATTTTTCATATGCATTAAGTCCAGTAAAATTAAGAACACACACCCTTTTCACTTGACAAACTCATCAATAAGCATCATGATTCACTTTTTAAAGTTTAAAAAAATCTGATAAAGATTGGGGGCATTAGTTTTTCTTTATTTTGTGGCAACAACTGAGATAATCTTGTAATTTCTTAATTTTCATTTGGTTTCCAAATGACGACCTCTATCAAATAACCCTCTGCACATTTTTGTCTTTTATGTCTTATAGTTCTTACAAAAGATAAATCAGTCAGCTGAATGAGCATCAGAACTAGAAACTAGAAATTCATCCATCCAGTCAGTGAAGCTTTGTCTAAAAGCTGCTTCAGGCTCAGAAGTAACTACACAAGTGATTCACTCCTTTTTAACTTACACAAATAAATCATATCACTTTAAAATGTTACTATTTTTTTATTTGAGCTTAGTTTCAAAAATGATCTGCATTTTCTTTTGAAGTAGTTGACATTTTAATAATTACAGTAGAATGTTTTGTGAATTGAAAAAGCTGTAATTCTCTGGGTAGAATGAACTAATTACATTTCTCAGTAATTTTCTCTCTCTCTAATCTGTACCGTCTTTTGTCCCTTCAGTCTCTTCCCTTCACACACTTTTCTCTTGTTCACTTCAGTACACCAGCCCACATTCCTTAAGCAGGATTATGTATTGTCTTTGAAATTTTTGTCTGGGTGTTTCATGCCCGTATGTCCTGCTGCCTGGGTCTGGATGAATCTTTGTTTTGTTTGTTTTTTTCTTTTTTTTTATGTGTGATGGGTGTGTGTGCAAATACATTCCTGCTGAAAAAAAAAAATGAATGAGAGTTCAAGTTCGCGCGTGTGCATGTTCACAGAAGAATCCATGTTTGCCTAGCTACTCGTGTGCATTTGTGCTTGTGTGTACTTAGAAGGATTAGAAGAGGAGTTAGCAGTGATTTGTCCATCCATTGCAGGCCCTCCCTAATCCTGCAGACATACATGCACGCTTCTTTGTGTGTGTGACTCTGAGAGATCTAACAGTGTGTGGATTAGTGGTTTTGTGAATGGGCTGTGGCTTCGGCTGAAATATGGAACACAAGTTAACAGAGGGTTTCTGAGGGAGATGGAGATCAAGGGGTGACTGAGGCAGAGTGCTTGTTGTGCATGTTAATATGGTTCAGAAGACACAGTTTTTATTTCATGTTAATGTATCTGTATAAACTGCAAAAGAAAACTGAGAGAGAGAGAGCGGATAACTGTTTTACAAGAAGCTTCTGTGTACGTGTGTTTGGTATGTGACCAATAGATGGCTCTACACCTGCTGTTTTACAAGCTTCTGATTACACACACACAGTCACACATGAACACACAGACAGATGGAAAGACGTGGAAAACAAGAGAGCTGAGACTTTCACCGACAGCAATGGAGAGGAGGGGGGGATAGATTGGTTAAGAGTGTGTAGGAAGGCGAGGGTTGCTGTTGTCATAATCACAGCGTGTGTGAAGTTTGCGTGGGAGACAGAGAGAGTCAAGATTGTGTGTAGGGGTGTGTATATGTGTGTGTGAGAAAGAGAGAGCAGAGACAGCAGAGGAGTCTGATATGTATACGGGTGTGTGTATATATAGAAGCTTTTCATCAGTTTCCTTAGTGACTGGCTGTGACTGAGACTGTATTCTGCTCTGCAGTAAAGAACAAGACTGAGACAGAAAATCTGTGTGCCGTGTTGATTTTTCAAGCAAACTTAACATTTGTTCTAGTTATTTCCTCATAGATTCATTTTGCACATTAGGTATTTGTGCACAAAAATATAGGAGCCAAAATACCAAACAGTGTCTAAGAATATTCTGAATTTAGTGCAATATGAATATAACTTTATGTAAACTGTGTCCAAAAAGGGCTTTTTACTTTGAGAATAATTTTTTACCATGGTGGTTTTCATGTTTGACTAAATTAAAGCTGTACTAAAACGTTATTATGTTGGTCTTTTGTTCATATTCCAGTTCATAGTAAGATATTGTGGGGTGAAAAAAACAAACAAGAAACAAATACAGCTTTACCTTAGAATGACAGCTGTAATTAAATTTCAATTATCTCCACATGAGTTCAGCTCACATTTGTAAAGATAATTATTAATGACTGATTTAATGTCACTGTTGTTTAAAAGCTGGGAATTTGCTGCTTGACAGCTCAATTGTAAACATAAAACTAACATTATCGAACCCTTCAAAGTGTTTCCATGTACTGGGAGACTAAAAACCAAAACTTTCAAATGATTTCAGATAAATATATAAATAAATGCCTGCAAAGACAGCAGACGTGTTTTGCTGTACTTTATTCATTGACAAAATGAAGCAAGTCAGTGTCTGGTGGTTGAGGTTTTACTCTTTTCCTTGTTTTTAAAATTATAATTAATCTATAACTTTAATTTTGACAACTTAAGTTTTTTGGTGTGCTGTTGCACGCACATTTTTGCATGCCAAAATATTAGGATACTATAACAAAAGTAGGATTTAATAAAGCAAATTATGCACATTAAATAACAGTTTCTTTAACACTTAGGTATTTTTTCCTGGCTGCATCTATGGATCAAAAAATTTGATTTTAAGTATTGTCTGCTTTTGTTCTGTCTGTCCATCCATCCATCCAGGCTTTGCTTTAAGCAGGCTCAATATTTAAAGTCTGACAGTGTTAGAAAATATTAATAATAAAATGTATTTATGCTTAAAATCACATAAAAATGAATGCAAAAACTGGAATACAGTTTGAAAAGGAGGGCCTTGTAAGGAAATTTAATGTGCAAATGTCACAATTCTGTTTGTAGGAATTTATCTTGATGATGAAGCTACTTTTTAAACAGCACTGTTTCTTTAGTTACAGTGTTAAATAAGTAAATATTACATTGCTCATATTTTTTCTTTAGTAGTTCATCATTGAAAAACTGTAATAGCTTTTAAGAATATATTTTTAAATAATCTTAAAACAAAATTCCAGTCTTTATTCAGTTAAACCCACCATGAAAACTTAGAATTGAACATAGACTGATATCATTCCAACAGGAAAACCAACCAATACAAACAGGATGTCATTTTAGTTCTTGTTTGGACCCACTAGTCCTTAAGGGAATTATTTCCTCTTGATTAATTTGGTTGTTTATATATGTGTGAGTGCATGCTCATTCCTTCTGTATGGATCCAACATCTCTTAGCTCTGAGGAACACATTTCATCTATATTTACTCCTCAATTGTCTTTTAACTAGGTCAGCTAAAAAGCAGAAATAGATTGCTGCATACTAGCAACAAGGCATACCATCTAGTGGCCAAAAGCTGGTATTACAGTCACATTGAAAGTGGCTGTAGAACTGATTTAATCAGCAACAGGAGAAAAGCAATTTTGCTCATTCCTGAGTTTCATATTATTTTCTCCCATTAGTAATAGGTCATAAGTGCATGTATTTGAGTTTGTAAATGTCATATTCTGGTGCTTTTTGTTTTTTTAATTAGGCACGGATATTGTGAGGATGTGTTGTATTGTTTTGCAGAGAGTCAAAATTTCTCCAAATTTGTCAAGAGAGTAATAATAATACTACTAAATAAAAACAGTTCAAAGTTGTAGCCTTAGATAATGACATATTGTTTTTTTTTACACTCCATGCAGACTTTCATGTCCTCTCTCTGTGTTTCTGTCTCTGTAATCTCCTCTCCTCTCTCCCTCGCCCCTTTATCTCCCCCACAGTCCCTCGCTCTGCCCTTCTCACTGTAACACCCTCCCACTCCCTCTCGTGTTCTCTTTCTCTGCTTGTAAGCGGTCTCTGGGCGTGCAGCCAGTTGGCTCGTGTGTGTTTTTTGAATGAATACCTGATGAAGTTGGACGAGCAAATGGTAGGAGGGGCCCATATGAGAGTGTGTGTGTGTGTGTGTATGTGTTTGTGCAGGGCAGACAGTGTGAGAGCACTGGCTCGCATTCAACCTCTTGCATAATACACGTTGGAGCTCTGCATGCGGGACTCCCTCCCTGTGGGTGTGCGCAACTGTGTGCTACCAATTGGTATGTGTGCATGTGTGTGTGTGATCACCTGCATGTCAGTGGATGTGAGGGGAGCTTCCTGCCTCGCTGTTGAGATTTAGGAGAGGGCTGCCGGCTGAGCATGAGTGTCTGTGGTGCTTTTTGAGGGGTGAGAAAAACCAAGTGCAGTTTGTGGCACAAGTGCCCTGGGTCTACTTAGGATTTTCCGCTTGAAGAGGGAGGGGTGGAGGGAGGCAGGGAAAGATTTTGGTTGCTTTGCTTTGCAAAGGACACGGCAAAGCAGGAGAGGACTGGAGTCAAGGGAGCAAAAGAATGAGAGGGGGAGAGAAAGCATGCTGCAGAAGTGGGCTACTCCTGCTCCCCTGGTAAGTAGACTTCTCTCAGTTTTGCGCTTGCTGTGAATGAAGAGCATGCTTGGAACAGCAGAGAGTCATAATGTGGGTGCGTGAGACCTGAATGCTTGAGCTCTTTTATCACTGTGTGTCATGTGTAAATGCATACTGCATCTGCCCTAGTTTTTCTTCTGATAGGGCTTGTTTGTCTTTGCTTCTTTGTCTGCTGTCCAAAAGCATTTTTTCCTCCCTGCTACTGCTCTACTACCCCTTCACCCTCTCTGTTCACCCAGCCAACCTCGGGGCTGTCGAGGGGTGAGAATGTGCAAGTCATGCAACACTGCCCAAGAGTTTGTTTTCTGAAACTTACTCTCCCTTTTTCCTCACAGTCATGCATTTATCCTCATCTCTCATTTTAGAACTCGCTTTCTCTCTCTGACTGCTCTTTCCTTCAGCCGCTCCTTTATCTCCTTTGCCAGCTTCATCTGTCAAGTCTATAGTTGAACTTCCATTACTCTCGATATTTTTATGTATGTGCTCTTTGTGTGTAGGAGTGTATCATCAGCAGCAGAATGACAGTGAGTAAAGTGCCAGCCATGTCAAAGTTCATGGTCTATTTGTAATTTGCAGGCTCACAGTGATGCAACTCCACACCTCCTCTAATGAAAATCTGCAGACAAAAAGGAGATATAGATGAAAAAGCAGAAGTTGAGAGAGAGAGAGCGAAGTGTTAGCTTGCAGCAACACTGTACTCTGTGGCTGAACTATATTTAGCTGTGAGATAACACATCACGTTGAACTTATCCGTTTGATAGTGATTATGATTATGACTGGGCAGTCATGCACATGCAGCATCAGATTCACATATATGTAGGCTATAATCTATGGTGCCTTCTGTTTTCATTTATGGATAAGTGTTGCATGACTGGATGTTGGATAAAAACAATTGTAAAAACAAGTTATCCTATCAATGACAAGATATTGTGCTATACAAAGGTAATTGTAGCAAATTACAAGTTTTACTCTGTTTCTTCCAGTTTTGCACATCTTGAGAAATTTCTTCTTGTTCTTTATAAAATAGCTCTGTCAGATTGGAAAAAGTAACGATGAGTATCAATTAAGTCTGACCACACATTTCCAATTGGAATTTTGGTCTGGGCTTTAACTGGACCATTCTAGCACATGGATTTTTTTTGACAATTCCTTTGTGGGTTCAATGTTAGGGGTCAAGGTGAACCTCCATCCCAGTCTTAAGTCCCTTACAGTCTCTGATAGGTGCGCTTCCAGGTAGCTCAATGTGTTTTATCAGCTGTGACCAGCTTGATTCGCCCATTACCATGTTTCACTGTGGGGATGTGTTCTGGGCAAAGTTCAACCTTTGTTTCTTTTAGCCAATCTCCTTTTTCCAGCTGTTTGTCTTGTTTCCACATTATGTGTGGCGAACCACAAGGTCCAGTCTAAGAAGATTTGTACAGCTCTTCCAAAGTTATAATGGACCTCTTTGCTGATTTTATGAAAAATGCTCTCCCTTCCTCTGTTTCAGTTTAGAAGAATAGCCATGTATGAGTTGGTTTACTGCTGATCTACACTCTTTATAATAGTGGATGATGGATTGATCAGTGCTGATCAATGTTTTTGGTATATTGTTTTGTAACATAACTCTGCTGTGGCTTGTCCCTGACATATCTGATATGTTCCTTGGTCTTCATGATGGTGTTGGTTAAGTAACTAGACCACTGATATCTTCACAGAACAGCTGAATTTATACTGAGATTACTTTACACTTTACATCGTACTATATTTAATTACCGTATTGATTTCTGAAGGCAATCGGTTTGAAAATCACAGAAATTTGTGGTAATGTGACAAAACAAAAGAGAGTCTAAGGGGTATGAATACTTTGGCAAGACACTGGAAATCCCCTTATAATTTTTTACCCAGACTAATATGTGTTTATGTCACTTACCACAATAAACACAATTGCATGCAGGCTTTTAATTTGCCACAAGCTTCCCAGAGCGTACACTCTCACGAGATTTTGTAAAGTTGATCCCTGTGTTTGTGAGTGTGAGTACGAGAGTCTAAAGCACATGGAGGGCATTCAGCTTAGGTTACGCGTCATATGATATCTGCACATTAATGCACAGCCTCACACACGCTGCAAGATCAGCGACTTGCAGGTGACTTAGCTTTTCAGCGAATCTGTGTTTAAGTGTCAGTTTCACTGCAGAAGTACTCTCTCCTTTTGCAATGTAGGTCAGCTGAACCGAAGCTTTCTTTGCTTTCCATGCACCTTCAGCTTTTCTCTGCTCTGCTCTCTTTTTTTTACCATCATGAGATGGTTCCTTATTTTACTCACTGCTGCCTTTGCTCAACAATCGTAGGTGGTATTATGATATTTCCTTTTGCTTTTCTCTATGTATACCAACACTTCCAGTCACTAGCGTCCCTAATATGTTTCAGATGCTTATTTTTAACCGTGCAAGTGTTTTGTCATTTTCAACTACATGTAGACATTTGCAGAATGTAAAGCTGTATACTGAGGATTATATGAAGAGTCCTGTTGTAAATTTCCAATGCTGTACAGCTACGGTGATTTAAAATATTAGTTCCCCCTTACAGATTTCTTTCATTTTTGCTTCCCTGCAACTTCCAAATATATCACAAATCTATCAGATCATCAAACAACTTTTAATATCAGACAAATATATCAGATAAGTATTTGCTTCTGTGCTTTAGATAATTGCCCAGCTGTGGAACTTCAGCTTGAGGTTTGAGCTTAAGGTTGCAAATGATTACTGGAAATTATTTTTCAGGAGTTTTTAGTGGAGGGCAAAATTCATGATCCATCAGCCGCTAGTTGTTCAGGTCTAGAAGCCCCAGACTATAAAACTTCTACCATACTTGACTTCCAATATATTTTTTCCCTGAAATGCAATGTTAGTTTCTTTTTGGTCAATAGTGTTGATTTTTTTTTTTCATTTGAGGTCTAACATGGCGGCCATCTTTGCTCAACCTCTTTGTTATTGTTGGAGGAAAGAATGACAGCTTTAGCTGATGTTCTGGATTTTTTGTGACCTTGTGCATTAGTTGTTTACATTCTTTTGACAAAATTTTGGTAGGCTGATCACTGTTCCACAATTTTTCATTGGTGGATAATGGTTGGACCAACGTTGACAGGAGTCTTGAAGCAAATAAATTAATTAATAACTTTTTCGAGACAGATTTATTTCATTTACATTCTTGATGCATGGTGTGCATCATGTGTTTCTTTTTAGAATTTTTTAGCCTAGATTTTGTTAGACAGAAACTATTTAAGAGGCAGTAGCTCTGTCAGTTATCAGTCCTGGTTGTTGCTAGTAAAATAGCTTTAGCTTTTGTGGTTATTATCATAGGCAATTCATGATTTAACTTGAAGGGTTACTTTTTCATACAGTGTCAAGTTGGTCTGGACCTTTTTCCCACCTTAAAACACAATTTTACTGAAGAATAGGTAAAGGGGAATGATGTTTCACTGGCTTTTGTTTGATAAGACTAGAGAAAATATTTTCTTTCAAATCATAAGCAAATGTTGAAATGCTTATGATTTCAACATTTTTTAGGATTTTATATTGTTCTGTTGTGCAGTTGTTTAAATCATCCATGTTATATGTTATTTATTTTATTTTACCAAGAGATTTGTATGTATGTATTGACCAGTCTTTTTTGCTTAGCAAAGAAAAAACTGCTACACTTCTCACAAACTGCAGTGTGAATAAATCTGTACTTACTGCTTCTATGATATCAGAAAATTCTCTCATTAGATGCATGCAAAGTTTTACTTATTTGACTTTTAATTAGAAAGCATCAGCTTGTTGGGCACAGTTTTTTGTTTTGTCTTTTACTCGTGAAAGCAGAACAACCCAGAGTGAAACTGAGTAGTAATACCAAACAGATACTGAGAGGAAAGAAGCAAATATAATAAGAAGAGAGAAATGAGAACATCAAACTATTAGATGAAAAAATTATAATTGAGAGCGAAATTATATTGCTGAAGACGTGGGCAGGCTGAGGCAGGAGAGTGGGGTGGAGGTGGACTGACAAAGGCAAGTCAAAGAAAAGTACACCTCAGCATTTAAACATCTGCTATCAACGAGCACCATTCAACACACCTTTGAGTCATGGCTACCTGACTGAACAGAAATTCTGATAGTGTGAGTTTATATCTATCTAAAGCAAAGCTTATCTTTCTGTGTGTATATGCGTGTTGGCTACTCTTACACTTGTACGAATGAATGTGCATGTGTGTTTACTCCATTGTTCAACTCTGTGTTGTAAAGTTTAACTGTGACAGCTCTTAAAATTCAGAAAATCTGCTTTCGAGACCAGACGTTCGTTGTGCTGTAGAGTAATCCTATGCATGCACACTTAAGGTAGATATACTAACTCAATGCACGTGGTTATAATCTAACAAAAAAATTTAATATGGCTTACAAAGGTTAAAAAATGAAGATGTAGCAACAGTTTTTAGGCTTTTAATCTTAAGGATTTATACCAATTATGTTTTCTTGGCGAAGGAGAAATACCATTACCTCCAAGAACAAATGCAAAGTGTGATGAAAACCTGCCAGACAAAGAGTCCGCAACTGCCTGGATAGCAGAAAAATAGTGAATGTGATGTGTGAAGACAAACAAAACATTATCCAGACAAAATAATTTCTAAACTTTTCCCCATAATAAGCATTATGACTCCTTTAGCCTTCTTTTATGTAATTCTATATAGGATTAGAAATAGAATTAAATAATAAAATAAATGTCCATGGAAGGAGACGGATATTTCCTTTACCCTCTAGGTATGGAAGTCAGACATCAAGTATTTCATTTCTATGTTAAGATACTTTGAATAGATGTACAGGCTCATCATGTCTTCTTGATAAGGCAGACCAAAAAAACCATTTTATCTTAGAAAGATTATAATCTGTACTGCATTTCACTCTAATTATCATACTGTTAATAGTTGTCAATAAATGAGTGTTAGATCGTTATTATTTTTAATTCATCACTTATTTAAAATGGTGTTCAGTCTTTGCTTTCACAAGGTATAATTTCACTAGTTGAGCAACAATTTGTATGTACCCCACTATATATGCTTTGTTTTACACCACAATATTACTTAAGACTGTTTATTCACTTTTTTAGTGGTGCAAGGTGCAGTCACATCAGAAACCAGTTGAACTGATAAAACAGAAAAATTCTTGCGTTCCTAAGCTGTGTGTTTGATATACTGTAGATTCATGGCGTGTGCTACAATAGACAATTTACCATCTGCTATTTTGCAAGAAAATATGCACTGTACCTATTATTCTTATGGCACTAAAATGCTTGTAAGTTTAGTGGGTCTATGTTTGAAGAAAAGAGAGTGAACATAATTAATATGACCAGGTGTCACCACTTGCATGCACCGCCGTGATGCGCCTGGTTATGTATGAGCGAGAGTGTATTTATAAGAGTGCATTATTGAAGTACTGATACATTATTTATAAGTTCACACCAAGCTGTTCTTCAGCAGTAGGGAGTCATAGTTAACAGATGGCACACATCACACAAATATATTTACTATTACATGGTGTACACATACCTGCACACAGCAGAGTATTATTTGCCTGTTAAAGAGTCCAGGATTATTGTTTTCATTTTCTACATTTTACCTACCAAAGGCTTTTGCTAACAGGATTTTTTGGATGGCAAGAAATATACTTTTATCACATACAAATTTGATACCTGATATTAGCATAAATATATATTTTTTTACTGAACTAAAGTTTCAACTAAAGTTTTCCTGTTTTAGATCAAATAGTGCTATCAAAGTTAAGTCTGTTTCGTAAAAGCTAAATAGTGAAAGAGATTCATTACAATGCACCAGTCCCTCCTGCAGCAAAACACACGTACAACATCATGCTGCCACACCTGTACTTCATAATTGTAATGGTGTTCTTAGGCCTGCAAGTTTCCTTCTTTCCCTGCCAAATGTAACAATAGTTATTATGACCAAAAACCTCAATCTTAGTTTCATTAGACCACAGAATTTGTCTCCAGCAATGAAGTGTTTGTCCTTGCAAGCATTTGCAAACTAGCTTTTTATGTTGATTTTAGAGAAATGACCTTTTCCTCTTTGGGCTTTTATCCCATTTTGATCCTAGTGTCAGAATGGTGACCTTCTGTTCTCTTCAGCCAGGATCTTCACAAGGTCTCTTGCTTTTGTTCTGGGGTTGATAGAAGTGTTTCTCACTAAATCACATTAATCTCTCAAACACAGAACCCGTCTCCTTGCCCTTCCTAAAGAAATATGATGTCTGAGCATTCGCACACTGTTTATACTTGCATATAATTATTTGGCACCTTTAGTCTATGAAAATTGGTTTGGAAAGAGAATTGAAGTGGCTCACAACTCTCTTATTGATATGTTGACTGTTTTCTTCTCGAGTTTTCACCTTAGAATTCATGCAAAGGCATGGCTCAAATAAACTCAAATGTTGTGAAAACCCGTCAGAAGGTCAAAGTGTCATGACACTTGTCACTTGGGCTTTATCCAATTATTTAAAGGTATACTGATCTTAGCGTTTGTAAACTTCTGAATTTCAAAAAGGTTATAAAATCTTTAAGCAAAAGTCATTCTGAGAATATTCTGACATTTCACAAATAGAAATACTGTTTTCTATCATTATGTGGTGAACGTGAATAACACAGAAAACATTTTAGTTATTCTCAATTATGCAGTGTATATAAATATCTGTAAAGGCAAGGAACATAGACAAGATTAGTTTTGTAGTTGGCCAATGCCCACATTGCCTTGCAATGTACTGAGTCTCTCCTTCATAGTCACCCACCAAAAAAATGTGTTTTATGTAGGGCCTCTTCTTTTAGCTTTTTGCAATATGGATGGCACATGGATATTTCTACAACCTGTGTTTATGTTTCTTGCCTCTTCCAGTTATTGTTTCAACAATTAAGTTTTTCTCTTCTACAGGCTTTCGCTCTGTGTGGGAAGACTTTCTTTTGGAGGGAAATGATTCCACATGAAGTACAACGTACTCGGCCCCCCATCATCCTCTGCAGCAGCAGCAGGCGTAACGTTGTGACGCTCTCCCATACCAGACTGGGCTCAGCCCTCGGCCACTAAAGATTCCTGGACAGATCCGGCCACCCCACTCCTCCCATTAACCAACCTTCCATATCTCCATTTCCAATCCTAATTTCAGTGACACACAATGTTTGCCAGCTGTTTGGAGTAAAATGGAGGCAGGTTTTTAAAGGTTTATTTGCAATTGGTCTGAAAAAGGAATTAAGCATTAAAAGCAAAAAGAAAGGATTGAAGGAAAGTGACAAGGACAGTCAGAGTGAAAGTTCAAAACAAGAAAGGAAATTGTATTGGATCAATTTTAAAGAAAGAATACAGCAAGTACAGTTGAGAGTACAAAGACGTGAAGTGAAATCAGCATGAAGTCCAACCAGGAACGCAGCAATGAATGTCTGCCCCCCAAAAAGAGGGGCACATCAAGTACATTACCACCTGAAAGTCGCTCTCCGGCTATACCACCTGTTCATGACAGGCCAGAGAACACAGCCTGCTATGTTAGTGCAGCTGGTGGAAATGAAAGCAATATTACTGCACATCATAGCTCCAACAAAACTGATGGGCCCCAGTATAAATCCCCCTCCACCTTATCAGACTCTTCCACCTCCTCTTCCTCTTTGAGGCTAGTATCATCTCTCCCCACAGTGTACACATCCCCCCTATCTCAATCTACAATTGGAGGAACAGTCCATTATACACAACTGCCTCCCAATATGCAGTTCATCGCTTCATCGTACACTACTCCATATACAAGCTACATTTCTCCTCAGATACTCCCACACCCTCTCCCCCCTTCCCCTCTCTCCTCCTCTTCAGCCACACAGAGACCATCGTACACAGAGTCGTCACCTTCTCAGACGCTGGTCACCAAACAGGAGCAGCATCGAGCGTCCTCGGGACGTACCTCCATGCCTCCTCCTTCTACGGACCCTTTTCCCCATCATATTCAAATGTCAACGTCACCAAGGACTGTGTCATCACCTCATCACCAAGGAGGCACTCACCTACTGTCCCAGTCCATGCATCACCACCAATCATTGGGGAAATATACAGATGGCTATAGCAGAAAGGAGGAAGGAACCAGACCCAGAGAGCTCCATAATGGGGAGCTAGAAAGGGGTAGGAGATTTGGACCCCCACCAGAGCCTTGCCTCTTAAAGTCAGGAGGTAAATCAAGGGAGGACAGGTCCTCCTTGTCTTCCTTTGAGGCTCGTCATCTGGTTTTGCCGTCAGACTACTCTACTCATGATCACCTAGGGTTAAGAACCTCTGTCATGTTAATACCTAATAGCCATGGGGACCACCAGTTGGTACCACCCAGAGCCAGCCCTGAGAAACTGACAGCTTCTACGCCCACACACCTGGAGAAAGGCAGCATGGGTAAGCCTGTCAGTCGCCCACCCTCATCATCCAACACCACCTGCTCTTTCACATTTCCACCTCCACTAAGCGCAGATAGTCTGAAAGCGGCTGTCAGCACACTGCCGCCCCAGACTGTTATCCAGACCACCCACAATGCTTCAGAGCCACTGTCAATGGGACTCCCTTCGACAAGCATCTACCCACAGCAACCTCTTATTGGTTACATTACAGGGCCCAGTGGGAGCAGCTACCACACTGGCCTACAGCAACACTTGCTCATTCCAGGCACCCAACCAGTCATCATCCCTGTTAGCGGAGGTGGGGTCCCCACACTAGAGCCTGTAACCTCCCACATTACTTCATCAACTCAAGCTGCACCTTTTCCTGCTACACTCCCTCACACATATATCGCTGCCACTGCCCCAAAAGGAGAAACTGTGGAAACCCAAAGTGGCACGTTCCACGTGGCTGCTCCAGGTGCAGTGGTTCAAGCCCAGCTTCATCTCCCCATTGTTCCTGCTCCACCAGGGCTAGTTGCAGCTTCCACTCCTCCAGCTCATTCAAGTACAGTGGTGTCCCCCTCACTCCCGCCATATTTTATCAAGGGTTCCATCATCCAGCTGGCAGACGGCGAGCTGAAACGTGTGGAGGACCTAAAGACAGAGGACTTCATCCAGAGTGCAGAGATTAGCAGTGAGTTGAAGATCGATTCATCCACAGTGGAGCGTATAGAAGGGAGCCACACCTCACCTAACTTTGCTGTTGTTCAGTTCTCTGTTGGTGAGCATCGCACACAGGTAAGAAAAATAAACAGAACTATACCTAGAAATGTATTTCTGTACATTAATCATTGCCATTTATTAAGTAGTAGCCATGAAAAGTTTAAGCCATAATTTGTGTAGACAGAAACAACTACACTCTGAATACATTCAAGATACCTTAGAAATTAAGATATAATGGACATATTTGAATTGTGTATATTCTCCAAACACTGAGTAAAATGTACAGATGCAAACTGAAATACAGTCATGTTCTATAAATTAGAGTATTATTAAAAAGTATTTATTTATTTCAGTAACTCAATTCACTAAGTGAAAAACATTATATAGATTAATTACACCCAGACTTAATTTCAGTTTTTGATAATTGTCTTACAGCAAATGAAAACACATTTAAGATTTGAATATTACATCTGACCAATAATAAAAAAAATTAATACAGGGTTTAATGTAAATAATTTTTTATATTGGCTTAAATATATATATATATATATATATATATATATATATATATATATATATATAGTACAGACCAAAAGTTTGGACACACCTTTCTAATTCAATGGGTTTTCTTTATTTTCATGACTATTTATAAGGCAAGAAATCCCACTTATTAAGCTGACAGGGCACACCTATGAAGTGAAAACCATTTCAGGTGACTACCTCTTGAAGCTCATCAAGAAAATGCAGAGTGTTTGCAAAGCAGTAATCACAGCAAAAGGTTGCTACTTTGAAGAAAGTAGAATATAAGGGGTATTTTCAGTTGTTTTACACTGTTTTGTTTAGTGCATATTTCCACATGTGTTATTCATAGTTTTGATGCCTTCAGTGTGAATCTACAATGTCAATAGTCATGAAAATAAAGGAAACTCATTGAATTAAAAGGTGTGTCCAAACTTTTGGTCTGTACTGTATATATATATATTTTATTTTTTTTATTTTTTTTTCTTCAAAAACAATTTTTAATTTGACAAACGAGCCTTAGTGGAACGGATACTATAATTTATTAAATATGACTGTATATGCATACACCCTTTTAATATTAAATAGAAGAGTGCCTTAGAAAAGTTTATAAAACACATTTATTTTATGGTTCAGGAAGCGTTTGCCAACATTCTGACTGGATATTTAAATACTCATACTAGAATTGATTTGAGTTTCCAGAAAATGGCCCAGTTTTTAAGCAATATCCGCTTATTTTAATAATTGTGGATCAACCAATTTAGTTTGCTCTGTTTGTGACAGTTTGGGTGATCTTGTTGAAAATGGCTCACTAGTTTGACAATGATTACAAATAAACTATAGAACTGATTTTTGAATAGACAAATCCAGTTTCTGGGAAGTTGTAAAGCTGTCAGGCCTAAATGGTCTTTAATAACTTTGTCAGGAGGAGTGGTGAAATATCCACTAGAATTATTTCTAAGCCATTTTAATAGCAACTTAAAGGATGTGGGTTATCTGCCATTTAAAAATTAAGTGGAACCACATCTCAGTGAGTTGTATAGATAAATTTGACCCTGCATGTTAACTCTTCTAGACTAAATTTCAAAATGAGCAAAAAAAAAAAGTTTCATAAATTATTGAAGATTGTGAAGATGATCATTTCCCTCCAAACAAGGGCAATTAAAAGGTTTTATTCAAAACCCAAATTTAAGCTGACATTAAGTGTTTTTATTGGTATTACTTCTGGTTGTAACTTTATATAAAAAACATGCTGGTTGTGTCTTGTAGTAACTATTGTCTCAGTTTATTAAGTTGGCCTTACAGAAAGACTGTCATCTCCTTTGAAATCAGTGACGATATAAGGCAGATTCAAGAAATTAATCCTTTTGATAATTTTTTTAGAGAAATTTTCAAATTGCCAGCCTAATAGTTAAATTGACTGTAATTTTGCCTTTGGAACCTGCCCAGATGGCTGCTTTCCAATGCTTCTATTATTTAAACAAAGTTAATAAGTTAGCAAGAGTAACTCTGAAACAAGATGAAAAAAGAATTTACTTTATTGTTTAAATAAAGTCTTTGCAAAAATGCATTGCAATACTTTTCCTGAATTGTAAACCATTTCACCTACAAGAATGCTAAGACCTGTAGTAGAGATTGCTGTTTATTCATATGTGGTGATTATTATGTTGAATGACAAGTGTTGAGCTGCACCCATCTTAATTACTTTATTATCATGAATCTCAGGACTCGGCTGTTCCCCCTGTAATTAACTTCAATGTACTTGGATGACAGTCCTGTTACGAACACGTTCTTGTTATGAGCTTCACACAAGTTCAGAGAGTTGAGATCTGGAATCTATTCGACAGCTTGTAAAATTATTGAGTAAATCAGGCATCAAAATATCCTTCGATAATGAACACGTCTTCATAGAAAATCCAAAATACTGCCTAAACCACTTTGCTTATTCGTGGTACTTTGTAGTTTTCATTTAATGAACAATGAAAAGGAGTTGGGCCTTCAGTTTAGCATGTAGGTTTTCAGCTTGAGGCAAAAAAAATGACAACCAAAAATTGACAAATCTCTCAGACAACTTTTAAGGTGCCATGAGACCCTAAAGTTTTAATGCCACTCAGTCAGAATTTGGCATAAATAACATGAAAACATGGATCCATGTGATTCAGCTTGTTGGTGTTAACTTGACGTGGGGTCCTTTTGTACCAATTGAGCATCATTTAAGCTCTATCTATGAGTTGTTGCTAACCATCTCCATCCATCTGAACACTGTGCCTATCTTCTGATGACTACATTATAGCTTGATAGTGCACCATGTGACAAGCAATTTTTGAGGAATATTTCTTTCACATTTTTGAATCTTTGCAAAGAAGAATCGAAGCTGTAGACAAAAGCTGCTCCCACCCAGTATTAGCAAGGTGTGCCTTATAATGTGGCTTGCTAAAGTATGCAGAACTTTTTTTCTCTGTAACCAAGATCTTTCAACAGCCTTTAGGGTTTTTTTTCTTATTTTTTCCATCCCTTATTTTCTCTCTCTCTCTTACACACACACACACACGCACATATACAAATACCTACTACTCACTTTCAGAGTGTGCAATCAAGACATTTCATCTCTGTAATGGCTCTTCAGCCCACGTCGCACATATTAAATCCTCTTCCTTGCCAGCGGCTGCTCTTTGATTCTGCACCCCACAAGATCTGACCATCTCACCAAGCAGACTCAGCTTTCTCCTCCATGTTGTTTATTTTTTAAGACCATTGGAAGCAGCTTTCATCCTATATTACAAAAAGTTAGACTGAAAAATACTGGCCAGTATGTGTTTGGGAGGGTGATTGAAACATCTTAAACATCTTTGTAAGTTTGTGTTTTAATTTTAATATCTCTTAATTACTTCTGGCCTACTATTTTAACTCCTGCTTTATTTCTATTGATTCTCGGTTAATCCCATCATATAGACTGTCCTGATTATATTTTGAGTGCCATAATTAGTCATTTTTAATTAGATTCTATTCTCACTGATTTAATATCAAAGTCTAATGAAAGAAAAATGAAAAACACATTTCAGATAAACGTGTAGCTTTTTTAGTCCATGTTCTTCCTGTTTTCAGACTATAAGAAGAAAGTGTTTTACTAGTTTCAGATCTTAAAGCTGATACTACATAATCAGTATAAACTGACCATTAACTTTTAAGCATTGACTGCAAGGTTTTGGAAGTATGGTGTGCTCTATTTTATGCTTTAAATTGTTTTAAGCATGTTTTAATTATCCATGTTATATAGATTCATTGCTTCTTCAAGTAACTTTTTCTTTTTTTAGAAATGTACTGGCAGGACTTTTTCATTCCACATCCTGTGTCTAAGAATTAGGGATTCGATAACTTTCAAAGCTCTGAGGCCCCCAACATTGAAGAATAAGTTCCTTGTGAATCCCCCAAATTATGATTATGTATTTTCTCTAGAGGATTATAATACAACCACTATTGTAAGTTATCTAACATCATCTACTCCATGAAAGAAAAGGAGTGGATAGAAAACAGGGATTTTAATAGTTATCTAAAACATAAGTAACTGATATGAAGCCTGATGTTTGCACTATAAGAAGGAATCCAGGGTAACCTGGGTGGGAAGGCACAGAAGTCGCATGGGAAGACATGCCAAGGTCATATTCAAAGATTATGTTTTGTAGTGTATATAGGTCGCCCTCGCTTCTGTCAGACTGCCTCAGGGCAGCTGTGGCTACTATCCAGTAGCTTGCCACAGCATGTGAATGTGTGCGTGAGCGACTGTAGTGTGAAGCGCTTCGGGGTCCTATGGACTTGCTAAGGCACTATACAAGTACAAAACCTTTTAATATTTGATGGAACCTGACTTAATGTCGTATTTTGATTGTTGATTCTATGTCGCATTGTGTTTCTGTGTTTGATATGATGTAAAGCACTTTGAAATGCCTTGCTGCTGAAATGTGCTATACAAATAAAATTTGATTAATTGATTGATTGATTAATATTTACCATATCTAAATTATGATGGAATCCAAAAGAGATCACATCTTCCCCTTATCTCCCTGCCCTTCTTCCTGTGGGCTGTAGTGACACAAAATCATAACAAAGATTGTTCATGCTTTGCTTTTCTTCAAGTAAACTATTTTTTTTCCAGTTTCCAAAAACACTTTGGTTTAATTAGAAATCTTAAACAAACTGTATGTCTGAGTGCTTATGCGTGGTCGTCTTTATGTTGCCTTGGTGATGGACTGACATATATAATCCATATTCCTGCTTAGGCCTGTTCAGGGTCAAAAGCCATAGATAGATTCAGATTTTCCATTCTACATTTTTGTAAATTCTATGTTATAAGCAAATGTATAGTAGGAGATAGTGCTTCCATAATCTGACTTTGTGGGAGTATTTAATAATTTGGGTACCATGGCACTTCACATGAGATCTTTGTCTGCTTAGCTTTATAACCACCAAAACAGTCCAGATCTGTCAAAAATGCTGTGAACAAATTTTGCACAGAACCAGAAAGCATTCGTAAACCTGTATTCTCTAAACAATTTCATATTCTTTCATGAATGAATGTGCCATCATGCTTTGCTGTTCATGCAAATGTTCTACAATGTTGAATAAATTTTACATGCAATGTTAGCATGTTTAGATCCATATTTTGAATAAGAGTTCTAACGCTTCCTTATTACCCCTTTCTCTAGGTGAGTGTGGAGGTGTTGCTTGAGTACCCCTTCTTCGTGTTTGGCCAAGGATGGTCTTCATGTTGTCCAGACCGAACCACTCAGCTTCTGGAGCTGCCTTGTACAAAGCTTTCTGTGGGTGATGTTTGTATTTCACTTACTCTCAAAAACCTGAAGAACGGGTCTCTGAAGAAGACACAATCTCCAGAACCAGAAAACAATGCTTCAGTCCCTCACTCTAGCCACGGGCACCTTAAACCCCCCAGAGCCATCTCAGAAGCATCCCAGAGCTGCAGTGTGGGAAATTCCAGACACAGAGAGCGCGAGAACGGGATCAGCCAGCGGGGGAGCGGTGATAGCGGGAGTGGGAGTGGAGGAGACTCCAGAGTGGAAAATGGAGATCTCACATTTGGGGAAAGAGGATCTGTTTCCAAAGATCAGGTTGCCAGGAGCACAGACCCCAGCTCCAGTAAGCCGTCGGGCAGCAGAAAGCGGAGGTGGTCTGCCCCTGAGGGTCGAAAAGTAGAAAAATCAGAAGAGGAGCCCCCTTTGACCTTGCCCAAACCTTCCTTCATTCCTTACGACGTGAAAGTCAGCATTGAGGGAAGGTCAAATATTGGCAAGTAAAAGGAAAGCAGGACTGTTAAAACATTTGGGATTACAAAAGAAACAAAACAGGATTCTTCAGAAAAAGGAATGCCCACATTACTATTTCATTTGTTTATTTTATTTTTTCTATCTTGAATACTGTACTGTAGAGGTAACTGTACTCTACGGCGTATCACCTTACATATTATCATATGAGCAATCGGTGCCGTTGTTGGTGATATTTTCATGAGATTCTGTATGCTGAGGGATTGGGGAGGAGTGCTGAACTTTGTTATTGGTGGCTCTGTGACGCACTGGCACCATGCTTGATGGTTCTGCCCAGCCACAGACACTTTACACAATATGTAAATTTCAAGCTGATGCAAGCTCTCTTGGTTTTCTTGACAGCAATTTCCTTCCGTGGGCACTTGTACCCGAGACTGCCTGGACAAAAACACTTCAACCACCGAGACTTGCCAAGTTAGCAGTAAAACATCAGCTGATTTTAAAGATTAGGGATTTGTAGCTAAATCCTGAATGTAATTGTCAAAAGTAATTGGTATTTGGTACAATTTATATCCATCTTTTTTCTATAAATGCATCAGAACAAATCACGCAGGAGTCACCGAGTAGAGCCAGTGCGTCACGTAGTAGAGAGGGAACAACACTTACTCTGCTTACTTTATTGACAGCAGAGTCTTTACTTTTATCTGTAGCATTTTCATCTTAATGTTTTAATTTTGTTAACCTCTCATCTTTTATCTCACAAGATAGTTGCTTTAAATGATTGTCAAAAAAACTAAATCAGGGGTCATTTATTCCTTGATTGAACCCTAGTTGGGTCATTGTTGGTGTATAAATGTGATACCCTAACCTGATACATACAAGTGCAAAACACACTGTGTTGGTGAGCATTGCTTTAAGAAAAGATGATTGTGTACAATCCCAATTGTATTTGATGAATTGCTTTGTATTTTTGTCTGTTTAGAAGAGCTGCGTGAGAGGAACAAAGAGAGTTTTGCATGTGAGCTCTGAGAGGGTCGGGATGTTTCAAATCACTCTAAACACCTGTCACACTCACCCTACAGCAAGCAGACTTTAGTTGTATCTTTATTCACACAGTACTGTATGTTTTTAGATATTTTTTTTATTATTTGGAGAAAAGTAGAAAGTAGCAGCAGCACTTTGGAGAGGAGAAGCATTTGGAAAAGCAACAGGGAGCTGATGTGCCATGGAATCATAAAGCAGTGGATGAATGTGACAGGTATAGAAGAAATTCTAGGTCAGACATGGATTAAACTGGTGGTGTATTGATGACATTAAGTACAAATATAGTGATTTACGGTGCCTTGCAAAAGTTTTGTTATGTTTTTTTGCATTTTGTCACATCACAACCACAAACGTCAATGTACTTTAGGGGGGTATTTTATGTAATAGATCAGCACAAAAGAGTGCTTAATTGTAAAGTTGGAGTAGGTCAATCCCAGTTGTTTTTACTAATAAAAATCGGAACAATTTGTGATGTAATCTTTTATATACAGCATATTTTGAACGGAATGTAAGTGTAAAATGTCTGGTTTTCTTCCAGCTTGATTATGTATTTTGTTCCATACACTGTCTAATAAACTCTGATCAGCTTCCCTCACCCTGCTGAAGAAAGGCATCCTTGCAGCATCATGTTGCCACCACTATGTTTCACAGTTTGAATGATATGTTTAGTGTGATGTGCACAGCGTTTTGCAAGGAGGCCAAAAATGTTTTGGTGCCATCTCACGAGAGCACCTTCTTTCACCTGTTTGCTGTGTCCCCATAGTTCGCTGCAAATTTTTAAAAAGGACTTTGAATACCATTCTTTCTACAGTGACTTCCTTTTTGCCACTTTCATACAGGCGAGGTTTATGGAGTGAAATTTGCAGTTTTACACAGTAAAATCCACCTATGTGTGATTTACTAGTTAATTAACAAATGAAACTTGCACTGGGTTTTATTTTTTGTCATCACAAAGAGGGTGTTGAATGCAAACCACACTTCACTCTTTACAATTATGTGCTACTTTGTCTATCACGTGAATGCAAGGCAGTGTGTGGTTTAATGTGACAAAATGTGTAAAAATAGCTATGTGGATTCTTTTGCAAGGTACCATGCACAATAGTAGACAAGTATTGGAATGTGTTTTCATAGTTTGGGCTGTGGGATAAAGGTGAACAGAAAAAAACCCCAGCTTTTTAAAATCCCAGTGATGTTCTGTGCTAAAACAAGAGCTTATAACTCACACCACATCATTTTGAAGGTCACCATGTATTTTGTAACGTATGTGTGTGTGTGTGTATGATGCTGGTGTGTGTCTCTCCATACACCCACACGCAGACAAAAAAACAGTACAGACCATCCCTGAAATCATTGACCTTTGATATGTACTGTATTTGTCAATACATTTTTAGATTTCTGCAGGTGCAAGCATACTTGGTGCACGGTGTCCCTACTGCAAAGACACCGGTGGACTGACATTGGACTGGTGCACAGCGCTAGCAGTACTGTCATACTGAAAGTGCTTTGTGGTGTGTTTGTGTATGGATGGGAATTTAGGAGTGTGTGTGTGTTTGCGTGTACATGTGCATTGTGCATAGGAAAGAGGTAGTTATTAGATATATATTTAGGAAATGCTTAATGTCCAGTGTTTCTACTTGGAGTCTTTACTTACGAGAATCTTGCAATTTGCACATCAGGAGGAGAGAGTTAGGTGGAGACATGATTTTCAGCGCCCCTGCCCTGAAACAAACTCTAGACCACATAAAAGACACTGGAGGAAACCAGGGTTTTGTTTTTTTCTGTTCCACAATAGGCACTTCGCCACATTTAGAGCACATGCTTCTACATCAGCTCTTTAAATGTCAGTTACAAAAATGTATTTAAACACAGAGCAGAATTTAAATGTGCCTGCCTACTGAATTTATTCAAAGACGGAATATTTCCTAGTGTCTCTCAAGGAGATTATTTGCCCACGGTTGAGCCCTTCGTGATGGAGATGGAACGTCTCAAAACAGCTGAAAGCCATCATCACTAAGATGTAGCGGTTACCTCAGCAAATGTGCTTGCCTGGTGGTTCGTATTGATGAATTTTTAAATCAGTGATGTTAAAGGTTCAACACCATTACACACTGGTTCTTGCATATAAAAGTCCTTGCAACGTTGATTGTTTTGAAACATATATAATAAAGGAAATTAGTTTTAAAATTTTCTTTGTGTAAGACCCTTTATGCCAGATTAAGACCATACCATATTAAAATCAGCCAGTATGTTGATAATTATTGAAGGATTTTCTTTGATGCTTTAAGACGACAATGTGCAAACTATTATGGGTAAAGTAGCATGGGAGTTACTCAAATGATTTAAGCACATTTTTGTGATGTGGGTCCTCAGTGAAGATGCTTTAGTTAGCATTAGGAATAGCTAATCAATGGCACAATGCCATCAGTTTTGCCCATTAGTGATTTTAAGGTTGAGTGGCCTGATGCTAGGGCTACAACCTTATTATGCCCACATTAGACAGTTAATAATCAAAACTGTTTGTTCTTAAGCCTTAGGAACTGCAGCTTCTAGAGCTTAAACAAGCAACCCACCATCCCAATAAATAAATGATTTGTAAAGGCCAAACAGGTATGTCCTCAGCTCCCTGTGGAATAGCACACACACCTCCAAATTGTGAGACCGTAAACAAAGTTTTTCAAGCTGCAGTTCAAATGTTATTTTCCAAGCTGGTAAAAGAGATGGTCTTAATCTGTAATGAAGGGGACCAGACTATATTTCACCATGAGATGAATTCTTCTGCAAGCATATCTGTTATGCATAACTGCTTCAGTTCAGCTTTCATATCCCATCTCTTAAGTCATGGCTTGTTGACATTTATCCCACAGGTTGTAGTTCACCTCTAAGGGGCAATGATGTTTCATGTGGTGAGTGTTTGTTGGGTTGATGGCAGAGATGGGCGGATCAGTCAATGAAACAAGATGGTAAAGGGGAGTTAACAAGAAGACCCCAAATGAGATTTGAAAATGCTTTATTTTTTTATAATAAAACAGGGTTTTCAGATCAACATCACCATAGTAGTGCTCTTTTATTTCTTTCCTCTCCTTCAGAAACCTATTCAAGAGAAATAGAAAGAGAAGTATGTGTTCCTGTGTGCATGTGTTTTACAAATGTATGTTTCTTGTTTTGTCTTTTCCCTCTTACCAAAAAGCAAGGAAAATCAACATTAAAACAAACCTTACCCCCAATCCAGTCATCCAAACTTTTGTATTCAAATAGGTTACACATAAAAAAATTGTATACCAAAGTCTAATTAACCTACTCTTGTTTTGGTTGGGTTAGGAAAGCAATAGAAAACCCATATTCAGGCACTCTGCTCTCATGAGTGGAACAGTCTCTGCAATAAACATTTAATGAAAATATTCCTCCAGCATACAGTCAAACAAATGTCTGTCTATTGTGAAAATATATTTAGATAATTATCCATCGATACAACTTGCTTCAACAAAACTTTTCCCCTTTATAAATTCTACTTTAATATCTTGAAGTTGCTGTTGCAATACCAGTTGCTAGTTTTCAGGGAAGACTCGTATATATGCAGTAACCTAATTTAACTCCCCCAAACCTCTTCTTTTTTCTGCTGGTCAGTCATTAACGCTGATGCTGAAGCTACAGGTCAGCATACGTCACATGCACCTGAAGCAACCAGCGCTTTGTCTCTGCCCAGCTCTGCCTCGTTGCCACGACTACATAGTGACCTCGTTAACTTTGTTTCAGGTACCCGATCGCAGCCAGCCAACCTCCCAGATACCTCCTCTTGAGGCAAAGCAATCGTTTAACTCCGTAACAACCGTTAGCTACCTTTCAGTGTGATCCTGTCTTCATGTTAGCGTAAAATGACCATTAAAGGGGTTTTTTTAGGGGAAAAGGGGGATGGAAAGGGTTTCTGTGGAAAGGCTATGATCAGTCAGTATCCTAAAGGGTAAAGTTAAAATAATAAGCCAAGTTTGGAGGAAGAATTTGAAACAGTTAATGCAGTGTCTAGTGAGAGTGAGACCAGCTCCAAAATGGGTTTCCATTTCAATGATTTTATAAACTTTTTAACCATTATCACCTTTTACACAGATGTTGGATATTCACACTGATCACATGTTCATCTGTGGTTCCTTACTGAAAATGTTTCTTGAGAAATTCACATTGCATAACATAAAGTGTTCAGTGTAATTGACCATAGATTTTTACACTAAATAAATTACTGTCTCTTGCAAGGTTGGACTTAAAACCTTCAAATGGACCGCAATGTTCGACTGACCAAAGAGCAACATGGTTTCTATTGTAAATAACCATTCAGGGCAAATATAAAAGGGGATCAGAAGTTATAAAATATGGTTCACATGAATTGCTGTGTAGTTCTTCAGATTAGTTTTGAGATGGCAAAAATTCATCAGATTAATAATGTTGTTATTGGGTCATTGCTGGGGTCTGTCAATAGCAGTTGCATAAACCATATAAAAGTGGAGGCCCTCGTGCTGTTAAAAACTTTTTGTGAAAGTCTGTGGATAATGATCAGGTTATCTAGTGTTAAATACATAGAAAGGTGATGCTGGTGTGTTAGTTACCAAAGGGCACATGTCAACCTATGGCAGTGAAACACAAGATAGATACTCAAATCATGTGACAAGTATATAATTAATTTCTTTAATCCTTATAGGACAACTGAAATTGAAACTGCAACTCAGTAAAAAAAAAAAAATTCTCTGAATCATCATTTGGTTTATTTAATGTGATTATGCTTGTTAAAATAGATCTATTAAACCCTTCTTTTTTGTGTTTTTATTTTAAAATAATTTGTTGAGGTATTGCTATTAGACCCTATTTCAGAGTGCATGTATTCCAAACCTCTGTCCATCAAACTTGGGAAAGTTATATACTGCTCATATCCTCTTCACAGAACCCCACTTAAAAAAAAAAATCTTGCCACTAAGGTTTTTATTTTACTGAGAAAATTCTGTCAATTTTAGTTAATAACACAAGTGAGCTTGGCATGGAGATTTGTCATGGATGAAGTCGAGGGAGTCGTAAAGTTCTTGTTTTGTTTATTGATCTGAAGTTTGCTCATTTTTAATCCTCTTTAAATATATCATAATGTGCAATACTTACATTTTATTTTCCCCTCTATTACCGTGCCAATTGTATGTAGAGCATTCAGAAAGCTTTTGTGTTCTAACCTCTCTCCATGTGTGGCCCTTCTGCAAAACAACAGTAAGGAGGCTTTTTTTTTAAGCAAGAAACAAATAAACCATTTTTTTTGTTTTTTGTTTTATTCCTCGTTACTCTCTTTTCCCCACACCTGTGTGGCCTTCCTCTGTTTTTGTGTATGTCTGCATCATGAGTCCTGCGTGTCGTTCAAACACGTACGAGTGTGTTTTATGTGTGTGTTTGTTGTTTTCTTCTCTAATTGACTGTGAGATCGTAAAACCCTGAACCTCAGTGGTTCATGGTTGGACTCACAGATAAGAAAAATAACCTCATTGATAGTGGGGACCACTTTTTGTAAAAAGTTGGAAAAAAGAAAGAAAAGTAAAAAAAAAAAAACAACAACAAACCAACAGAGATGCACATGTAAGTAGATGTAAACAAAAAAAAAAACTTGATAATGTTTCAGCACTTTCTAATCCTGGGACGGGCTCGGTCTAACCCCTCTTTCTCAGACCGCGGCCCATCCTAGGGAAAACATTCATTCAAAAATACATAGAGAGTGACAATGGGGGGGAAAAAGGAGGAGTGTGATTACTGATGGGAAAGAGAGGTGGCTCAAGTTTTTTTTGCACATCAGTTTTCTTTCTTCTTTGCAGTAACCTTGAGTTTGTCCCATCTTCACTTGGTGCCGGCGCGTTCCTGGGTCCAACGGGCCATGGCGCTAGGTGATTCTGTGGCTTGTTTTTCCATGAGGAAAACCTGTTTCTGTCTTTTTTTTGTGTGTGTGTGAGGAACAGAAATCTTTCCCCACCCCACAGCATCCAAGCTGGGTCATTATTTGTGCTTTCATTGTGCTCCCATGTTTTTGAGCTCTAATTTGGCAGAGGTGTTTGACAGCTCGGTTTGGGTCGTGCGGTGTGAAAACACTGCGTCCAAACCTTCGCTTTGTTTGCATTATCTTTTGGTGCAGGAGCTTTTTTGTTTTGTTTCTGGTCTCCTCGTAGCACTCAGTATAATGTCGGGGGACTTGAAAAACTATGTAGAGAATGTGTCATTGTTCATTCTTACGACAAGCTTCCTCAGTTGAGGAACACTGCTTATGTTTTTTTGTTGTTTTTTTTAAATTGGCTTCTTGCACAACTCGACAAACAAAATGAATGTTGGTGTGTGAGCTTTGACTTTTTTAATAAAAAAAAAAGGCATGTGTGCTCCATTGTTTCTTGATGTTTGTATTTTCATTTTTTGCAAGAAAAAGGATGTTTTTGGCACTTTTTTGTGTTTTAAAGTTTTAAAAGTGAATAGAACTTTATCAGGATTCCTCTTTTTCCTTGTTAGTTATGTTAGTTTTCTTTTTTCTTTTTTTTTTTTTTTTTGTCCATAGCGCTGGATAACCAACTCAGGCAGAAAGATTAAAAAAAAAAAAAAAAAGTTTCACCCCAATCAATTTACATAGTGGGCTGTTTAATGTATGTACATTTATCACATATAATTTGATATTGCAGTTGATTTTTGATGATTAACAAATGTCATAACTGAAAGTAAACTATAAATTATTACTCTGATATTCTGTGTAAAATGCTGGAGATGCCTTGGATTTCTCTTCAGTGTACTAAACGTCTGCGCACAGCGACAAACTCTTAGAACTGTTTGCCTCTGACCTTCCCCACTGCCATGGAGGGGATGGAGGCCATACGTCAGTCGATTCCTTCCCCTGGTCTGAACACTCAGCCTTGAGGCTCGCCACTGGTCTGTCTAGCTATCACTCTGCGAACCTGGTACATCGAGTACTAAACTGAAACTCTATACAGGCCGATGAGGTGGGGGCAGAGACCCCTACATCAGCACAGTCCGGCACAGACAGCCTGTCCTGTGGTGGGCCACAGAAAATCCCAGCCAACTTGTTCGTACTATATTGTACTCACTCAAGTCTCCGTGTGTCACCACCCTTATCCTCTATAGCAAATGGAGAAAAAAAAAACCTGTTGGTGTATGTATTTGACATCTGTATAAATGCACCTCTTTGAAAAGGAAAATGAAACCTTGACATATCTGGACTAAACTGACAACTTGTGTCTTTATTTAAGAGCGACACACTGATGCACATAAACACTGCACTTAAATCACCATTTGTCTGGGAGTTTATTTTCCATTAACTAAGCAGCACCCTCTAGTGTCTGATAGACTGCATGGGACATTGCTATTATGAGGAATTTTTCAGAAGTTTACATTTAGTTCAAAGTTTTCTTCAAAAAAATTTTAATCAAATCTGTAAATCAGATGTGTTTCAACGTTTACAGTATTCTAATTTAATCTGAATAAGCAACAGTTGGTTTTAATTTGTCAACAATGACCTTCAGCATTGAACTACAATTTGCAAAATCTGTTGCCTTTTTGTGGTCAGTAACTAAAAGATTAGGGGGAAAGTTGTGATCCATTAAAACCACAGGATTGACTTAAGGGTATGCTTTAACTATGAGTTTCCATTCGTCATAAAATTCTCATAATTTAGGTGAGAAAGATTACCAGAACAGTCTCTTTGAACTAATGGAAAATCATCTATTTCTGACTTTAACATCGCTCCTTTCTATATAAAACCTAAAAGGTTACCAGTTTGTATCTCATCAGATCTTTAACACACATATGCCTAACTAAGAGTCCAGGGAATAAAATGTTTCCATCTCTTCCAGGATGACCCTGTTTAGCTCCACTGACTGACCAGCGCATTGGAGAAAAACAACCCTGCAGAATGATGCTGCCACCACTGTGTTTAATGGTAGGGATTGTGTTAAGTGCAGTGGCTGTTTCTCTGATTAAAGTTCTGGCCCAGCCTGTCGGTGGTCAGCCATATCTTGATAGGTTTGCAATTAGAAGACAGATTAAACAGTCCTCTGTAAGAGGCTTCATCTTGTGAGATGTTTCAAAATAGAGCTTTAACCTTTTCCACAACCTTATCCCTGACCTGTCTGCTGTGTGTCTTGATCTTCATGACGGTGTTTGTTCATAACAAATTATTTTTATTTGTTAAAAGTTGCTAAAATGCTATATTCTAATTTTTATTTCATGTGCATTATTCTGTGTTGGTCTAACACATGAAACCCCAATAAGACTCATTGAGATTTATTTTAGTAAAGGGACAAAATGTGAATAAGTCTGAAAGAGATTTTCCTTTGCAGCTTTAAATAGTAACAAGCATCACAGAACAAATTATCAGAGGTTTCTGCATAGAGTTTATTGCCATATTATTTTTCCAAAAATAATTAAAGGTTTGATTTTCTGGATCCTGCATTTTGATTTGCTAAATCATTGCGAGTAAAAAAAAAAAAAAGTGCCAGAATAGTGCTCCCCTCCTGATGAGTTCACTACCATGTGTGTCACTAAAACAGCTCATGTTGTGATAATTAGTGATATGCTGAGTGCAGAAATATCCAAACTAAATTACATAGTTGCCAGTAGCTTGAATTAAGAACACATTCATACTCAATGATATGGCTCTTTATCTAACTCCCATAAACCGGGATGCATTTATCCAGCAAGTTATCATTAGAGCATTATATTTGCACATTCCCATCACATTACATGCCTGGTTACATTATGGAGTCTGTAAGCATGTAAATGCTTTTGTTTGAAAACTGAGAAGAACAACGCTTGTTAGACTTTGTGTTTAGAATCTGCAGGAGTTTGAACTTTTCTCGAAGCACACACCCTGATCCAAACAGGATGGATTTTCATGCCACGCCTCAGTCTGAAACTCTGCATCGACATGCACAGTATTATGATGGAGCCATAATGTTTGCTGTAACTGTTTAAGAAGGAGCTTTCCCTCCCTAAGTGAACATTTGGCTGGATTGTTGCGTGACTCGGATGAAGGTGGTTCTCCGGCTCAGCTCCTTGAGTTTGGCCGCTCCCACGTAGGTGCACGTGGAACGAAGTCCCCCCAAGACATCACGGACGGTATTTTCTACATCCCCTCTGTAAGGAACCTCAACTGTTCGCCCCTCAGAAGCCCTGGAAGCCAAGAAAGAGGAAAAAAGTACAAGCAAAGGTTTTTCAAACGCTTTTTTAGAAACTATTTGAAGATTTAGTTTGAGAAACGGTCAAATGTCGGTGTCCTGTTGCAGCTCAAACGGATATTTCGTGATTAGAAAACAGTATTTCATGTGTAGATACAATGATTTGGCATCCTACAAATATAACTGTGTGATTATTTGTGTCAACATTATGCATCTTCAGAAATGTTAGTTGTTTATATAAGAAAAAAAATGTCATGGGGTAACTGACAGCTGGGTTTAAAGCAACAGTTGTTGAATTATCAGCAAGCATTTTAAAATGTCTTGCAACAATCAAAACATCTAAAACTCTACTTTCTCGGATTTTATTATTGTTCCTACAACTTTGATTGATGTACATCATGTCCTAAGATTGCAATGTTATCTGACCATTGCAGAAAAAAATATGCTGAGACAAATAGCTGCTTCTTTGTATGGCAAATTAGATTTTATCGGTGGACTTGAGCCACACCAAAACTAAAGAACAAACTTGTTTTGATCAATTTCTTGATCATGTAGTCATCAAAGAAGCACTAATAGTTGCTAATATTTCCTTTTCTGAAGCTTTGCTCAGAATATTTCAATACAGGACAGGTGATCTACACTTTTCAAAAATATTCTCTGGAAGGGACACCTGACAATCAGATTGCTGAAATTTTCCTCTCTTTGTCGTTTATTTCCCATAGAAAGTACTCCTGACTTAGTGCTTCCCGTGTTTAGCTGTGTTTCTTTCCTAAGCAGTGCTGTTGAGTCTATTACTATTACTACTGACAATATGTTCTCTCTGTTTTTTTCTTTCCTGTAGAAAATACTCTTCACTTGATGCTTCTATGTTTATTTTGATCTCTTTCGTAGAAGGTGAAACTGTCAGAGCCATTGTTGGGATTAACAATGCATTCTTTATGCATTTCTTCCCACCGGATCCACGTTTTTTGTGCACTATAACCTTTTTCTTTTGTAAAAAGTCCCTGATCAGTGCTTCTCTAATGTGTCTCTTTCTTTCTTCATTTGTCTTTTTTCTCTTTTACTTGTCCTGTTTTCCTTTCTTGAAAGAATCCATTTCTGTTTTAGGCTTGTTCTGCTAACAGAACAAGCCTAAAACAGATGTTCCTTTCCCATATTGCTACATGCTTTCTCAGGATGATGGTTTGCTGCAAAGTCAGTGACTCAGTCCAATCAAGTCTGCTTTCTAAACCAAATCTTTTGTAATTAGGATTACATAATCCACCGACTTTGCCTGTGTTGTTTTACTATTTGGACAGTGGTCCCATTTGTATTTTTGATTCTGAAAACATGGTTAGATTGTGTAGTAATGATTTAAACTGAATATGATTGATGATCGTAAAGGGCCATGAGGTTAGATTTTTAGTGATTTAGCTCCATATAACAGTATGTAATGCAGTGGTTCCCAAAGTGTGGGGCAGTGCCATTGCAGGGAGGGGGGGAGCGCGGGAAGCGGTATGGATGAAAAAAAACAAAACAGTTACACAAAAGTGTTTCACTGTAATGATGTAGTTTGTAGTTTGTTTTGTTGCAACCTGAAGTGTGAAATTAACTTCAATGGAGTTTGAAAACAAAATATGTGTACATGTGGTTTATGTGTGGTTGAACGATGTGTGTGCCCAGTTGATTTTTTTTTCTTTTTTAGGGGGGATTTTATTGTAATCCATAGGGGGGCCCAGAAAATCTTTGGGAACCACTGATGTAATGTGTCCTGTTCCTCACCTGTACTCTGCAAGTCCACCCACATATTTCTTCATGGCCGTGTCAGAGCTCATACCATAGAAGAGTTTGTACTTCTTGCCGTTCTTCTCAATGATCTCCCCGGTGCACTGGTCATGACCTGCCAGCATTCCTCCCATCATGACAAAGTCAGCCCCGGCACCTGAGGAGCAGAGGTCACAGGCGGTCACAGGTGTAGAAGTTGATGAAGACACAAACACTGAAGCATGATTACTCACCAAAGGCCTTTGCTACATCTCCTGGGCAACTGCAGCCACCATCCTAAGCAATGAATAATTCCACCAATGTGTCAGTACTGTGGCCCGAGAATTATGTTTTTCTAACTTTGTGGACTGATGCTGCCCTCTGCTGTCTGCAAGTGATATTGCAGTGCTCAATGTGGATTAGGAGTTTTCAAAAACAGTTTTACAGACTGAGCTTAATGTATCTTCTATTATTTTTAAGATATACTTCTCAAAAGTTACCATTTCTTATTTTGCCCTGTATTTAAAGTAGAAATTGTAAGATTTTGCTATGAACTGAGGATATGGAGCCTACTAAATCAGACTGTGGATGGATGGACTGAAGAGTGGATAAGAAAAAACAATAAAATTTGCTGTTCATAAAACTACATTTTTATTTTCCATACCTTTATAGTCATGGAAATACTTAAATTTAATACTTTTTGCGCTGTGTGTAAGAAATCTGTGAATGAGATTCCAAAACTGCCTCCACCTACTAACGGTTAAAGCTTTGCTCATGGGAACCAAAATAATCTAGCTAGAGCAGTCCAATTCAGTTCACACATTGAAACAAGTATGCCTAAATTGAATCACCACTCAGTTCTTTTGTTGCCAAAGGTGAAACTGACATCAAGTATTTAGAGATTCATTAAAGACTAGCAGTCAAAATTTGAAAAATAAAAACACTTTCATCAATTAAGTTTAACTCAGACAGGAAATGCTCTTGTATTTCCACACAATTTATATACTTAGTTATAGCTGTCTGTCAGCCCTTTCACAGTCATATAAGCAAAAACAACATGTCCTTACAGAGATAATGTGACCTTTGAGTCCGTGGGCTGAGTCTGCACACTCTATGACAGCGCTCAGCTGTGGATAACCCACTCCTGTCTTGATCCTTGTCGTGCACACCGAACCTGAAAAATACAGCATTAACGCTGCATTAGAGAAGGGGAGGTCTTTCTGCAATCTCTATCTATCTCTGGCTACAGAAACCTGCTGTGGAGAATTAGTGCATTTACTTCTACTCTCTACAGCTGATAATTATCCCTAAATTTTCAAATCATTTATTAGTTTCCCTTTACAACATATCGTGCATGAGCAGACAACTTAATATGTATAATGGCAAACGGACTTTCTGTTTTCTTATTAAACACTCGGATGATTTTATCCACCGACCTGGTCCGATACCAACTTTGATTATATCAGCACCAGAGAGGATGAGCTCCTCCACCATCTCCCCTGTTACCACATTTCCAGCCTGCAACATAAACACCAAAAAGCACTCATAGATCAGCCTTTACCTGAGACACCGGGGGGACAAACTGTTGTATGAGGTCAGATGGGCCCATTTCCTTACCATGATGGTGTGTTTGGGGAACTTTTCTCTCACCGTCTTGACAAACTCCACAAAGTACTCTGAGTAGCCATTGGCCACATCCAGACAGATGTACTGGAGAGTAGGGACGGCCTGCAGGATGGCACACAGCTTCTCCAGGTCTGCATTGCCACTCCCTGAGCTAGCGGCTACATGCTGAGTGGATGGGAAATATACCGCTTCATCTTCAGTGTATTAGGATTTAATGTGGCAGACCAACACAGATGGACAATAACACATGGCTTTCAAATTTCCTACAAATAAAATTTTGAAAACTGGGATGTGCATTTGTACTGAACTGACTTTAGTCAATAACTCTGTTTTGGAACAGGTTTCCATCATCTAGAGACCAAAATGTTGGTCTGCTCTTCATTACAAAAATAGCAAGTGCTCAGTTACACTGGATGCAGAGCACCTATTAACATCAAGTCTTGCCAAGGATTTCCAGTTGGATTTAGGTCTGGGCTTTGACTTCTAATACATAGACATGTTGTGGTTTAAACCTTTAAATTTTAGCTCTGTCTGGCTGGACGGTCAGCATCATGGTCCTGTTTAAAGGTGAACCTCTGCCATTGGGTCAACATTTTATTTAACCTTGCAAGTACTTTGAGTGGAGAAGTGGTGATGTTACCTCTAAGCATTCTGGATGGTCAGCAGCAAAGTTTTTCCAGTCTTCTACAGAGTAGTGTTTATGGATGGCTGTGAAGAGGGTGTGCTAAAGACAGAGTAAAGACAAATATGCTCAAAGTGAAGGGAAAACTGTACCATCATACAGTTTCAGCTGAGCTAAATGGAAACAATGCCTCTCTACCACATAAGGGAAAAAAAACACTTTCAAAAACTCACTTTACTGAGAACCTTTGCCATCTCAAAGGTTCCTGTTGTATCCATGTTGGCTGCAATGATGGGGATGCCAGTGTAGGTCTGCTTGGAGTTGCGGAATGTGAAGGTCCTTCGAAGATCCACCTAAAGTTCAAGAAGAGATTTAACTTTATCTAGAAATGAATGAAACATTTGGAAATTCCCTCAGATCCTTGAAGTTACTGGTCATGCCTGAAACGTGGATACACTGAATCAATTAAATTCACAAGTTGGCTTCTAATGTGATGTGTTGACCTATAAAACAAAGTTTAAGTCTGACTGCTTTTTGTAAACTCTAGTCTTTAACGGGTTCTACATATGTTATTACTAGTATTCGGAAACTTCTCGAGGTTTGTTTCTCATTGTTGACTACAGAAGGCTTTTGCTATGTAGAGGCAGGACATTTATTACATAAAATCAATCTCACCATAGAAACTGATGTGTTGTACAATGTTCCTTCTGCCAGAGTGAAATTGTTTTTTAGAGCTGCAGATGAAATTGGCTCATATCTCATCCTGGCATAAAGATGGTTCGGTAAGTGCTTCCAGTGCAGCAAAGTCATTTTTTCAAGGCAGCAAATAAACATTTCTGACTTTCAGCACAAGCTGACTCTCTGATTTTCCTTCGTCCAATATAAAACGCTGAGGTATGATACATGGATCCTCTGGAGTTGTTTTTAAGGATGTGAGACTTGAGCTGTAAGTCTGGCAGTCTGCTAAAGCAATATTGCTTTAAAAATGTCAATATAACAGGGTCTGATTTTTTTGTTTGGGTATTGTAACAAATATATATTTAAACTTTTAGATAATTGTGTATTTTTATATAGTTCTGATTGATCGTTGTTATGAATTTCTTTTTGTTTTTGGATTTAGCTGCGTTTCTATCCAGTTGTTCTACCTGGTCATGTTGTACATTGAGTTATGCAAGGTAGCTACATGCCTTACATACTATCTGCTGGGAAGCACTATCTGAAAAAAAAAGAAAAAAAAATCTAAATTCTGATTTGACTTGTTAGTCAATATTTATTGACTGACAAGGTTTCAGCTGACAAGTCTTTGGAAATCTTCTGGTTGGAGTTAAAATACCAATTACTGTCTTTCAAACTGCAACATCTTTTACATCTTTCTTTAATTCAACTGAGGAAACGTTCAAATAGTATGTCTGGTTCAGAATGCTATAAGTTGAATGTATTAAGATCCAATTTATGCAGCTTTTGTCTGCTATGTGTCAATGCGACACCTGTTATTCTCTTAAGGTTATGCCGCTTTTATGCCACAATCATCTGTCCATCTGTCTGTCCAGCAGTCCAACAAATTTATAGTGAACTTGTGTATTCATTGTAAATGAGTGAGCTGGAAAAATTACTGAAAACTAGGTAAGTATTCCTAGTTTTCCTAATTTAGGAAAACATTTTATATATTTAAAATGTGTATAAAACCTGTTTTATAAACAACACAATAGAGGCCACAGTAAAAAATAGCTCAATGTTGATGTCATATAATGGAGACCAGGCGAGGTCATTACCACTAAGGACACAAAGGACATTGAGAGTTAGGCACTTTTATTATTGCGTCAATTGAAAGGCTTTCTTTGGATTTTGTCACATTCAAGATGAGAACCAATGTTGGTTCAAAGCAAATAATTATTTGTTTATTTTATTTTCTTCTCAAAGTTGTCAATTTGATTTAGCTGTTTCATTTTAAGCTGTATGGGTCCCTGTGGTGCCATTTGATACATTCTTTTCCAGATGTTCCTGGTTGAGAGACGGAACAGGATTCCCTCTGAATGAATTGTCTCGTTTGTTGCTATATATGACAATGTTCGCACATACATTTGTTTTGGCGATGGTGGAGAGTACCACCTAACACGTCAATCCCTCATGTAACATTAGAATGGAAAAAATGTGTGATTACAGTGCAGAATGGGCGACTCAGTTCAAGCTCTATAAAGTCACAAACACCAAATTCCCTCACTTCAGAGGCCAGAAGTTCATGTTTTCCTTCATCCTGTCCTCCATGTTTATGCTACAGTACACTCATATCTATTTGTCATGTGGAATGTGCTCTGGTTTCATCTGTGACACACACACACAGTCCTATTTATAAACAGCGTTTCTGAGAAGCGTCCTGTGCTTCATGTTGCGGTCCACCTCTCAGATACCAGCTCCCACCTCCTGCCGCTTTCTGCTTCCCGTCTACTGACACCGAACCAGTCAGAGCAGCTTCGGCTGGAATCAGACCCAGTTCTGGTGATGCGTCGTCAGCTGAGGAAGTTATAGGGTTAAGCAAGCAGGAACACGATGCTCTGCTACTATAGACATTCAAATACAAAACAAGTTTTTTTTTCCAGTTTTGAAATATAAAAATCAGATGAAAATTGATAAATGTTCTGTTTTTTGAACCACTGATTTGCTCATTATTGTTTGTTTTCATTTCAGCCAACATGTTGTTTTTTCTCCTCTTTAAAAGACTAACCTTGTTTGTTGTCACCTTTAAGAAGGTCACCTCCCTATTACATGACCACACTCCTGGAGGAAAGCAAACTTTATAGCTTAAAATAAGCATAAACAAAATCAGGAAAATAGAGGAACAATAGTAGTGATAAAATCACTGAATTCAGCTTTGTTGAGGCACTTATAAAGGTAAATAAATATTTGAATTGTTTTTTTTTTTTACTTCAGTCATAATATTAAAATAATTAGCGAGTTCTACATTTTCACTGCCTGCCATGTATGACAAATTTACAGGATTCTGTTGTGTCATCCAGCACAGAGGCCTTCAACACAGATCTCCTGAGAAAGCTGCTGTACATCATCTGAGCGCCGGTAACTAACAGCACCAACCTCCGAGCGGCTCTTCAGGCTGCTCCTCTTGGGTCTGAACAGGACATCCTTGAAGTCCAGCTTGAGGTCTGCGTCCACCCGAGGCATCCTGGATGCCCACAACACTGATGCTGAGACTCTCCTGAGGAAGGCTGCAGCAGCTGCGGTGGTCGCCGGTGCCGAGCCCCAGCCACCAAACCCGAACCTGCAGGCGGCCAGCGTATTTAAAGCAGAGGGGAATCCAGCCCAGTTCTAGCCCCCATGGCTTTATTTGGGCCTGGGCTCTCTCCCTCCCTCTTCCTGTGTTTCCATCCTCTCCTCCAGCCTCGCCTGTCTTCCCCAGCCCCCACCCTCTCCTCCGGCAGAGTGGCAGGAGCAGCGGTTTCTGAGCCCGGCTGTCCCATCCACCGACGCTGGCTCACACACACTCAAACTCTCTCTGGCACACATAGAGAGAGTAACACTGCAGTGGCTTTTATGCTGCAGTGCTAAGAGCACACCTGCTGTCCAGCTGGGGCATTGCTTCTTCCACTGCTAGGTGTCAAGACAGAGCGGCATGGAGATAAACACTAATGGAAAGACCATGAGTGAAGTATAAAATATGCTTTTTTATATGGCCATAAATCTGGGCCAAAAAATATATACAGTATACCTTGCTCATGTAAATCCATCTTTGTAATATTGTAAAATATTTCATTTCAAGCAGTTGATGAACATTTTATTACATATAAGAAGAAAAAACCTCTATGCATCTCCTGATTCATAGGAGAAAATCCTTGGGATAGTCTTTACATTTCAAACTGATTGGACAGTTGCCAGTGAAACTGGCCAATCAGAAGAAAGACTGTTTTGTTGCATATTATGTCCCCATATAGTCCCTAAATAGGACACATTGTCCTAATGTTGGAAGGCCCACTCCATATAATCTAATAACATACAGTATATTCATTTGAAATGGCTTCTTTCTTTCCAGTAAAAAAAATCATAAATTTTTGTGTTATTGTTGCTTGATATAGATGGTACTTTTGTGACAGCAGATCATATTGATTGATAAACTGGAAAGTCAGGTTTTATTCTCTGCTGTGTTACATGGTTCAAATCTATGATGACAGACTTAGTTGAACTACTTTCTATTATTTAGATTTCTAAATGACCTTGTGTCTCTCTGGAAACTTTCATGTAATAACAAAATGTTTTCTGTTGTTCAGGTTACACAAAGAACTACAATGTCTCCTATTATAATTACTTGCTACGACAGTTTGTGATGACATGACCACAGACTCTTAGACATGTTGTGTGAGGGTTCATCAAACTGATTGATGAGCAGAAACTGGCATGGAAGGTTATCATTTCTGTTCATTTGCTTACAATACAATGCTAATCTAAGAGTGGTTATTTGGATGGTTGCCTCGTAAATGTAGGAAAACAGCTGTAAAGTTTAATATTTAGTATTAGAAGATATTTTTGACGTTACAAAAATGAAAATGATCAAACACGGTTGATTCAAGAACAAAAGTTTCTAAAGAAAACATCTTTAGCCATCACTGATTGAAAGTTTTGTTTAGTTACTGAAGTTAATAGTGCATTCATTTAGAATGTTTAAAAAAAATCATTTCTTTCTAACCTAAAATTGAACAAAATTTTGGTTTTTCAAAAAATAGCGGGTTTTTTTCATCCTTTTTCAAAGTCCAGCGAATGTTCAAAGTTCAACCGCTAGATGTCAGCAAAGTTACAGAAAGCAGCTAAACGAAGATCAGAACTCGCACTGGGGTCTCAGCCTTCACTGAAGTGTTTCCTGGAAACAAGCTGTTTCTTTGTTAAATGTGTGTAATGTGGCAGGAGAGCTGCTCAAAGCTGTCACTGATGTAGAAGAACTAATTAAACAGACAGATGAACTGTGGTTCTAAAGCAGACAAAAGTAATGAATCATAATAAAGTTATGATTCATCTCTCAAATAAAGTTGGAGTTTACTTTATAGTAATATATATTTTGTTTCTTACACTTGTTAGTATTCAGTTTGTGAACGAAGCAAGCAAGTAAACTTCTCACACCTTTTTTGCAACTTGTAAATTAGAAAAATATTAATCTGAATCTTTTAGCATAAATCCTATATTTTAAACAGGAACTGATATGATAAGCAAAATGAAAGTTAGCTGTCACATTTTAATTAACTATGATGTTTCATATTTCTATAACTCATTTTTGACCTTTACCCTAATTTAGAAACTAATTTTCTTTTAACTGCTGTGGACCTCTTTGGTTGTTGCTGATACATAGACATATGAGAGCATAAAATTCTGGTCTCATAAGGACACTCAGACATCTAATCAAGCCTTATCTCTGTGGAACTGATAGGATTTGAATAGTCTACAGATGTGAGATAAGGCTGTTCCAGCCACTGCTGGACCACTGCTCCTCAGACTCATGCATGCCACTCCATGCTGCTCTGATAAGATGCTAGCCCTTTAGCACTTTGGCTGCCAACAAAGCCAATAGGAGAAGAGCACAGCAGCTTCGTACTGCACGTATACTGTGCCAGGTTGCTGCTGGTGGAGTTTCAGGTGCTTCAGTGACAGAGAAAATGGGTGGCAGTGGAGCGATGAGATGTCTCCGCAGGCTGTGTGTTTTATTGCGTGCATAAAATGGGTCACTCTTAGCGTTTCACTAATGTTTAACTAATGCAGGTTTTAATTTAATGGACAAAACCTGCCTTGTAATCAGTTTGTGAATGTGAAAAACACCTTACTTAACATCATGTGACAGACTTATCTAGGCCACGCTGCCTGAGACCTGGGCAGGGACAAAAAAAACATTCCTTCCTGGAAACTGTTACTTAGCAAATATTTTTCATGTCCTTTTCCCTGTTGTTTAATTTACTTAACCACAGATAATCTTCTCAAAACGACAAGGTCTTGATATGTAAATGTTTATTAAATATTATACAATTGAGACCATACGTTTACATGGTAAAACAGACGTGCAACTTTTATTTTATTTCCTTGCTGTTTGATATCAAATCAGACTAACCTTTTCCTGTTTTGGGTTAACTAAGATTACAATAATTTTTTAAATAATTGTTTAAAGTCAGAAAAAAAGGAGAGAATAAAATAAGCACCATTTTTTTTGTTTGTTTTTGGATAGCTTCTTCCTGACTAAGCAGCCTTTCACCCATGTGAATCCAGGACGTTTATCACTGTGGATATGAAGGGACTCCAACCAGCTTCATCAGCATTTTGCCAAGTTTTTTTTTTTTTTTTTCTTCAGAGGCTGATTTGCACATTTCACACACAAAATCCTCATCCTGAACTAAGAACCTGCCTCCTTCAGGACAGACATTCCCATGTTTTGTTGTTTATAATTGTTTGGCTGATAATTCTGGCACCTTCAAATATCTGAAAATTTCAACCACTGATGAAGCAGATATCTAGATATCTTGGTTTATTTTTATCTGTTATTTTGTCTTCACCTATCAGAAGTGTACGATTGTCATCTGGATTTTCTTTTTGTAAGATGTATTCCAAATGTATCCAATTTTCTGATTTAAAGATAAAATCCCTTTATTATATTATTCAGACATTAAGCAAACAAGATCTTAGTTCATGTCAGACAGTGAGGAAAAATGTAATGTGTGTTTTTACAGCATATTTCAATTGCATATTCACATGACAGGACATATGCTGGTTTTGCTCTTACTTCCAGTCTCTGTGTTCCTACAGCTGTCCATAACTCCAGAGAAGGCAGATGCGTACATTCATCAACCCTCCCAGAGCCAGAGTGGGCTGTCTCACCCCGTTTCATCCCATGTTCAGCTACCAGCTGACAATGCTGTTTGGAAGTGGGCCCTATTGCACTGAGGAAATTTATTTCAGAGACATTCGGAGAAGGTGTGTATCCCTTGTCTGTGTCACTGGGACCAGCAGATGGGAAAACCACATGGCAGTGGGAGGGCGAGTATCTTTGATGTTCTTTTTCTTGGCATGACTTAAAATGATAAAGACTTAAAAATTTTATTTGCTTTTTCTTGAAGTGGCTCAAATGAAGAGGGCGAGGAATGTTCTTTATCCATCAGGTTTATGATCCACATAATTCATTCAGAGGGTAATGTGAGATTAAGACAGGGGTGTCCAAACTTTTTGCAAAGAGGGCCAGATTTGATAAAGTCAAGATGCGCGGGGGCCAATAGTTTGTTCGGACATTTTTTAACTACAAAAGTGTCATGCAAATACACACTGTTATAAAACAATTTTCATTGTCACAATTATCTTTATTTTTCAAATGACAAAATAACCAAATATAAGCCACTCAGGCAGATGAGAACAACTCTAAAAACACAAATTCTGCTTTTCTTTCATATCTGGAGAGTCAGATAACATTGAACAAACTGTATGAAATACCTTAAATTTACATGAGTTTAAAAATATCTTTGCCTCAAGAACATTTTAAACAGGAGTTATGAGTAACGCAAAGTTGTCTGTTATTATTAAATCTTAAAACAAGTGAATTTTGCTCTTGTCATTTACAATATCTTTCAGAAAGTAATAGTTTGTATCACATCTACAGGTTCATAACCAAATCTTACTCAAGAGTTTAATAAAAATAAGTGCCATAAACCCAAGTGCATAAATGTTCTTTTGACTTTTCACTGCTGATAGTGACAGACGTCACCGTTCAAAACACTCAGTTTTATGTCCTCAACTCTCAGTGCCACACTGTTACGTGCCAGGCAAACATTTGCAAATTCTTGCTTCTTCTCAGGGCAAATGTTCTCCACCATTTTCATAACACAGTTTTGATAAATGTATCTTCAGTAAAAGGTTTGCCATGTTTAGCTATTGACATTAACATCGTAGCTTGCTTTGGTGGTATTTTCTTTTGACTCAGGCCTAAAGAAATCGCTGTTGTGATGCCAGTGCAGCTTGGAGCTGCTTCAGTTTTTCAGCACGGTCACTCCCTGTTAGCTTGTTGTATGTGTTGGCATGTTTAGTCTGGTAGTGTCTCTTTACGTCAAAATCCTTAAACAAGGCAACCGTCTCATTACAAATTAGACAAGCATAATTGCCTTGATTTTCAGAAAAGAAGTATTGTAATTCCCATCTCTCTTGAAAGCGGCGGCCCTCACTGTAAACTTTCCTCGTTTTCTTTGCAGTGGCCATGGCAGAAATGAGTGGAGAGGGGTTCGCTGCACCGAGGCAGAGACTGATAGTATTAAAGTGGTGCTGCCACCATTTGGTGAAAGGAGGAATTACAGTTTCAAGTTTTATGATTTATTTATTCTGTTTCACAGTGCAGGCGGGCCATAAATAATACATTATAAGACCGAAGCTGCGGGCCGTATGAAATCTGACCGCGGGCCGTGATTGGCCCCCGGGCCGGACTTTGGACATACCTGGATTAAGAGATCTAGATCAAAGTTTAACACGGTGTAAAGTACATACTGAGGTAAAATCAACTATTAATGATTAAAGAATATTTTTATATTGTTTTTTTTTTCCCTTTGTGCTTCAAACACTTCAGAGTTTTAGTGAGCTCTACAGATAGTCTAAAACTGAAGTCACCTTTCTTCACAGTGACTCTCAGAACCGTTCTGTCAATTCTATCTTTTTAATTTCACGTAAAACAACAAAGTAAAAATGTTCAAGTCTTGCAGCTTTGCAGTTATAAAACTTCTGTCAAAATGGTGGAACTTAGAAAATGCGTTGTTTCCCGAGATGTTTTTTGTAATTAAAGATTGTGCACAACCACAAAAGTTGCTTTCAGTTTCGGTGACTGGATTCTGACATTAGGTATTATTTAAGCTGATTTGGCTAGAATGTTTCCTTCTGGACGCAAATGCAAATTGTTTAACAGCAAAAGCTGGTAAACATTAAGAAGAAAGTATCTCTGCTAATGGACTCAAAGGAAACATATGAAGCAGGCCGCAAAAGGTACAAACCATCCAATATAGATTTGTTATGACATTTAGTTTAGTGTTTAATAACTGAAATGTTCCCAGCAGATCATTTGTCTACAGAAAAGCTTTTCCTTTGTCAGAGTCATAGTCTGCTGCCAGCTTTAGATCATATCCTCTCAGTGCTTCTTCCTGTGTTTTTCATACAGGAAGTCATCCTCAACTTTAGTTTTGGTTCAGAAATTTCTGAAGAACAGGAAATTATATTAAATGATAATAAAAGTTCAGACTGAACCCTATCCGTACTATTTTTTTTTGAAACAGAGATCACTTTCCATGGAAACTGATTATCCATGGAATTAAATTTTTACTGATGATAATATGAAGTTCCTTTATGTCAAACTGAAACTGAACTGACTCACATCATTTTACACTAAAACTAAATGAGCTTCTTTAAAAAGGCCACCTGTGTTGTTATGAATGACTACCAATTTCTCTTAATGTAATTTGATGATTTTGTGTTATGTTATATAGTTGTTTGTTTTTTTTTAAATTTATTGTTGGATCTGAATTCAACAATTTTTTAATCCATCATTGCTTAATGGAATCAAATTCAAATTACCAAGGTATTGCAAAGGATCCTAGCGCATTAATGTGCAGCATTTGTTAATACTTGAAATGTATCACTATAGAAATAAATGCATAAATTTAGCTTCTATAAGGCATTCTTATTTCATTGTGTGAGCTTCATGTCACTTGTTGGAAATTCTTGTTATAGGAATTTTCATCATCTTAAAACTGTATGTGGAGGATGCAATCCATCTCTGATTTCTGCTACACATTCATTTTTATGTGTTTTCCTCTAAGAGGTTTTCCCTAAGGTCTTCCCTCCTATTACTCAAATTAGTTTAGAAGCTATGTGTCAGTGGGGTGGGTCAGAGTGGAACAATAAATCAATGGATGCTAAATATATAGTTTGGTCCTGTCCACTGATGTTGGGTCAAGTTTTGCTGACCCAAAACTTGTAGGACAATTCAGGTCTTAGTAGTTTTCTGTCTGGAACAAAAGCTATTTCAATCAAAGCAAAAATCGTTTGGGACTTAAGGCATTTATTTTTAAAAAGCACGGGAAACTTACATTTTTGTAAAGTTGTTATACAGTGCCCTTCAAAGATTTTGACATCCTGGAATTTATTGGAAACAACATTTTGCAATTTGTTTTCAACTCTAGTGGTCTTTATTTGAGAGTGGTTAGAAAGCAAGGCGGGTCATGAGAGAGGGGAAAGAGATGGGTTAAAGGTCATCAGGCTGGGACTCAAATCTCTAACAATGACATCGAGTAGTAGGGCCTCCATACTGGGTTGTCTTTACCCCTGCACCACCGCAGCGCCCCCGACATGTATCAATTTTAATGTATTTTGCTGAGATTGTATATGATAGAGCAACAAAAATACTGCATCATTTTAAACTGGAAGGAGAACGACACGTGTTTAAAATAAGACATTGCAGATTGTACTTTGCAAATTACACACTCTCAGTCAGATTGAATGGAGAAAACCAGTGATCAATTTTCCAGTTTTGTCCGAGATTTTGTTAGATTTAGGTCAGGACTTTCTGCTTTAAACTTCACAGCTTTATCCCCAGCCTGCATCGTGTGTCCTTTGGTCTCCATGATGCTGCTTGTTTATTAATGTTCTCTAGCAAACCTCTGAGGCCCTCACAGAACTTCCACCTGTTGTGTTTTCATATAACCACATAAGATATGGCAGTTCTAATTCTGCATGACTAATTAGAAATCACAGAGCTCTTTCTAATAAATATAACCCTCTCAGTTCTTATTAGTGTCCTTGGATTTTGCTCAATACCAATGATCTCTGAAAAGAGTAAGAGGGGAATGAAAAGAGGTACACCCACACAGAAGGTCATGGACAGAGAGGATGCAAAGTGAGGTAAAGACGAATCAATACTCGACTCTTCCACTGATTTACATCACAGTCTGATATGGCTGTTAATCCTAATCAACACTGAGCTCTTTCTGGACCCATGATCAGATTCCTTCACCTTCAGCAGCCTAAAGTGACAAATGGCCATATGTTGTGCAATGTACACATGGTGCTGAAGAAAAATGGAAAATATGAGATATCCAGATTAGTGTTCTTTATTTTTTCTTTTTTTTGTGATAATTTAAAAAAAATACCAAATATGTCTGAACATGGGAAACTCCAATTGCTAAGATGTTGGTAGTCAAAAAAATAATAAGATGGTTAAAATGATTCATAATGTAAATTATGGATCATTAATATATTTGACTTGGGAGATATTGAGTTTTTTGTTTTCTTCAAGTCATTCCAGACAGTCATTGACAGTCATAAGCAGTAGATTGACATGCTAAACCCAACGAGGTTGCAGGGATTTTGCCAATGAAAGATGTATCCAATAGTTGTCACGAGGTATGGACAGACCAAGGAGAGTTTTGTATAATAAAATGAGCAATAAAACTTTTAGGCAAGTGTATTATGATGGCCAATTAAGAGGAATATGGGTAGAGATTGATGTTCTTAAAGAAACATTTGTTACAAACCAGATGGTAGAGCATTTGAGTCAATACTTGCATATTATTCTGTAAATCAGCGGTGCCCGAAGTCGGTCCTCGAGGGCCGGCACCCTGCATGTTTTGGTTCTCTTCCTGCTGGTAATAACAACCTTTTCAGCATGTCAATGTTCTTCTTAGGCCTTCTAATGAGCCATCATTTCATTCAGGTGCGTTAAACCAGGGAGAGAACTAAAACATGCAGGATGCCGGCCCTTGAGGACCGACTTTAGGCACCAATGCTGTAAATGACATCAAAAAAACAAGGGAGTTTTCATAATTAGCTATACTGAGTTCAGTTACAAAAACTTTTTATTTATTTTTTTTTTAGAGATTACCACAGATCCTTCCACAAAGAAAAAAATAAATAAATTCAGATCCTATCCTGCAAAAATGACAGACCTTGATACAAATGAGTTTTCTTAAAAAAAAGAATTTTATTAATACTTTCAGTTAAAAGCAACATAATGTAAAAAGCCTTTCACATTAAGAGTTAATTCACAGAACTGTGGTATTTGCTTCAGAAAACAGAAACAAATCTCTACTTAACGCGAGGAAGAAAATAATAAAAGGCCTTCCCCTGAAATAACTGAGCTCAACCTTGTCAGCATTAAAAGGAACCAAGTTTTCCTTTATAAGAAATGCATGTCTGAGGAAGATTTGTATTAAAAGGTTGCTGCTACATTAGAGACAAACCTCCCCGACATCAAAACTTTAGTAAAGTGGCAAAGCCTTTTTGTTTTAAATATTCTTTGAATTTAAATTAAAAAAAATAAAATAAAATAATTAAAAAAAACTGAGGATGAAAAGCTTGGCAGAAAGCAAGCAAGTATTGCACATACATCTCCTAGTACCCTTTAAAACTGTCCAAGAGAACAAATAAAACCCAGAGAAGAAATTTATAGCAGAGGCCAGTTAAAGGAAGCAGTTCCTGCTTTGTGCCAACTTTAGAATCTGTAAGAACCAGCATTAATGTTTTACTCCATAATTAAGACCAGTTTTGTAGTTACATGGGAGTGTTTAGGGAGTGTTGGCGAGCAAGGACAAGAGTACGAGGACAAGTCTTGCTTCCTCTTGTATCCAATTAGTATCCAGAGCTATATTTGGCAGCAGGACTGCTTAGTCTAAATGAGCCTCTCATTGGCATGGAAAATAAAACAGGACATGAGAAATAAAGATGAACTGAAATATGCTCTCCTAAACCCTACTATTCAATTCATGAAGTAAAACAAGAGTTTTAAAATGTCAAACGTAAAAATATAACTTACAAATAAAATTCCACCATGGTTAGCTCCTCTAAACAATCATTGCCTTATGGAGCCATGAGCAAAGAAATGCAGTAGAAAGCAACCAAATATTCAAGGATTATATTTCAGCATCAGGTCAACTGATCCCATAATTTACTAAAATCAAAATGACAAAAAAAGAAAAAAAAAAAATCTATGGTGTGTAAATGGCGTTTCACAGAATGACACACAGCAAACAATACTCTGGAAAAAAATTAAGAAAAAAAAAGAAGCAAGGAGTAATCCAAGGGTGTGGAGTATTATATCATCAGAAATGTTTCTTCTTTGTGAAACTCTGCTGGTGGGGTTTTAAAGTGTTCATAGTGGAGTTTTGGTGGGTTTCTAAAGTCTTTACGTATGGTAGAGCTTGTGTTCGTACTCCGTGGTGGAGCAGCTGTGAGGGGAGTCCGTGTCTCTGTGGATGGGAGTGGGAATGCTGCTGCGGTGCTGGTGGTTGTCATTCAGCGTCAGGCTGAGGAGGCTGGTGCAGGTGGGCAGGTAGACGTGCTGCACGTGCTCCACGTCTGACCGGCACACAGGACACAGCTGAGGGAGAAGACAGAGCAGCTTTTGAGTAAAAGCCCCAGCCATTCAGTTACAGTGGCTTACAGAAGTATTCATATCCTTCACATTTCAATCACAAACTTTAATGCAGTCAGACTTCAGAAGTCAGTCAATTCAACCTGGATGTAATTTAATCTTGTTTAATGTAGCTGTTCTGGGAAGGACTCATATTTGGCACAAATTAAGAAAGAACAGAGGGAACATTAAGATATGCAGGACATCGTTTTGAGGATTACAGCAGACACCAGGTTAAGATCAAAGAATATTCATGTATCTAAACGGCTCAGTCAAATTTCAGATGGAATTGCTTTGAGAATCTATAGCAAGACTTAAATTGCAGTGTAGCGATGCTCTCCTTTCAATCTGGCTGAGCTTGTGCCTCTTTGCAGAGAACAGACAAAATTTTCAGAATCTAGATATGCAAAGCTGATGACCTCAAAGGATTTTTGGCTGCAATGGCAGGACAGGTGGTTAAAGTATTACAGCAAAGCTAAACTGCTCAGGTCCCAATATTAGAATAGGTAAATATATATATATTTTTTTAAATTAAAACTTCTTCCTGTGACCAACTCATTCACCCCTTTAGTAGCTGGGTGACGTTTTCCAGCTCAGCTAATGGTGAAGAGATTTGCCTTGCTGCTGTAATCCCTTTACAAGACAAACTCTCTCACACACGCTCACGCAAAATCTGCCTTCAAATAGACGGGCACTTTTAGCTGATTAAAAGAGGGGACAATCAGGTTGTCAGAGTTTAAGCAAGCCTCTGGATGTTGTTAAAAGCACCATAAAAGGATAAGACCAGGGAGCTGAAGCATAATTAGATTCTTTTAGGGAAATTGCAAGATCACATAAGGAATATGACTTGAATTAAGTCAAAACAAGCCGAGCTTAGCTTTCAAATTAAAAGCATCCAAGGGTAAACATACAAATGACTACGTAAAGTTTGTAAACATTTTCTCCAAGCGTGGAAAGCAGTCTCACCTGCAGCTGATTTGCGCAGTTCTGGCAGCACACCATGTGGCCGCAGGGACAGAACGCTGCATCAATCTCCTCCTCGCAGCACACCATGCACAGCAGAGCTTCTTTGAGTTTCTGCAGCCGTTCCTGCAGGGCCCGGCTCTGCTCGCAACTGTTGCAGTCCAGTCCTTTGTCCCGCTGGCTGGCCCTGCTTGGGGATTGAGAGGGAGAGGAGCGCTCTCCACTCTCTGAGCGAGACACCAAGTCCGCAACGCCAGCGTTGTACAGAGCACGGCGAGCGTGGTCGTACACTTCCTTGGAGGTTCGTCTGATGTCAAAGACATACTTCTTGCCCACGTTGATGTTTTCGTTGAGGAATAGGGAAGCCAAGTGACCCTTAAAATCTCTGCTGTACTGCATCATCACGGCATTGGTAACTGTATCACACCTGAAAAATAAAACAAAACATGATTAATATTTTCTGGAAAGAGTTTTTGACCATCATAACTCAAAACTAGTTTGGATTCCAAAAATGGAATTCCAAATATTTATATTTGTCACTTGATGCATTTCCAATGCTCTAATTTTAATTAACATATGGACACTGGGTGCTCAGAGCAAGTTTCAGGTGTTTACCACCATTGCTTAGATCTACTGGCCTTAAGTAAATAATCTTCAATTCTGCAGATGGATGACCAACAGACTGCTCACAAACATCTATACAAGCATCAATCCTCAGATCAGCAGGGTTCAACATTTATTTTACAGAAACTCAGAATGTTTTCTTGGCTCATCACAAACACAGTTAAGTCAGGGCTCATCTTTCATGAGCAAAACTGCTTTTGGTACAGTACATTTATCAAATGTAAATTCATCACTATGTCTTTACAGCACAGACTGGGGTTAGATAGTTAACGGTTGAGCTCCTCTCACCTGTAGAAGGCATGCGTCTCTGTGATGGCTCGGTACAGTCCGCTTGCTGCCCGGTTACTGATCAGTTTGAATAAAAGAACCACGCTGTCATTTGTGTCCTTTGTTACAGTCAAGTAGACACTTTTCCCCGACTGAGTGGCGATCTGGATGATGGGGTAGCTTACTCTAAGACAAGAATGCAAGAAGTTATTAAAGTAGGCAATGTTAGAAGTGACATTTATGTTCAAAAATGTTGGATATTAAGGAGGTAAATCCAATAATATTAAACTATTATGGCAGAACATACCTGTTAACTAAGCTGAAATCCTCCTTACAGATGGCAATCCCTTCTGGCCCCACTCCGATAGCCAGCCGCTGACCATTTGCGTCACGCGCCCAGTGCCACTCCACGCCGTAATGCTCCAGAGCAGAAATGAGCTGCAAGGCCTGGTACTCCACTGAGGTCTGGCTTAAACCCTCCAAAGCTTTGTGTCTGGAGATAATGCTGCAGCAGAAACAAGGTGCAGAGTGGTGAGAAAAAAAGTTGGCTGTACTTTAATTACGCAAACAGGTAAAACAAGACTAGCCTGATGAATGTATGAGTCTGATGAGTGTTCAAACACACAAATGTTTTTATTAAGCAACTGACTGCAGTCGATATTTAAACTTATTGAGCTAATATTAATTTACTACGGTTTAATGTTCCTCATAGTCTGTATTTCTACTAAATTTTGTGCTTGCTCAAGTCTATCACATTATTATAGAGGCACAATAAGTTAGATTTTACTGCAATTACAATTTATTGGTGCTTTGATAAAAATCAGAACATCTAATGGATGAATTTTCCGCAGGGCTGTGGTTAAGTGTTTTTCATTCTGTGAGTCCTTTGAAGTTAGACATTAATGATGCAGCTTTGACCAATTGGTGGAGTATCAGCATTTAAAACAACTATTCTGTAAGTTCAGTGAGATGAATGCTATGAATTGTGCAGATAAATGTCAGGATAAATTTAGCAGTAAAGCAGAGCAATGTCAGTTGATTCAGGCCCTTTAAAAGCTGCAAATACAAAAGAGATACTGTAGTCTGCAAAAACACAATGGATATAGCTGGAGGGACAACTGCTGAGGGAAGTACATTTGACTCTTGTACAACAACTTGTTTCTGATGGAAAACATGAATTCCCTTTTCACCAAGTTTAAAAAAACAGTATTACAATACAGTCACGCCAGTTTAATGGAGAAAATGTGCAGTAGAAAAAATTGCCAGGGGTGATCTGCAAATAAACGTCATCTGATCTCTTGTCAGCTGCTGTGTTTGTTCAAAGCCCTGAATGTTTTTTTTTTATAGAGACCATGTGGCTGAGTGTTTATTATTATCATCTCTAGATATCTCCTTTTCCTATTGCAAAATTACACAATTCATTCACCATTTGAATCAAACCTTTTACAGACTAAGAATTGATACAGTAAGAGGCAGATGCATTTCTTCCAAATATCTTTTCATGGTTATGATCATTTGCATTTTACAAAAAAGGAGTAAAGATCCTTAACTCAGCTCATACTATTGGTTATATTGTCATAATAGCATATTGCTTTTACTACCTAGATTTCAGCATGTCTTCATGAATTTAGAGTTGGATTGCATTAAGTTTGTCAGACAACGTTGAGTGTGTTGTACCTGTTGATGGTGGCGGTGTCGGGCTCCTCTCCACACAGCTCTGAATACCAGTACTGGGCCGTGTTTTGGTTGTAGTCCCCAAACTCTGCTTGCGCTAGCAGAGCGCTTAGCTCCTCCGCCTGCTCAGAGCACATGCGAAGGTGTCCATTGTGGAGGTCTTCTTTCACATGCATGAAGAATAGATGTCTGTGGAAGACAAAAATCATGGAGAATGTGAACTTGCATGCTATCCATGTGCTAGTCTTGCGTCATAAATTGACATTTATAGCTCTACACAATTAATGGTTCAGTTTCACTTCACAACCTACTTCCACAAATGCTCCACAGCATGGTTAGGATGACATGCCAAGAAGCAAAATACTTTCCCTAGTTTCACTTCTTTAAAATGGCATTTTTAGATAGTGCGGCCGCTCTGGCTGAACCGTTATGGAATGCAAGTTGTACATTTGAGGGAAGGAATAAAATACTGCAAAAACACCCACCCTCCCCTCATGGTGACTTATTTCACCATGAGGTGAAATAAGGGGAAATAAGTCCCCTTATTTAGACTTCTGTATCTAATGAAATACAGAAGTCTATAGTGCATGCTGTCAATATATGGGCAGGTTCCACTTTCATGAACTGCAGCGTTAATTCAGTTTGGCACAGAGGAATCTTCCATATGATTGTGTAAGCAGCAAACCTCAATGATAAACTGAATCTTTAGCTACAGGCTACAAATCAAAATTTATAGAAATTACACTAAAGCCATTTTAGTTTACTTTTTGATTATGTACCTGTGCATTGACCAAGGGATGCTGCTTAGTCTCATTCTGCTATAAACAACATGTTAAAAATATGTTTTTTATTCACAATTCGAGATCACTGGCGGTCAGAACAGCTGGTACAGTTTGGGCTCAGTACTCATGAGAACAGCATGTTCTGTAGTAGTGATGGAAAAACAGCCCCTTTATGAGAAAACAGTGGGCCATTCCATTGTTTTCAACCACAAGACGTGAAGTACTCCATCTTCCACCTGCAGGAGGCAATACGTGAATGAGAGCAACACCCTGACTGACTCACTCTTTACAACATACGGAAAACTGACCTCAAGTAGCCTCACATCCATCAATCAGATAAATTGTCACAGTGACCTAAAGCAGATCATAAACCTGTCTCAACCAGACTTCTACTTTAAAAACTTAACCCATGTGTCATATTGCTAAATATTTTCTTGTTACATCTTGTTGCAGTAGACAGTCTACTGAAACAGAAAAATAAATAACTGCTTTATTTTTCAGCTAAAGGAGATGCCCCCCTCTCTCAGGCTGCACGTCTCTTTGAAGCATGATATGCTTTGTAACATTTTCATTTGTACAAATAAGGTCATACTGTGCCTGAAGATTTTTAAAGGAAGTAGAAAACCAACATTTCCCACATTGAATTTTTGATTCAGAACATGCGAATCTCACAGGAACAATTCTTTGATCATTTCCTTTACCATTTTACAAGATTAGCAAGCCCACACCTCGTGACAAAAACACAGGCAACGTGTACAGTTTGACATTGCAACAAAGACACACCTTAACCAACACACAGAGCTTCCAAGCAGCATCAACAGCAGCAGAGAATCGCACAAACAATGTCGGCACAAACCAAACCGTGCTAGAGCCAGACTGTAACAACCGAGCCCCCACGGCTGACTAGCCTCAGGCATAACAAACAGGGCTTTGATATGGTGTTAAACATCCCATTCCCTCCAACACACAAACACTGGACTCCATTGTATCAAGCCCAGCAGGCATCATGTGATAGAGCGCCGCTCATGAGATACCTGCCTGATGCAAACAATAGGGCCAACCTGACTGGGAGTTTACAACAGGTTGCTGGTAAAAAAAAAGGTAACTACAGGGCAAGCCGCTGAGGTTACTGTAGTTCACACAGGGATTGGCAAGGTTACTACTGGTCGTGGAACAATAGGGTTTCGTTTCAGGGAACTATGCAAGAACAGGTTTGTTATCTGATAAACAAGCAGTCAACTAACTATGCTTACTGTTTTACTTCTGCATCATTAAGATCCCCATTTAAATGGGCAGTTGGGCCCATGGCTCACAATATTGTCCAAGTCTTGTTTTTATTGCCAATAACTGTTTGGAAGAGGACATCAACTTTAGGTGGCACAGCAGGTCAACATGCCCTGCTGCAGAGATTACTACTGATAGCTGTTCCTGTTTAGCTTCTATGAAAAAACAAGATGCGATATGAAGGAAGCAGAGCACCATGAACAAACAACAGGACACATACAAGGAAACTTAACCCACAGACAGTGAGCCATTTTAAGAAATCACTGGCTTTACACATCATCAAAACTCCCCATGAGTGTTATGAAAACATTGTGTTGATCCCAAATACACTTGGAATAGATAGTGTATATCCATCAGACCATAATGTAAATATTTTATGATTTACAAGCATGAACATGATTGCAAAGGAAAGGATAAAATAATAAAAAAGAACTAGGATACCAGGAGTGGTTGTTCTGTTGAGTTATAGCTACATAATTTCTCCAGTTAAATCGTATCGACTTCCATTAAGCTGACAACTACACGGCTTCTTGTGCCAGAACCAGGCTGCCTCAGCACCTGTCAGGGTCAGTCACACACAAGAGCACTGAAGAAGTGTCCACTGTCTACAACTCCAACACATGTTGATGGTCAATTTCAACATGTGGTCCAGACAAGACTGACAAAACATTTCTGTGCCACTAGCCTTTATGTTTTGCGGATGCATGTCTGTAAAATTATTTTCTAATCACATTCATTCCAATTAAGTTAAAACACGCCTATAAATTATGAGTGACTCATCCACTAAACTTGTATGCAAATTTGAGTTTATCAGCAGCCAAGTTTCTTCTCTTTATGGCTCAGTCCTTATTTACAAGATCAAGAAGCAATGTTCAGACAAAAACATGTACATGTGTACTTCTAACACAGAGACATTGCCTTTATTCTCCATGCAACCTGCAGCACAACAGGCTGAATACCAGGAAGTCTGTAGAGACCAAAGTCTCCTGGCCTACTTCTACTGTATTATACTGCTTACAGCACTATGTTCTATCCTTTAAAGAGATAATGCATAGTTAAAGTTTTAAGAGGATTATTCATTTGCCAGAATTACACTTGAGGTTGTTAAAAATTACAAAAAGGTATGCAACAGTTTAGATACTTTAATATTTTGAGAGTTGCGGACACCTAATCTTTGGCTTGTGTCAAAACCAGTTCAAGTAGCGCCACGTTAATTGCAGGCACCGAGTTTAATGCATGGTCTTTTGGATGTGACATCGCTCAACAAAATATGTTCCTCTGTACTGTTACTCAAGCAGTAGACTCCTTACTAAACTATAATCTTCGTAAGCTTTCTTTTTGAAAAGCAGTAAAACTGCAAAAGATATGTGCAGGTTTACAAACTTTTACTAAAATAATTTTTACTTTAGTGTTCCTAAAAACTCTGTTCCAGTCTATAAAAGTCATCTTGTTTTCTGTGCCTACCGAGTGTCACACTGAAAAAGTCAGTTTAACACAGAGGAACAAAACATCCCCACAAACTGAAACTTAACACCACAGCTTTAGAGACTGCTCTACATTCAGCCAATCAGCATTAGAGTTTCCGACCTCACTGGTTGGACTCCCAACAATGTGGTTTGTGAGCTAGTCAAATAACTTGCCAGCAGCTATGTGCAGCGAGGTTACTCTCAGTCAATGACCTATAGTTACCGTGGCTCAACATCTTCTGGAAAACTTGTGGGCGGACTGTGAAGAAACTTGTAAATGAACAGTTTAACATAAAGCAGCGCCACATTAATTCCAGGCACCGACTTTAACATATGCACTGACAAACTGAGCTGAAAACCACATAGCAATTAAACAAAGAGAGTTTGTGGGCTAAACTGCTTGGGACCCAGTCTAGTAAAACGATAATTGCAGGTGAGCATGGACTCCAAGTTGTGGTGTTGAACAAATACCACTATCATCTCCCAATCCAGGAGAATAGTGAATAATGAAAACTAAAGGTAGGTTAGCAAAGTGCTGAAGAAATCTGATGAATTTAGAAACATTTTCAAACCTAATGAAAACATTTGATTACTTTGAGACTTAAAAATAAGTTGATAAAACCGTGCTTGTTTGACACCAATTGATTTTGAAGAGATAAATTTAGAAAATGCTTCACTTCCATTAAAGTATTTAAAAACAATGCCAGAGACTTTTAGACATGACGCTAGATTTCTGTGGCTTTAGGACCAAAGAATAATGCAAAACTCCAGCTTTCTCAGCTGTCTGAAAGCAGGACAGAGTAGTTTATACTAACTAATTTGGAATTATTCCCCATTGGAAAAACAGTACCTCCCAACCACCTTTAGAGATGCAGTTTAACAAAAGATGTTGACAGTCACTTAAGCAGTAGGTTGCATGCTACCTACCTGAGGAAACCATCAGCTTAGTAATCTTATTTTGTCAAAGCACCAATACTGCAAAAAATGCATGCAAATTTACAAGCCGTTACTAAAATTACTTTTACTTTAACATTCCTAAAAACTAAAGTTTATGGTACTGATAATGTTAATATTTTTACAGCTGCAAAATAGTTTCTAATCCATTTCCAATATAATGCAGTCATGTTACATTTGTTGCATGAAAGTAAGTTTGTGGCATTTTCTTACAATGCAAGAATCTCATAACGGCATTGTGCCTGCATGACCCAAACTGACATGTCTCCTTAGAGACAACATCAGAACAACAAAAAAAGAAAAACATACAAGAAAGATTTCTACTCAGATTAATAACCTGTCATAAGACCAAAACCCAGCAGAGGAGAAAAACTTTTACAAGAACAGATTGTTGTTTTCAAGTCATCTGAATAAGTTTTAGCTTGTTTGAGGTTATATAACAGAAGAAACACTGTCCTGTGACAGTTCTAAAATACTTTAACTTTATTTCAAGGTAAAATGATTTTAATTTGTGAAGTCAACAAGTTGTGTTACTACTTTGCCCTTGCTACAAAGCCTAAAGCAAAAAACATGTGGTTTTCAGGGGTCTAGTGATTGCATGATCAGAATGCTAAATGTGACCACTAATGAAAGGAAAATGATTAACATAAAGCTCAGCAGCCAATAGTAAAAGTTTAATGATGCAAATAATGGAGGTGGTCAGTGAGGTTCTGGGCCAGTACCCTTCAACCAGTGAAAAGGAAATGAAGTTATATGATCAGATTTTTATATCACTGTTTTTTTTTTTCTTAGTTAAAACCCCTTTAATGTCTGTTACCAAACATGGTAACTACAAAGCAGCTGCATGTTTGAAATGAATTTACAAAAGGAATCCGTAAGGATAAAGGCACTGCCTTTGTAAAAAAGTGCTCAAAGCCAACCATAAAATACAGATTTATAAATAACGCCTTCAAGAATGGAACAGAAAGAGTAGCTTAAAGCGAAAAGCTTTAGGGGTTAAAAAAAAAAAAAAAGTGGATTTTGGGAGTCACAGCTGCCACAGAAAGCTTCCAGCTCAGATGGATATGACCTAATGCTGGCAACAGAGGGAGAAAAAAAGGCAAAGTTTGGCAGGTTATACTGTCAATACAGAAAAATAAAATCTATACATATGAACAGCTCCACAATAAAAAAAAATGGCAATACCATGAACATTACGTCATCATGTTTGCCAGCTCAAGAAACTCAACCAAATGTTAAATTAAGAGAATAAAACTGCCAACTGCTTGCACATTAAAGTGACCTGTGGAGCTTTACGTGGCAGCAAAGCACACAGCTGCTTATATAAGCAGCTTTATATGATGGGGAAGGGTTACGCAAGCGGGCATATTAGAAGGGTGTAACAGTAATGACCACCCATTCCACAATGAAACTGGCTCCGTCAATAAACTGCAGCAATGTTTGTTTTTTTATACTCCCGTGCATGCACATATGGGAGAACAATGAGCATGCCACTCATATCAGTCATGAGCATGAAGTGGTAATATTTTCCCACAATATCACAAAACTCTAAGTCCCCTACAGGCTAGCAAATGTATTACTTCCTGATGAGTCATGTCTACTCATCCTGCCGTCAGACCAGCTCATGCAGAGAAGCACTGCAACCGAACTGGGTGAAAGGTGACATCTGTAGCTCTAACAGCAATCACACCCAACAAGCCTTTAAAACCACTGGACACACAAGTTGAGCACATTTCCAAAAACAAAAGTATAATTTTTGCATGTGCATCTATAGTTATAATTGATTACCTTAATAAATGTGCACAACTGGAACCAGACTTGCAAAACATTATAGCTGAGAATTGCCAATCATTAATGCATTTAAATTAAGAGCACTGCCTTCATGTGACTGGCATCACTATCATGTCTTTGTTTTAACAACCCAATTATCCATCCCCCCCTTCCTCTCAGCCAACACCAGTGGTCAAGATAACCACTTCTAATCTAGTGGAGGTCAGAGCACAGGCAGCCAAGTGTCCTCTCCTTCCCCCTCACTTTCCCTTCCTCCCTCTTCATATACTGCCAAATATGGGCCAGAGCAAACAAAGACAATGTGAGGTGAATGAGACATAGTAGTCAGCAGGTGTCAAACAGATACAAATACGACCACAAAGAGGAAACTAGATATCCTTAAGGAGGAGAAGTAGGAAAAAAGCATGTATAACAACAACAGTCAATGCTGCAACAGGGGTGAATATGTCAATGGCTACACAGAGTGATGCAAGGACCACAATTAGGAACTTGGGGAAAAAAAGAAAATATGAGGAAAGATGTGGGCTTGTCATAGATAGCTACTTTTCAGATCACAATCATGTTCAAATTAATCTTGCCAAGGAAATTAGTAAGGGGACATTTTAATCTCGAGTCCCTTGTAGTTTAGTAAGAAAATTAATGAAAGTAAAAACATTAAAAATAAACTCAATTATTGAGGTACAGCTGCAACACTGACATTCCTGTAAAAACAAAACCTGTGTGAGAAAAAGTCTAACACTGGTCTTTTTTTTAAAACCATATGTCTAAAAAAGGGAGTTAAAACGGAGACCTTTTATTTTTAAACAAAAACGACCACAAAAAGTTTTTTTTCAATCTCAATGGGAGTCCTGGCTGCCAGTGAGCCCACATGGTCCCTGGGGAACGGGCAGAGAGCAACACACAACCCCAGAGCTGCTGGATCACATTTCCAGGCTGGCGCTCTGTCAGAATGACCTATAGTAAACCCAAACCGGCTTGACGGAGAGGTTACTAAAGGGCACTTCTAATGCGTTGGAAACAAAGTGATCATGTTGTGATCTGGTTTGTGTTTTTCAGCACACAGTTCTCCCGACATTGCTAGTCTCATCAGGTACAGCTGTGTTTCAAACTATTTGGAACTTGCATCAAGTAAAAACTTTTTTTTGCATCTCAGTTCAATTTTGAAGTGACAAATTCAAGATGATTTGGACATTTCAGTAAGGAATGTTCATATCGCAACAAAGATGATCAGAAGTACCTTGTCTGTTCCTGTAGGATGAGATGGGGCTCCACAAAAAACTTGACTCGCAGCCTCAGCCGACAGGGTGTCACGTTATCCATCTGCTGGCAGATGCGGTTCCTTAGATTCAGCCACAAATTCTCTCCTTTGCTGCCGGTAAACTGCAGCCCGAAGTAATCCACTTCAATTATGCCCAACTTTCTGCAAACCTGCAGAGAGGTAAAGGAAACTGGGTCTCAAAAAAAAGGAAATTTAGGCTAGAAAATACAGAGAGAATCAAACAACCAAAACAACATAAAGGAAATATTAAATAGGCAAGAAGAGAAGATGGGCAGGGAGTTTATTTCTAAGGGATTACAACACCTGGAACACAAACTTGAATCCTTTCATGGGGGCTCATCAAATCTATCCCACCCTTAACTGCAGCATGGATGGTCGTGTTATTACATAACTACTGGCGAACATCTCTAGAAAGCCTGGAGGCAGAGATAATGCCCATTTGTTGCCCTCAGCAAATTGGGTATATGCCCTGCATACAAAATAAGACCGGAATTTTATTTTAGTAGGGTTATGACTGAAACTACTGTTCCCATAATGGAGTTTCTTTAGCACAATGGGCCTCAAAAATAATCAAATTAAGAGCCAGATTTGTGATTCATTATATTTTTACCCTCACCAACTTTACAACATTAGATACAATGAATTTTAATCTGTGCAGCTTTTCTAGACTTTGCAATACTTATGGCCAAAACAAGTAAGCCAAAGAGCACTAAATGTTAAATATGAAATTCTGCATGGCTCTCTCTACCAACAGAAGCAGGGAGAAAAAAGTAGGGTTTTTTTTATTCAGACTCATGATTGATACGTGTTCCTTCTTTTTATTAAGAGCTTAAAAGCTGCTTGTATCTTATAGTTAGTCAAAAAATTTTTTATAGATTTAAAGTACTCCTTAAATTTAGCCCAAAGCTTGTTCTTTTAACAGAAAAAAAGTTTTAGTTCAAGTCTCGACTGTGAAAAATATATCCTTCAAGAAGGATAGAGCTTTTAGAAGATAGCCATTGATTTCAAAACAGTTCAATGTTAAATAAAAACAACTATGTCAAAATTTGTCAGACATATGAATAATTCTGGGTCTAGAAAGCCATGTTCAGAAATCTAAGGGCACTGAATATTGCAGACTTGACAAAATGTGATAGCTCAAGAGTGATGAACACACTAAAGATAAATAAGGAAAAATGACTTGATTCTTTTCCTGAAGTCATGCAGCAGTAAAAGCGAACTCAGTTTAACAAATAACATGAACCATTTGATCATTAGTTAATGCAGGAATCAAAGTTACCAAGTGTTGAATAGCTTCAGCACATATTGAGGTTTACCTTTAAAACTAGAGACAAAGGTGGAAACCAACAGATTCATGTTGATGTTCCCAACTCATTTTCAGTGGAGATCTCATTTTGTTTCATGCAGACATTTATACCAACAAAGCCTCAGGTTGAGTGAAGCTCAAGTGCCGAGCGCAGCTCGCAATGAAACACAATGACCTGTAGTAACCTCTGCTTAAGCCATCTGTTTCTGGCAATACAGGAAGTCTTACTAAAGCTTTAACGTGTTTAGATACCCACGGAAACTAATATTTACAACGTAAATATTTACAAAGTAAATACAAAATAGTTTCGCTTGGTCTTTGTAGCAGCAGCGTAATTAACATTTGTTGTTACGGTAGCTGTAATAAATACAGAAAATTCAGAAAACAAGCAATCTTCCAGGCTTCTTAGAAGAACGCTTCATTCTTAAATAGCCGATTAAATTATTAAAATAAAGTTTAAAAACAGTGGAGAACTTAAAGCGTGCCGGTACAATAACAGCTTCGGTGATTTGTCTAATAAAAATAGTGAAAGAGACAGAAAGACAAATAGTCTCCGTACATATATCTGAACATTTATGGGTATTTTACTCGGAATCTAACCTTATTAAGACAGTCTTCTCCGTTCGCCTTCGCGTCAACTTCCACTTCCATCACCACCGAGTCCGGACGAGTAACGTGGCAGAGCATTTTGGTTTTGTATTTTGTAGTCTTTGGTGCGCCACGCTTTAAACCAACAAAACAATTCTCTTGCCCTCTTTAGAAACCCTCCACATCAAGCCGTCATCACTTTCCTCTCTCAGTTCTCTCAGTGTGGCTAATCTTCCTCTACCAGCTGTAGGAAATATCAATGAAATGCTCCCCGTAGTCCCGCCTTCTTGAAGGGCATCCAATCACAGACGGTTTATTGTAAGTCACTGAACTTCTGTTCACCAATTGGAAGCGTTGTCACATCCGCAAATTGGATGATCAAGTTGAGCTCTTGTTTGAGAGGCACTGCGTCCTCTTGTGGTGGGTTGGTTGTATGCAACCAGAGAGCTTTTATTTTTGCACACCTGAACTTAATAAATTAGACATTTCATCGTACGCCAGTGCACTTCAGGGTGAGTTTAATGGTTTTCCATAGCTTTTTATAAATAATGTAGGGGATTATGACCCAGAAATAGCTGCAATACTAGTGGGGAAACTTTCCACTTCGCCTGTTTTTTGCAACTCAAGGCTTTTATGAATATTTAATTTCTGCAACTTCTACCTCAGCCACCCACTATTTCCCCATCTTATAGAACTCATTTGTTTTCTCTAAATCTTTCGTTTTATAAGATCTTATTCTGAAATTGATAGAATTTACTTAATCTTATCTATAAATAAAGGTTAAATACAAAATAAATCTGTCAAGCATTGAGCTGGTTTATGCCGTCATGAGGAGAATTTAAACATGTTAACAGCGCCTCCAACCATGAAGCTTAAGTGTTGCTAATTTGAGCACCTAATATTTCTGTGACCTTATTTCAGTATGTCTTCTGCCCCAATGCATCCACAACAGCTACTGTTTTATCATCTATTATTCAGCGGCACTGCATTGTGATGGAGGCAAACTTGGCAAGGAAAGTGAAGAGAAGAGCAGCCTTGTACTATAAAACCAGGGAAGGCATGGTATTCAGCCAAGCTTATCATTTGTTTGCCAGACGACAATTTAGAGTGGAGGCAGCATGCCTTTCCGATATGTTTGCACTCTTTCCACAGCTGCATTCCTTGTGTGGCTGGAGTGATATGTATATAATAAGAGGAGACTGAAAGGAAAATACCAATGATGTTTTAACATTTAGCTACAGCGCCTTGCAAAATAGCTCCTATCCCCTTCATTTAGCAGAATTGTGCAATGGAAGGAAAACATACTTCAGTGTCGTTTAGACCAAAGGTATTCAACTGCAGCCCTCAAAGGCAGATTTCCTGCAGCTTTTAAATATTTCTCTTCTTCAACACACCTAGTCAAATAATCAGGTCTTTAACAGGTCTCTGTAGAAGTCAGCCATTTGATTCAGGTTGACTTGACCAGGGACACATCTAAAAGTTGCAGGACACAAGCCCTTGGGGACTGGAGTTGAAGTTTAGACCAACCTTTTACTACATTTACGTCTACAATTCTTTTGGAGTACATTTCTATCAGCTTTGCATTAATAGTCATTTAAATTATTTTCCCATTCGTCAGCAAATTTGGTAAAGCTCAATAAGATTGAATGGAGTTCTTCTGCAAACATCAATTTTGTAGTGTTGTCGTAGATTCTTATCTGAATATACGCTCTAACTTCAACTGGGTCATTCAATCACATGAGCTTTGATCTAAAGCATTGTATTGTATCAGCAGTGCATTGTCTGTGGTTTTGATTTGAAAAATGTGAGAAAGATTGGTCAACATAAAAGATTAGCTTGAATAATTCAGGAATCTTGCGCATTATTGTGTATCAAGGGAAACTCTAATTTGGTGCAAACCAAGCAAGGATTAGATCGCACCACATCAAACTAACTAAATCTTGAAAACTCAGTGTTGACAGTGATGACCATGTGTTTACTGCTACCTATTTCACAATAATAAAGTAAACAGTGCACCATGTTTGTAAGTTGCTCATCGAGAGGGGGGTCGAGGGAGTGTGAATGTTTGCAGGACATACAATGTTTGCTAACTGGTGTAAAACTAAAATAGCCCTTTTACCCTACATGGGTTTAGCAAAACATTGGATTGACAAATTCTATAAATTTGTAATTTTCTTTTTAGATTTTTGTTTATATCTGAAAACTATTTCCAGGCGATTGCATCTAAAAGTGTACTTACTTAATCGTCAATCATTTGTTGCCATAGCTCTTAATGGAAAACCACTGATAGTAAGCATGTTGTTTATTTGTAACCAAACCATACTGTTGAATATTTCAGTGTAACCTAAGCAAGTAACCTTCAGGTTTCCACTAAGTTTAACCTTAAATGTTTATTGAATTAAATGTTTTAGAAGAGTAGGAAAGTATTTACAAATTTAAGATTTTATAGAACATATTTGGTTTTGAATAAATATAATGACCAATGAGGTAGACTATCAGTTCTACCTAGATAGTGTTGGCATTTTCTGACTTCCAAAAGTTGCATCAACTGATTTCAACAATCTGAAATCAGTAATGTCCAACTGTAATTTTACATGCTTTGATCTATGACATGCATGTTCCCATCCTTTGTGTTTGAGTAGTTAGTCATTCTGGTTCCTTATCTGTCTGCAGAATCATCCTCAAAAAGGAATTAAGCAACTTTATCAACTTTAACACATGCATCTTTCCCAGTGTGATGAAGTCAGCCAGCATGTAGTCTGTACAGGCTGCTGCCCTTTTGTCTGAGGTAACATAAGTCTGCCTATAGATAAATGTCTGAGCTGGCATTATAGCCATAAATGGAAAAGAAGAAGAAAAAAAAAAGACTCAGCGGGCCAAAGTCCACCATGGACCTGGGACCTTATTCCACTGGCAAATCGCACACATGCTCGCATCGTATTACTATGTTACAAAAAACTGATCCAGTTATCGGTTTTACAGCATCTAAGCCTTATTAATTTATGATTTCAAGGATCTTATCAAAGTCAGCTGACTCATATGTTTCTGATTCAAGTGCAGCTAAGGGTAATATAAGAAGTCATGAGTGGTAGTGCACAGGTTGCTTATTTCTGATTTATATTGACCACAAGTTATCTTTCCGTTTGAAGAAACAAAGTGAAATGCAATAGGCTTAAGTTAGAGGATTCCAAAGTGCACTCCGGAATCCCTTAATCAGTACGGATTTTGTGCTGATCCCAATGGCAACGGTCCAATTTTGGCACCCTGGAACTCTGGCTCAGGCAGTTAATGTAGATGAAAACTGGAATTTAAAAAAAAAAAAAAAATTTATTAAGAGAAACATTTTTACTAATTAGAATCTTAACATGGAAAATGTAGGAAAAACAAAGTATTTATGCTTTAATAAGAATGCTTTTTGATTTCGTTTTAATTTCATATAAATTATCAAATGATCTTCACATAATAATGGATGCACACAAATTTGCCACACAAAATTGGGTCTGTTTTGTGTGCCACGCTGGTGCACACAAAAATAGCAATTTGACTTTAGTTCTGCTTTGCTCTCAGTAAAGATATTTAAATGGTATACATTTAAAAAAAGGGGAAAATAAAAAATAATGTATATTTCTTATTTTGTCTTAAAAATTAGGTTTTCTTATTGGACTATTTTGTTCTCTAGCTGCAATAAAATGCAGTAGAGTTGCTAAAATACACATTGACTTCAAGAAGTTGGATTTTATTCCCAGCAGTTGTAAAAAGCTGTCAAAAACATATGCATGCAAGCAATGTAGCATAAGAATGAAAGCTGTCTGATTTAATGCATTTCTAAGCTGTTATACTTAAAATACATTTTTAAAAAGTACTCCTATTATAACCATTACCTATTACAAATGCAACACTTTGTAGACGTGGAAATTAGTATAATAGTAACTAAAACTGACTCATCTTTGAACATCTAGGTCAGTTTTGAGTCTGCTGTTTTTTTCCCATCTGGGTCCCTGCACAAACACAGACCCTTTTGCAGACTTCTGCTTTGCAGCTCGGTATGACATCATACAATGTGGCATCACTTCCCTGCAAGGCAAGTCATTGCTCACTCGACTGGAGTGCAAACACATAGCCATGCAAGGATTTCTATGTGTGCAAATGTTGGTGTGTGTTTGTACACGCATGCGTATGTGTGTGCGTGTGGATGCATGACATCACAGTGTCATTGCTGCCCAACTCCACAGCAAAGCAATGTTTTGTGAAGCAGAGAGTAGGACAGGAAGTGCCATGGTAGCGTCATTTCTCTGGCTGTTGTTGTGATCGCCTTGATTGTTTGTTCTTTTTTTCCATCTACTGGGCTTAAACCAAGGGGACTGGGCAGCTGGTGAGAGTGGAATTGATCATTGAAGTAAGTAGAGGTGCCAAAGGATAAGATGTTCCTCTGAAGAAAATCAATAACCACCATCTAAGGATTTATCAGATGTACATTCATTATCGACTTCAGATGTTGATTCAGAGTGTATGATGAAGAGGAGTCAAAGGTTCAGCGGCTCTTTCAGCTTTGAGGAGGACCAGCACATTCATCCGAAAGATGAGGAAGAGGAAGGAGAAGCTTTACCACCAAACTACACTGAAGAACCAAAAGAGGTGGCAGCAAAAGCAGCAGCAGATTTTAAGCAAATGGAAACTAATCTAGTAATCTGTGGCTCAAATCAACCAAGGTCGGATATATTCAGACCTCAACAGTTATTGCAGGCTATGACAAGATGCCTTTCTTTTCGCTGGACTTCCATCAGCAGACAAAGCAACCGGAAATCAGCCTACGAAGGGGATCTCAACCAATGTGAAGACACACAGTCATCTGTCAGCTCTGACTCGACCAATGAGAGCTCCTCAACATCATCTGCCTCAGATGACAAAGATGCACATCTGTCAAAACCTGAGGTCATCAGCAACAGAGGAGGGAAAAGTGGTCCACCCCCTCGTCTAGGAATTTCTCATTCCTGCCCCAGACTATCAAGATCTAGACTAGCAACAGACCTGGGTCTGGCCTCAGTGATCTTGGAGAAAGAAATGTTTCTACGGATTGAGCTGGTAGATTCAGGTGATGAAAGGGATGATTTACGCTACCGAGCAGAATGGACTTTGTCAGAGAGAACTAAGGACCTGGCAGGAGGCGTCTGGCAATCACAAAGCCAAAACGTAACAGACTGACCTATTAAATTGAAGGTTTGGGCTGATTTAGAAGTGATAGATGTTAGGAAAATTATCCTCCAGGAAACTGGACTGTTCGGGTAGGCCATGTACCTGGATGCCAGCAAAATATCACTGATTTATTTCCTAGCTCCGTTTGTCCAAGTGCTGATGGGACTCTTATTCCATGTCCCATGTGGACACCTCGAGGAAATTATCCCACTGAGGGTGGTTGGTTTCTGTGTGGAGGAAGTAATATCTATGCATCGCTACCCGTGAACTGGTCAGGTACTTGTGCTCCTGTGTTCGTTTCTGATCATACCATCATTGTATCTACTGCAGCAGTACACTCTCATCACCTGCGACGGCGGAGAAATTCAGAAATTGTTTTCCAGCCACATGATCCTATCTGGGGTTCAAATGTTCCCAAAGAACACAAACATTGGAGTACTGCTGGGAAATGGGGACTGTCAATTTTTCCATGGGTTGGAGTAGCAAAATCTATGCTGATGATTGAAACTTTGGATTACAGAATGAAGACCCTGGTAAATATTACCATGGACATTGAGAGAGGACAAAATCAACAACTTAGTGAAATGCGACTGATGGTTCTCCAAAACAGGATGGTGTTAGACGTACTTACAGCTAGTCAGGGTGGTGTGTGTGTAATGATAGGAACATCTTGTTGTACTTATATTTCTGATGCTAATGAAACTCATATTGCTGAAGCCATGTCTGCCTTAAAGAATCTGCAACAAGCCATGTTACAGGATGCTGTTCCCTCACAAGGAGATTTCCTTTCTTGGTTCATATCTGGACCATGGTGGCACCTGCTGTTGAAATTAATGATGCCTCTTCTTATTATTCTTTTCTTGTTTTGTATTTTTACTGCCTGCATAATCCCATGTCTAAAATCTCTGATAGCCAAAACTGTTGGACATGTTCTATATCAATATCAACTTGTTGCCTCTATCACTGAGGGGCACCCTGATGTCTAACGTTATGATGGATGCATTGAAAATGTGCCAGCAAGTGATGTATTCCTGATGTCTGTGTTAGACTTCATGCTTAATATGAAAAACAGGTGGGAAATGTTAGGAAAATTATCCTCCTGTTCATTTACTCATGAGTTTATTTTACAAGTTATGTTTTCATATTATTCTTTTCATATTATTCTTTTATATTATTACTCTCATATTATTCTTCTTTTTATATTTACTTAACTTCTCTTTCTTTTGTAGTATATTATTAACTTTGTTTAGGATGTTTGCTTAGAAGCTAAAAACGTTAAACATTCATGTGTTATTAGTTCCATATGTAACTGATTAGTTGTGGTCAGCCACATGCCCTTATAAGGGCATGTCCATAGGAGGTTTCAGAATGTAAAGAGGGTTGGTCAATTCTCTGTGTGACTGTGTGAAGAGAAGCCCAACCTCCTTTTTCTATACAATAAAGAGAAATGCAAAGAAAGAACTGGCAGAATTGAGTCCAGACAGTGTTTGACAGCGATTCGTCGCGTCTGTTCTCAATTCTCCTATTCTGCAGAAAAGAAATCAAAAGAAACCTAATCTCTGTCTCTGGCTGATTCTTTGCAGGTTGTGACAAAATAAACCTATCAATAGACTTCACATCATGTACTGCTTAAGTTAGATTGCAACCTAAACTATGATAATGTTACCATAGATGGCAGAATCGTTCATTACAAATGACTCGTGTTTTGCTGAAGAGTAACGTTGTTTTTCAGTCCTACCCATGATTTTCAACAGTTAGAGAATCTTCAGACCAGCACCTTGTTTCAGTGATCTTTGAGGAATAATTCTAAGGCATAATTTAGCTAACCCAGGTAGAAAAAAGGGAATTATTAATGCTACTTGATAAAATAGATGTTGTCTGGAAAAACAAAGGAAGTAGCAAAAGGTGCTACTTCCTTGCTGTCTGGCTGTCTCAGGGCCAAAAAACAACAGATTGACCTGGTAACTCAAGATTTGGATTACACTACAAAAAAGTGACACGCTTCACACCATGTATCCTTAAAGTGAGACTGCAAGCTCAGCCATGATTATGTTATCTCACATGGTGAGCATTCTGATTAGAGATGACCTAGATTTTTCTAAGTGATTGGTTTCGCATGATGTCTATCGGATTCAGTAAATGCAGATAATCAATTAGAAATGCTATTTTGTTGACACAGCACAGCTAATGCTGAGGTCATTTTTTTCAGCCTTGATGGAATCCTCACAGAAAGATCTTTACTTGTAAGTGATCTCATGGTGGAGAAATGGTGAAATTGTATTTTGGTGGTGTTTCAGTAAAACCTGGGATTTTACAGTATTGGGTTTTGAGGTCTTCATCCATGGTTGTCTTAACTACCAGTATGTTGAAATATACTGTCTCAACATGTGTCAAGCAAACTTACACTGCAGTGTTGAAATAAGGTCTTACTTTCTTTACACTTTTCCAGCTCGGCACATGCTACAGTAAATACACAAAAAAGCTTTAGATATGCTGACAGATGCAAAGTTCAACTATCATTATATATACTTTTTCATGTATTTTCATGTTTACAATTTTGGTAAGTACACACAGCATAGCTTTAATCAAATAATATTTACTATTGGCAACAGATGTCATTATTTTGTTTATAAGTAAATTAAAGTCCTGTGATTCTGCATTGAGAACAATTTCACTCAAAAGTGAAAAATGCATTTCAATATTTTTGCAGAAGTGTTGCCAGAAAGAAGTTAATTCTCTTTCAAATGAATATGCCACTATAACTTTGCTTGCAAAGTTACGTATTTGCAAAACAATGTCTTGTAAATCTGTTTTGCAAATTTTACCACAGTTCCAATGGAATGTATGTTTTTAGCAATGACCCTCATCTTAAAACGATGAGAAAGAAAACGCAAAGAAAACCTTTTCCCCTCGTCTTTGTGAGTTTGCAAAATGCTTCTATCAGCATTTCATTAATAGTTAATGCTATTAACTACAATTTATTTGTAGATGATCACAAGTGGTGGTTTTAGTATTTCTAGAATGTCTATCTTGCTCTATGAGTACTTTCATATAATTTTATGTAAAAACTATAAACCTGCTGGTGCTCTTAAATTTAATTTTTCTTTTCCCAAAAAGAGGATGTAGCTTGCCAAGTTAAAATTCTTCATCTTATTGTCTCCTAATTGGTTTAAATAATGAACAGAGAACCTGCACCACAATGTATTACAAATAGCAGCAGTAATTGTCATTATTCCGTTGAAGAAAACATCATCAACATAAGAGAATCTGTGTTAATTGTATTGGTGTCTTTAGAAAGGACTAACTCCCTCTCTGGCAGTACTGCATCATGATTGTGAGAAATAGTTTGTCAGCAGTCACAGAAAGAAAGACAAAGTGCAGACCACTGGGTTCCTCCTTTCCTGTTACTTTACAGATTATTAAACAAATCTGTAAATTTAGCTGAAAGGAAGGAGCTGTGAAGATGTTTCCATAACATGTTGATGGACTGAAAATCCTGCAGAGAACAAACATCGCAGTTGCCAAAGGACAAATGTGACTTCATTGACTTTTTAAGTCTTGGGAAACCAGCCAATAACTGCTGTAGCTACTAAGCTTTATGTTTTCATGTAGTAGACTTAAAATGTTCCAGAAATGCTATTAAGATTTACTCTTATACAGCTAAATTACTACATTTAGCTGTATACTACATGCAGATTCCAGCAGATTATCAAAACCAACATTTAGGTCTATAAACTGAAGTCATTTTAAGCGTGTGAGCCGATGATCCAGTCATTCCATTCCAGTGTACAAACTACATTTGTGGGCACCTAGACACTCAAACTGTTTCTACAAACTTTTGTGAAAAAATGATTTCCTTCATTATCAAACTGTTCCCAACTTTATGGGAATAGTTTGGCCATGATCCCTGCCTTAAACAACTTACCTCATGAGAAATGTGAAGAATCAATCCACAACTACACAGAGTAGTTTGTTGATGATCAAAAGCCAGTTGGAAACCAATCAATCAATCTAATTTTATTTGTATAGCACATTTCAGCAGCAAGGCATTCCAAAGTGCTTCACATCATATCAAACACAGAAACACAATGCAACATAGAATCAACAATCAAAACACGACATTAAGTCAAGTTCCATCATTAAATTTGTAATTGATTACGTTTCAAATACAATCCTAAACAGGTGGGTTTTTAGTCGAGTTTGCATCCATAGAAGGTTTACCTGTTACACTCCTACTGTGTTATATGGAACAAAATACCTATTGGTATTTTTATTCCCACTCATGCTCACAATCACAGTTTAAAATGATGTAGACAGCATTTTAATGGGCTTCAGGCACAAGGCTCCGTACACGTCTTTCACTGAATTTTGAGCAGGGACTCCGCCGTCCCTCACGGATTTTTGTGCAATTCTATGGTACCTGTTAGTGTCTAGAATTTACAGGGTTTGTGTTACGCGCAGCCACCAAGAAAAAAATACATCAAACCATGATGGATTGAAATCTTGTAGTCCCCTGCTATCAAAACCTCATGCTACTAAACATCCAAATTATTTAGAGAAATCTTTGAAGTCAGTTCTGGAAGTCTAAATTGAACTCTTTGGCATCAGCCTGGCTTGAGATGTTTGGAAACATCAGGTATGACATTATTACATTTAACTGCTGAGGGTACTTTACCAAGAATGGTACAAATAAAATTTTCAGTTATTTCTGAACATATTCTGTCTCCCTGCATTAAAACTGAACTATCCTAAAAGATAGACTGGTAATATTTTGTAAGCAAACCTATAAAATTCAGGATTAATCACTTGTTTGTTGGAGTAAGTGTCTGTGTAGGAGGGGGGGGGGGGGGGGGGGGGGCTTCCATCTAACGGATGGATAGTGTGATGGATTATTTAGACATTTTGGTGAGAAATTTCTCAATCAACCACAGAGTTGATGACTGTAACACTATTCAGGCCTGGAAACATCCTATGCAGATGCTGATATCCCTGCCTGCTTGGGATTCTTGTGAGAAGTGTTTGTCCTTGTGGGATTATGGTCTGTGGTGTTGTGACTCAAGGAGTGCCTGTGGGTTTATTAGTGAGTTCATAAAAAATTAGGCTGGCGTTGTTTTGCAGCACAGAGCAGGGTGACTGTCTAATGGATCAGCATTACGTTATTCATCAGAGTCCCATCCTGCACAGATCTTTTATTTTAATAATGGCTTAAAAGTCCGACAGTAGTACATTTGACTTGAGAACATGCAGAGTGTAGACTAGATCTGTGCTGAATCTGCACTTTTATGAAATTATGAAAAAATAATCCTAGAACATTTCATTGTGACCAGAAGCAACATTTTTGTTTAAGACATTATTTTTCTCATCTGCTTAGCTCTTCAAATAATAAAACATTTTAATTTAGTGTTGATGTCTTCCATGGAAGACTGTGGCTCAGTCATATCTACCTCTGGGCAAGGCATCCTAAGTTGCCTACCAATCTCTGCCTGTCAGTGTATGAGTGTTGGTGAATGTGGTAATCATAACTGACTTAAAACATAGACATGTCACATGCAAATTACTTTTTATAACTTTCAGCAAGCTAGAAAATGACAATTTTTTGAGGAAAAATGACATTAAATCAATATAGTGCTGCTAGTAAACCAATACACTTGCCTTACCTCTTCTTTTAGAGAATATTAAATAGTTATTACTCTTGTAAAGCTTTGTACAATTTAGAAATGTATGTTCACTTTCTAAGCACTGACATCAAGTGTAAATTATTTTATCAAATGTGTTTGTGAAAAGGAATTGTAAATAGACTGAATTTATATGTCGCTGGTGATGTGGAGAAGAAAGCGCTTTGCACCGTAACCAAAATAATTTCTATTTGCTAATTGCCAGAATGAGAATGCTTACTTTGAGATTTTTTTTCCTCCAAATTCAGAATTTTACATGCAAGATTGCTGTAACTTTTAAACAATGTGGGTAAGTGCCACAGATGATGCCATTGATGATCTTGTGAATTCAAAATGTTAGTTAAGTGGAGCCACAGCTGTGGATTATTTTATAGCAATGCCTCATACATGTTGCTTCTTTGTGTGACGTTGGTGGAAAAACGTAAGGAAATTAGGTAAGACATCAGGAAGAGAACACTGCACCTCTACATGTTTAATTCATCCCTAGGAAATTTCAAGATATTTGAACTTGCCACCTTAATTTTTTCATTTCTAAACAAATATAAACACAATGGAAATGTCCAATTGTAATACTATTCAGGTAGAAGAAAGTTGATGTCTCAGAGAATAATATGTTTTGGTGAGCAATGTCCGAATCAACCACAGAACAAAAGCAAAGATCTAGTGAAGATGCTTGCTGAAGCTGGTAAGCAAGAGTCCATAAGTCGGCAACACACATCCCTTACCAACATGGTCTGGGAGTTCATTGAAGAAACAATTACTTCAAATGCTTCACAAACATACAGCTTGCAATCGGGAATGAAGACATGTTTAGAGACATGTTCTGTGGTCTGATGAAACTAAGATTGGTGTGTCTAAACATAATGATCATTGTAACATTTGGAGGAAAAATAGTAAAGCTTGCAAGGCTGAGAATATCATCCCAACTCTTCATGGTGGTAGCAGCATCATTTTGCTGCTGGACGGTCTGGTACACTTCACTAAATATAACACATTTTGAGTATAAATCATTATTTATTAACATAGTGTGACCCTAAGCAAAACACCAAATAGTTCTAAAGTGGCTTAAGGTCAACAAAGTCAATGTTCAACACTGGCCATCATAAAACCCTGATTTCAAGCACGTAGAAAGTTTGCAGGAACAGCTTAAAAGTTGCATACAACTTTTAAGCTGGCCTACAAAGCTGACTCAATTGCACCAGTTCTGTCTAGAGCAGGGGTGTCCAAACTTTTTGCAAAGAGGGCCAGATTTGATAAAGTCAAGATGCGCGGGGGCCAATAGTTTGTTCGGACATTTTTTAACTACAAAAGTGTCATGCAAATACACACTGTTATAAAACAATTTTCATTGTCACAATTATATTTATTTTTCAAATGACAAAATAACCAAATATAAGCCACTCAGGCAGATGAGAACAACTCTAAAAACACAAATTCTGCTTTTCTTTCATATCTGGAGAGTCAGATAACATTGAACAAACTGTATGAAATACCTTAAATTTACATGAGTTTAAAAATATCTTTGCCTCAAGAACATTTTAAACAGGAGTTATAAGTAACGCAAAGTTGTCTGTTATTATTAAATCTTAAAACAAGTGAATTTTGCTCTTGTCATTTACAATATCTTTCAGAAGGTAATAGTTTGTATCACATCTACAGGTTCATAACCAAATCTTACTCAAGAGTTTAATAAAAATAAGTGCCATAAACCCAAGTGCATAAATGTTCTTTTGACTTTTCACTGCTGATAGTGACAGACGTCACCGTTCAAAACACTCAGTTTTATGTCCTCAACTCTCAGTGCCACACTGTTACGTGCCAGGCAAACATTTGCAAATTCTTGCTTCTTCTCAGGGCAAATGTTCTCCACCATTTTCATAACACAGTTTTGATAAATGTATCTTCAGTAAAAGGTTTGCCATGTTTAGCTATTGACATTAACATCGTAGCTTGCTTTGGTGGTATTTTCTTTTGACTCAGGCCTAAAGAAATCGCTGTTGTGATGCCAGTGCAGCTTGGAGCTGCTTCAGTTTTTCAGCACGGTCACTCCCTGTTAGCTTGTTGTATGTGTTGGCATGTTTAGTCTGGTAGTGTCTCTTTACGTCAAAATCCTTAAACAAGGCAACCGTCTCATTACAAATTAGACAAGCATAATTGCCTTGATTTTCAGAAAAGAAGTATTGTAATTCCCATCTCTCTTGAAAGCGGCGGCCCTCACTGTAAACTTTCCTCGTTTTCTTTGCAGTGGCCATGGCAGAAATGAGTGGAGAGGGGTTCGCTGCACCGAGGCAGAGACTGATAGTATTAAAGTGGTGCTGCCACCATTTGGTGAAAGGAGGAATTACAGTTTCAAGTTTTATGATTTATTTATTCTGTTTCACAGTGCAGGCGGGCCATAAATAATACATTATAAGACCGAAGCTGCGGGCCGTATGAAATCTGACCGCGGGCCGTGATTGGCCCCCGGGCCGGACTTTGGACATACCTGGTCTAGAGGAATGGGCCAAAGTTACAACAAACTTTAGTGAGATGCAGTCTAATACCTATTCTACAAAATGCTAAGCAGATATGTGTAAACCTCTGACATCAACAAAAGATAAAACTTTAATTATTGTGTTCTTTAGCAAAAATAAATATATTTAATCCAAACTGGCTTATAATAGAAAAAACTTTTGTTTGCTACAAAGTCAGTCAGAGAAGAAAAAAACTACTCTGGTGTATGTAAACATCTGGTTTCTAACTATAGATATCAGCAATACTGTTTAGTGTCTAAAGTCCATGATGATTTCATAAAAAGCTGTGAGCCTTGAATGTTTGTAAAGACTGCATTCGTGCATATTTGTTCATTGGAGCGAAATACTTTATGGCCTTACGGTCAACTGTTCATACATAAAGTGATGGTTATAAAAAGGTAAGCATCTTCAACTCAGTTGGAGGTTGTTTGCCTGCCGAGACTCATTTGACATGCTTTAGTGAGCAATGCATTTTAAAATATGTGAACCTACACAAACTGATTAACAGCTTACACTACTGATCAGTTTAATCAACATAATAAGAGACGGTTGTAAAAAGAGTCAAAACATTGGTTTTGTGACATTGGAAATAAGGTTAATTTAACAGTCTTTAAAAACATTTTATCTGACTACATGAGAAGAAAGGACTTGTTTTGACATTGTGAAACCGAGGATGAATATTTTTAGCCTCTGTTGTGTAATGCCCTGTCTTTTTCAATCAGATCTTCAGGGTTAAATTGCTCTGGAGGGCTGAGTGGCAGAACATGTGGATGTCCTGATATAGACAAAAGAAATAAACCAGATGGGATCCAATGAATTGTGGTAGATTTAAACTGTCATTTCATGCAATGTCTTTTCAAGACAAAAATCTTGTCTGTCTATAAATCATAAAAGTAGGCAAAGGATTAATTTTTTAACAGGATGAATTTAGTACTTCCAGTCTACAAAACATATTCTCATGTGAAACAATGACATAAAGATTGCATTCTGTGAATTATTCTATCCCAAAAATAAGATTTGGAAGATGCCTCTGCCTGACCTGTTATTATTAACTGATATTTTCCAAATATCAGTCAATATTATTAGGTTAGGCTGAACTTTTGAAATTTTAAAACGTGCACAAAAGAAGGCCAAATTCAGTAGTTTTGACTTATAGAAAACCCCCTGCGACAGCTTTCGTGGAACTTTACGAGACGGTAACTCTCCAAGAGATAATAATGTGGTTTATCTCTAATAAGAGCCTTGGTTCTGGCCCCGGGAGGAAATCAGTTTCTAGTCGAGATCTGTGCAAAGTCTATGTCAGAAATTAATTATCAGACGTTTCCTGGCTCCTGTCCCTGACGTGCTTCCTATCTCTGATTTCCTCTCGCTACGGTCAGACTAATCATTTTCCTCCTTAATTGCTTCTCTACCGACAGAGGAATCAGGCCTGCTGCATTCTGTACTACATCTAATTCAGCATACCCAGGTGGTGGAGATTTTGTTCAAACTATTTTGGTTTGATAAAACTGACACAGAAAAAGAGAGTTTGCAATTATTCAACTTTGAAACATGTGTTTTTACTGACAATCCACGCCAGGCACTATTGGTCCATGAAAGCTTTGTCTTATGCAACACCTGACAGTTTGAGCAAGAGCTGGTAATTCAATGTAACATTATATTGTTTTTCCATTATAAGGATTTTTTTTAATGTCCTTATTTGTGTTTCATTCCCACATGATCTTATTCAGTCTTCAGATGCAAATCTGCTGCTTTAAACATTTTATTTCATTTAGCAGAAATTCAAACACATTAGCTAATGTTAATATAATTTTGGTACAAATGTTCAAATAGAAAAAATAATAGCAAACATTACTAAACTGATCAATTTTGTTCAACTTTTAATAACTAACTAGGGAGTTTGCAAAAAAAACAACAATCATGAGAACAGGAGCACATAGAAATCATTACATAAACTTTAAAGAACTGAGAGGAGATATTTTACCAAATCTCAACTCGCATAGCAGAAGGCTTTTTAAAATGTCAGCATACATGACAAGCTTGGAAAATGTTTGACAGTGGCTTTATTTGGAAACATATAGCAGTAGAAGTAGTTTCTTCTGCAGGAGTAAAACTTAAGCAAAGGAAAATCTGACTGTAGCCTTTTCCCTGCAGCTAAAAGACATGATAGTAATTCACTAATCTGTTACTGCGCTCTGGCCCAGGGGTGTTGAGTTCATCCTCGATGGCCTGTGTCCTGCAACGTTTAGACGTGCTCCTGGTCCAACACACCTGAATTAAACAGTTTAATCATCTCCCCAGCATGCAGAATGGTTCTTCAGAGTCCTGATGACCTAATTATTTGATTCAAATGTGTTGCAGCAGAGACAAACCTAAGCATTGGAACGACAATGACCCTTGATGACTATAGCTTGACATCTGTGCTCTACTCTGTTATCACCCTGAGTGCTCTTCCTGGCTTCTGTCATACTCAGATTTCTGATGCATATGATCTTATTCAACATCGTTGGATTCACAGAACCAATTTAGAATAAGACTTCTGCATTGGAGGCTTATGGGCAAGGAAAAGATGGCCACACAGCTACACTTCAAAGCTGCTGAGCTCTGTCTGAATGCATATTAAAGCTTATTCAGGGCTCTCTACTTCCTTGCCGGAGGACAGAAAGAGTGCAAAGAGTAGAGAGGGAGGAATTTTTATGACTCGGTGAACATCAGGGGTAAGTGGAGCAGGAATGAAAATGTCTAATAGAGGAAGTTTGTGGTCTACATTCTCATGTTAGCCACATTTTTACAGTCATGAGATTTAGCTGCGTTTTCTCACAGTACACTATCTTGTCAATGCAGACTGAATTGAAGGTCAGTCATTTAATTTTTACTTAAAGGAAACAAAGTATGACATCATCTTGTTGCCTCAAAATTCACTCCAGGCTGTGCTGCTGCTGTTTTGTTGTAGGTGGGGCCAGCTGGTCAAAATAAATTGGTCTAGAATGTTATTAATTATAGTATCTCCCAATTTGTTCCAAAAATAAATTAAGAGATTATTTGCTTTTAACTCTCAAAAACAAATTAGGAGATAAAACATTTTGTATTGATCACAAAAATATATTGCACAAAGAATTGTCCAAAATAGAAAACATTATATATTTAAAAAGCATGGTGTCCCTTTGTAGGTAACCCAATTTACTGTAATGCCTCTAGATAAAAGAAAATCCAGATGCCTTCTAATCAAAGTTTCTTGTTTGTTTTTAGATTAACTGAAAATGATTCAAATCAATATTTTATTACTGCAATAACAGAAATAAATGTCCCAAGTTATATATTACTTAAAGGATAGTATATTTTAGATCTTATACTCGTCCACTGCATTGTAATCCTCACTCTTGCTGAGAGGTTTTCATTTTAAACCGTTGATTATACATTTGAGTAAGTACACTTGCTGTGAATTCCCCTGTCTGAACGCTGGATGAGTCTCATGTGACACATATGGAGTAAGCTTCAGTTCAGATCTGAGTTCACTGAGTCGGGAAGATGTTTCTGGGTCAGTGAAACAAACAAGTCATAGTAGGTTATTATCTGTAAGCTTACTAGAGCAATGTTGTCCTTGTTTAATCTCTTATTCATGACTAAACCGACATGCCTTTTGTAAATGTTTAATTTTTATGAATGAGGAATGTATTCTATTTTTAACTTGCTTGACAATTAAAAAGAAATGCAGATTATTTAAAAAATGTACATCAAATTGTTAGATGTGATTGTGCTGGTGTTAGATATTCAGTTTACTTTAACTTGCATTATAAAAGCTAAACTTAATTCTGTTTGCTGTTAAAGTGGAATATTAAATTAAGTGCATCCATTGTTTCAGTCAAGAAGAAAGTCATTTTACTTTTTCACACTTTACCACCAAATAACTTGGGATTTTATGTGATTACGCTTTGCTGCTAATTGATCGTAACTATTCTGTTGTATGTTTAGAGTCATTATATACAAGTAAGTAAATAAAGTTTCTTTATTTACTTACTAGTTGACTTTCAAGCAATTAGGTGCACTGGATTTTATTTTTGGAGAAGAAAATAGACTGACAACAAATGCGCACCGACTTTTCAGATTTGTATTGCTAAACTAAAAAGAAAAAGAACATAAATAATTCTCCATCCACTTCACCATTATTATCTACTGTGTGCTGATCTGCCAATTAACCTCTAAAAAAATACACAGAAGTGAATGATGGTAACAATGTGTAATGTGTGAATGTGTAACTGTGACTAAGTGGTAAGTTTTATATCTTTTAACTTTGCTAACATCACATTAAGCTTCCTTTTTGTAAAAAGGAAGAGGACATTTTAAAAAAAGCAATGCTGCCACCTTCTGGAAATAATGCTTATGTGAGAAAGTGGAAAAGAGTAAAGGGAGTTTAAATTACAGATATAAAGTTGTAAATGTCTGAAAGTTCATACGGTTGCTTTTTTTGGTTATAAAAATTAAAACAATTTTTTTCTCATAACCAAGTTGTACGGAAAGTTTGCAAAGTTGAAGACAAATGGTAAATGCATTTTTTTTTTCTTTAACGCATTTTTCCACGTTTAGGCCTATTTATCTTTTGTGACTGATGTACTCTAAATATAGGCATTGTGTCATCTGTTTTATTTATTTTTTTAAATCACACATTTAGAAATTGCATGAATTACATCATTGCATTTAACATACACACTAATTGCACTATTGATGTGTTTCAGTGTCGCTCAGATGAGCTAAAGAGCTTCTGTTGTGTCTTACCAAAACCTCTACCAGCCATGTCAGATGTTTCTTCAGTGTAGACTTTCTAAATTAAAAGTAAATGTTAGTGAGCCAGGGTAGACTGCAACTTCCAAAACAAGCCACAAGAGGGAGTCATTTTTCTGTTGATGAAACTTCCTTAGTGTCCTCTGTTAATTTTTGTTTCAGATGGATCCATCCATCAATCATCTAAGTTGCTATTGGGTGACACTAGGGTACATCTGAGAGGCATCATCTGTCCATCTTAGGGGAAATAAAAAATTTTTAAAGCAGACTCGTGCTCCATATCTGGTTAAATATGAAAAGCATTTGTGTTTGCTTTTGTTGCACTGACTGAAAAATCACCAAGAGTTTTGAGCCTGACAGGCTATTCTGGTCACACAGAATACAGGATGAAATTTTTTGTTCTCACTTTTATTCAAAGTCATTTTTTTCCCACACTGCTGCTACTCATTCTGAACCCTGTAGAGCAGCAAGGTCCATCTAATCTGTGAGAGTCCACATTTTATCCTGTCTCTCAGCACAAAGCACAAATAAGAGGCACCGTAGTCTGGTTGGAAGGGATAGTTAATGGGTACTTTAGGACAATGGGCTGAATTAACAGAAAATACTGATTTTTATTTGCCAACTGCTCAATTACTGTCATGTTTATTCGAAGCCAGTCTAAAGGTGATTGGAGCCTTAGTCCTCATAGTCAAACTGGGTCTATCTCATCCAATACTAACTTTTACTAAACAAGATATACAAAAAGTGCAAAAAAATAAATAAATTGAGTCGAGGAAATGCCATTCTGGTTTTTTTATTATTTCATCACCAGATGCAGTTATGTCATGTTCAAAGGGTGATTTTTTTTTTCTTCAATATTGTGTCAATAATATGACAGCTAGTCAATTACTGCTTCCATGAAAGGCAAAATTATATTAACTTAAAAGCTTTATTGGATTACTAGTAGGTTATTATCACATTGTGGGCTTTATTGCAGTTAATGTGATCAAAATTATTGCATTAACAGGTATTACATTATCACCCATTATTACATTACTGGTGAAAGGTGAAAACTGGGGGATGTGTGTGTGTTACAGTTCCATAAATTGTAATGTTAGCCATCCTATTCTAGTTTTATAAATAATAAAGACAAATATTGAAAAATGGCTACAGCATTTTGAAACACAGAGGTGTTTGACACAGTTAATTCAAAGGTACTAGATTACAGAAGTGCTATTTTTTCTTCTTCAAACTTCAATAATATTCAGAGAAGACATTGAGTTAAGCTGCATTGTTTAGTCATTATTTCAGGATGTCAAGGCAGAAGTATTTGTTCCTGTTTATCGGTTATTGTTATTCATGTATTAGTGCTTGTAGAAAGTGTTTATTTGTATTTTGAGAAAATTTGTGTTTAATTGTTATTCTGATCGCTAATCTGATCTTTGCAAAAAGAGACATTTGTCTTGTAATGTCAGCTCTATGTTCTTTACTCAGATGTGTGATTGAATTTGCACAACAAAGTTCCCCCTGTGGCTGCTCTATGCCATCTTGGGAAAAAGATATCTTAGGAGAGGAATAATTCACCATGGCAGCAGCTGGGCTACTTTTAAAGGGACGAAACATCAGGGGGGAGAAAAATCAAGCCATTTCTAAGAGACCGGTTTTTAAAGGTCCGTATCAAACAGGCTCCCTGTTGCATGAAATGGGGAAATTCAAAGTGATATCAAGGGTATTGGCACAGGTCAGATTATTGCCTGTAGCAGCTGTTATCCATGTAAATGATGGCAGGCTGGAGCTCTTAAAAATTATGAAAGGATGTTTGAAGACGGGTCAGATTTAGCTGGCGAGTGTTTCTGTTTAAAGGACTCCTCACACAACCTAGATAAGGATATGAAGCTAAACTTAGTTTGGGAGTAGAAGGAGGAGCTCACCTCACCCAGGAACATCATGTTTTGTGTAGTTTGAGCAAGACCAAATCACACACGAGTTCAGGGGCAGCATGATGAGAACAAAGAACAAAACGACTTAGGTGAGCAATAATCACAGGGACATGCTAACCAGCTGCAAAAAAGACCACACGGGGAGGACGATGGGAACAGTCTAACACACAAGTGTCGAACTCCAGTCCTGGAGGGCCACTGCCCTGCAACTTTTAGATGTGCCTCTGCTGCATCACACCTGAATAGAGTAATTAGGTCATTAGCAAGGCTCTTGAGAACTGATCTACACAAGAAGGACGTAATTAAGCCATTTCATTCCAGTGTTTTGTACCTGTGGCACATCTAAAAACTGCAGGACAGTGGCCCTTGAGGACTGGAGTTTGAGACCCCTGGTCTAACACAGGGAGCTGGACTGAACACAAAAGGATGTTCAAATCAAGTGAAAGGAGCCTGACGTTAACTAAACAGAATGAAATTGCACAGTGAACAGAACAAGAGGGCTGTCTCCAAGAGAGCTGGAAGTGTGCATCAGTTAGGAAATATTAAAAAACACAGGTGGGTCCTAAAATATTTTTTATCATAGAAAAAGGCTGCTCCTTCAGCCAAGTAGCTGTTGTCACACTTTAATTCAGCTCATGAACTTCTTTGTAAAGCCTTAAAAATATGCTACATTTTGTTTGTTTTGGTTTTCTGTATCCTGCTTTGTTGGTAGACTGGGTCCATTAAGTGATTTTTTAATACTTCTTGGCTGGTGTTTTTTTTTTTTTTTTTAACAAAAAGAAGTGTGGAATGCAGATTCCACACTTGAGATTGCACTAGATGTTTGTTGTCATTTTGACAGATACGGTGAAAAATAAATTCCATCACAAGGTGTTTTTCCCCCATCATTTTTTAAAAGGATAAATATTTTATACACCCTTGTCCCTAGTGGGGTCACCATGGGTGCTGGTGCCTATCTCCAGAGGTCAAAGGTCAAGAGGCCAGGTAGACCCTGGATAAGTCACCAGTCCATCAAAATTATAATATTGACATATTCAATTCCATTTAATTTTAATTTGGTTTTATTAATATTCAAAATGGTGAATGGAGAATTCACATCGTGCCATCACACGTCAAGCAGGTGAATACATGAAACAATGAAACGATCACAATTAATTGAGCATAAACATGAATTGTGCACTGCATTGTGTGTAATTAAATATGTCAGGGTTTTGATGTTGATCTCGAGGCTGAATCTGCATTCCACAGCCACACTGAAGACTGGGATTACAAGTGACACTGTAGCCAAAGATATGAAATCAGGGGACAGTTCTCAAACTTAAGTTGGAAAGACTCTCTGAACAAGAAGCAGTGGTAGGTAATCCCACAGAATGTGTTCCTTCTGCACCAGATGTGCTCCAAAGCTTCTAAAGCTCTTCAGTGTACTGTCAGCTCCTGGATATTGAGATGCTGTTAGTTCAAGATCCTACTCAGATTTTATTTTATTTTTTGCAGCTGATTGAATTTGTTACCTGATTTTGATGATTTTGCATTTCTTTAGCAAAATCTACCACATCGTATAAACAAACTTTATGAGATGTTGTAAAGTTTTATAACGAGCAGTCTCACACAGAGTTGTCATGAAAATAGTTTTCTCATGTTTCTTCTAGATGTATTATTTGGTTCGGAATCTGAATACCTGGTTAGGTATTCCAGGTATTCAGTACTGGAATACTTGCTAATTCACAAGTACAAATAAAACTTTGATCTGAAAGAGTGAATTCTGACTTTTGAAAATAACTTTATCCTCCAATAAAGGTAGATGTTTCCGCAACATTAGTAGGACTATAAAAGTCCTGAAAATGTTGACCTTGCTTCCGCTCAGCAAGGTGGCTGAGCGGAAGCAAGGTGTACCATGTTCAGCGGCTTTAGTCCTTGATGCTTTATGCTGGATTTGATTCCTGACCTCGGGACCATTTGCTGTATGTCTTCCCCTTCCATATCCAACCTATTTTCTGTCAAATTAGTATTCAGTAAGTGTTACTTGTGCCAAGAAAATCTTCAAAATATATACATATATAAGAACTCCTCAGACCAGTTTTCATTTGGACACAAGAGTTGAAAAGTTTAAGTAGCCTGAATAATCTTGGCAAATCTCTGCATAGATTACATAAAACATGATGCAGAGTGTCTGTTTCCAAGGCAACTGTGATTTTTTTTTTCTGTCTTTGCTGAAATTCTGATGTGTCATTTTGTCCTGGATCGTTGGATTTTTTTTGTTTGAGGCCTTTGCATTTTGTTCAGTTACAGTCCGCAGAAACTTGAAATGGTTTATCTAACAAAGTTTTAAATGTCCAGACAGATTGTATTTTTGTTTTTATTTTTAAAAAAGGGGTGTTAATAAATAAACAAGACACAATGTAGAATTACATTTTGTGTTTTTTGGGGGGGTTTTATCCACTTCCCAGAATGTTTTAAAGGATTCATGAATGTTTTGATTAGCTGTTACATAGGATAACCGCTGTATGGAGATGCAGGACCAGGTAGTTATTTTACACTCTTTCAGTGTGTCCACAGTTAAAAGGAGGAAGTGAGAATTATTCTGGAAATGCAGTAATTCTGATTTTTCATTTCCTTTCGCACAGCATGCATCATTTAGGTACATATTACAGACGCTGCAGGGTTCAAATTCTCACTCCCATATATTTTAGACCAAAATTTGCTCTAACTACAGCCTCGACAGCTATAGTAAATATGATTATACTTAACTTTTACCACCTGCAACTACTCAAAGCTTGTGTGTGAAGTGAGTCTTTTCTTGCCAAACTGAAGCTGCTTTGTACTATTTTTTGCAGAGACACGGTATAGCAAACTGCATGTCACTTCACAGCAAATCTGAAATGGTAAAGGTCATAGATTCTCTACCTCCCTAATATTTGTCCAATATTTATGACATAATTTGCAGAATATGATAGGCCATCTCCTATCATTCTGCGTTTTTAAATGTCTTCAAAAGCTACTTGAGAAATATTTCCACATTCTGCTGTGAGATTTGCCTATTGTTATTACTAACCAGAAGAATTTAAAACATCTCAAGAAGTATAATACGAGTTGCAATCTGAAGTTTGGTGATATTGAAAATAGTTTTATTTTGAGTTTAAATGTGTAGTTGTATTGCTGGATTAACAAATTAAAATCAAATCCTGGTATTAGAAATCATCAAAAAGTGGGCGCCATGGTGGCACAGGGGTAAAGCGTGCAACCTATGTATAGAGGCCTCAGTTCTCAATGTGGCTGTCACAGGTTCAAGTGCCAACCTGTTGACCTCTTCCACATGTCTTCCCTTTGTCTCGAAACTCACTTTCCTGCCTGACCACTATTAAATAAAAGCTACAAGAGCTAGAGAAAAACGTTTAAAATAAAAAATCATCAAAAGGTTATGGTTGTGAGCAAGGAAGGTGACTTTTCCTTCCACTCAACTTCCCATTTAAATCCTTGGATATGACACTCTATAGATAGCAATGCAACTCTGTTGCTCTTTCTGCATTATAATCTATTTTAATTTACTTTACATAAAACAGAATGCTGTGTTTTATTAGCTCTGTTGTATAATTATTAAAATGTTAAATACGCAATTGAAATATATCATTCTGTGTGTAATCAATAGGAGTTTCACTTCTTAAATTTAAATGCTAATATAAATAAGTTCCTAGTGATGATTTTATTTTTGAGATGCACCTTTATATCCAAACACCTTCTATTGAGGTCAAAGCAACAGCAAAGCATCAGAGTTTTCACAGTAGAAACTGTTTTTTTTTCCTTTTTTTGGAGAATTGTGTGAGGTTGTCATATCCAGCAGTTTTAAGCTGTTGCTGAGCAACACACAACTGTCTTCCTGATTAGTGCTGTTATTTCTAATGAGCTGTCAGGCTCTACATAAGATCTCAAATTATCTACTTAATAATAGGTCTTCACACGTACGTTGGCATGCTACAAAATTTCTTCCTCCAGTCCAGTGTTTGGATCACTCACCCCTCCTACAGCTCACTCTGTGGCACACTTGTAATCAACCTCTGCTAATTAGGGGCCCTATGATATTTCCTTTGGATCGCCTGCAGCTTGATTTTGTGCAGCTGCATCCAAAACCTATTGACAGCGGCTGCCAGTTTTTTTTTTATCTTATTCTACCTCTTGACTATTGAAATTATTTGATGGGTTTACAAGATGAAGGACTTTGTGTGTGTATTTTTTACCTTTCTCCAGGTTGAGGGTTTAACACCTTTTTCTGTCTCACATTGTCTCTCACTAATTAGTAGACAGTTGCGTCACATTTTGTTTTGAAACATTCAAATACTATAGTTCTATTTTGCGCTTTGTTTTTCTTTTTTTTTACTTTACTGTACTTGTACAGTTTTGGGAAGTTTAGGTTTATACAAATATTTTGAAAAGCCATTATGATATGAAGAAAGAAGCTGTCAAAGTCAGACCAGCGGGAGCTGTGTCTTTGATTCCTGCACTTGACTTGCACTTGAAGGAGGGGATGAGGGCGTATGAGAGAGACAAAGCAAGGTGGATTTATGTTGCTCTTCACAGCATCATGCTAATGAGGAGGATTATAATGTCCCCCCCTCAGGCAGTGGAGGCACACAGAGTGGGTGTGTGCACAAGTGTATTTCTGTGCTGGTGCTGTGCTCTGTGTGCAAGGCTGTTTAAATGTAGCTGTGTGTGCAGAAAAAATGTAACCTTGTGGAAAAAGTGTGTGTCTTGTTTTTTTTTTAACATGATCACACTGAATCAACTTTATCATTTGTGAAAATAACTTGCACCTCAAACCAGTTAGTCATAAAATAGCAAAATAAATAGTTTCAGAGCACATTTCAACTCCTTATTTCGTTTCCTGCTGATGTGCACACCCTTTTCTCCACCTCTTCTACATCCTCCCTCCCTCAGCAGCAGCCAGTGGTACACTCCAGCAGTCTTTGCACCTCTCTTCCTCTCTCCCCTCCTCAACCTCAGCGGTCCCCACACTGGAGCAGACGCTGGTGCAGTGTCGATCCATACATGCACGTGTCTTGTCTTTTGGGGCGACCAGCATTCTTTGAAAACGCCCAGCACTCCAGTTTGCAAGGGTTGTTGTGAGTTAATCCACGCGAGAATGTGCGCATGAGCATCTTTTGTACCGAGGAGCATGTGCACTGACTGAAAGACACAGCGAGGATGCGTGGTGGGCAGGATCTGTCGTGATCGGTGGAGTTTGTGGTGTACAATACTTGTGCTGTCAGTCTTCCCCTCCCTCCAGTTTGGTTGTCTGGCTAGGACTAACAGCAGCGTCCTGCCGGGATGTCCACCTCACCTGGTGCAAGAGATGGAAGCCAAAGGAGTTCTTGTAAGTGATGTATTTAAATTTTATCATCTCTGTATACAAATATATAAAAATGTTTCAGGCTTTTCTTTTAAAGGTACCTTCTTCAACGTTTCAAGGCCATTAGAGCAAAACCAGGCATGTTCTTTAACCCAGTGAAAGATAAATTGATTTAAGAAACATGAAACAGAACACAGGTTTCATTAGCATTAGGAATGCCAAATGTGTTTGGGTGAACATGTGTGTGTGTGTGTATATGTTAAGTTTTTTGTGCAAATATATTGGTAACAATACAGAGGAATCTCACTAGTTTGAAACATTCTAAAGGTTATTTAAAATGTGCTTGACCTATTTACTGTAAAGCATTTATTCCTGTTTATCTTTATTCCTGAAGATTATGCCCTATGGCTAATAAAAACACAGACTCCAGTTTATATGCAATGCAGTAAAATATAATATTGCATAAGGGTTACAAAATTATTTTGAATGCAGAAATTATGTTACATTATGTTGCTGCTTGATCTAAAGTTCTGTTTTCGGTTAAAGTTAAAATAAACATTTTTCTTTTGAAAATCAATGTCCCAGACTCTAAAGGAAGAGGCACAGAAACTAAGTTGCTTAAAGGTCCAGAGTGAAGTTTCCACAGTCAGTGATGATTTGGGGAACCATCTGCTGATATTTTCCACTTTGTTTTATTGACTCCAAAGGTGTAAAAAATTAAAGCACTTCATGTTTCTCTCTCTGCTGACTTCACGGAGATGCTGATTTCATTTTCCAAGCCTACTTGGCATCTGCCCTTACTGCAATAAGTACGATTGTTTTGTTTAATGACCATAACATCGCTGTTCTTCACTTTTTGATTATTTTTCAAATGATTTAGATGCACCTGTAAAATTAAATAAATATGCATGTGATGGTGTTGTAGAAGCACGCTTAAAATATTGTATAATAGGGGAATATGTGTGTGTGGGTGTGTGTGTGTGTGTGTGTGTGTGGAGGGGGGGGGGCGTGTGCATGGGTGTGCTTACACCAGCCCTGGAGCGCCTCCAGCTGTACATCTATTTGGAAGGTGCTTTGAATCAATTGACATGTAAGCCAGCTGGATTCTTTTCACTGGAAAGAAAAGGAGCAGATGACATACTGGTGTCATTCACTTCTCTCAACCTGAACAGCTTTTCACTTTCATCCTACAGAGAACAGTCTTTGCTAGGTTTGATTGTAAACTAAGGGGAAAACATACGCTATTTTTATATTTAGTCTCCGTTTGTCCAGGTTAGGTTTTCTTCTGCCTATGTAAAACAATAACTGCACATGCAAATATTCTGCTTGTGAGTGTAGATGTGTTAAATGTTTATTATGAGTCTGTTGTAACTTTGTTGGATGGTTCTGTCATTACAATAAAGCATTATGGGTTTAAGTGTAAGTGGGTGATTGATAAGATGATGTGACTCACTTGCGGGCTGAGTGGGCACATATACACAAAAAAAAATCTCTTTCAAACAGATCCACTCACAGATGCTCACATTCACAGGCATACACACAATGACTGTCTGTACAGAAGCTAGAGATCACAGCTGGGAAAATGGGTTTCCTTTTATTGCTTTTGTTGTTATTATGCCTTCCCCCCTCATCTAGCTTTCATTCCCTTTCTCCCTTCTGTTATTTTCTGGGCGTTATTTACGACCTTTGCCTTTGAGAAGCTCACCCGGAAACAGTTGGTATGTCTGGCTGATGCGTTAATGATCATCAAATGACACATCCACACACATGGGAAGCCTGTTTTTATATGTTTAGGATCACAGGCATATTTTTTTTTCTATTTTGCAGAATCTGGACATTATGTTGCTTGGCTCGGTAATGCTGAAACCTATGTTTTCACTATCGCATGTTTCACTCTTCTGGGTTCCCTCCCATTTCGCTCGACTGTTTTGTTCCTCGTCAAGATGCATCCATCACATTACCTTCTCACGGAGCAGTGCCTTCAAATGGAAATATCAAGAGGCTCCAGGGTACGATTACTGACTTACAAACTACAGTGTTACATAACCAAATCTGGATGCTGAGGAATCGGGTCTCGGCTACAGAACAGCTTTAGCGAAAGGAAAAATGAAGCACAGGTTTCATATTGAAGCAGGAAAAATAGCTCATATTTGGCCACATTACCACATCAAAAGTTGGATAATAGCAGTATCAAACATAAATGACTGAAGATGAAAGAAACCTAATCTGGAGTAATCCACGATACAACTCAATCACCAGAAAACATTTACCATAATGATGTCTCATTTAGGATTTTTTTTTTTTGTCCCTGACACCAAATTTAGTCGTTCAAAATTAGACGCCTAGTAATTTAGATAATTCACCATGTGCATGTAATTGTAACAATCTGCCACTGTAGCTGTGTATGACGTTTGGGGTTATTGGTCTATCCAGCTATATCAGTGACTGACTGGGCTACTTGTGAGTACTTTAGGATGAGAATGAGGCCCACCGTTGATAAAGTTAGATGGTACTTTATTAATCCCAAAGAAATTATGAGGTAGTGTGTTGCTCACATAAACATCCATTAAAAAAAGAGAACCCCAAACAGATTTGTTTGTTTTCGAGTTGGTAGGTTTTCTAAATGCTTACTAAATATGGGGTCAAAGTGAAAAACACAAAATAGAAACATTTGTTCTCTTACTTGAGGTGGTAAGAACAAAATCAAAGTTCTTTTTGTTCAGGACATTTCATACTTTGCAAGAATCTCAAGTGCAGAACTCTTGCAAAGTTGTCATTGATCTCCTTCACAGCAGCGTCCGTCAGTGTAGTAACCACACCGACACATTAAACCTATATTTCATATTTCAATCACAGTGTTTGTTGGACACTGTATATGGGGAAAACAAACTCTCCAAACAGGAGCTGTGAGAACAGAATCCTGATCTTTTGTTCTCACAGTCTGGGAGAGGGAACACGTTTCTTTGCTCTAACATTGCATGTATTGACTTCAGGTTGTTTTATTTGACTGATAAAATAACGCACATCACCAAAGATAGAGTTCTGCAAAGTGTTCATGTCTAATACCATAGTTTGCTGTGTCACTTCAATAAATACATGTTTTAGGTAATAAAATGAACAGTATTTATAGTCTGACCAGCCTGACTGGGTGTAGTGTGTTGACATTGTGGCAGCGAGGCAGATCTCTCCTCTAAAGGAGCAACAGCAGGCACCTGCCACTGAGATGGATGTGCTGTGTCATCACTTCTCTTGCCAAATGATGGCTTGCCTCACATGTCCTCTCCTCTCTGGTCTTTTCCCCATCTATTCTTTTCTCGTCACCTCTTGCTGTCAATAACTTTCTTTCTTTTCCTTTCTTACGGCTTTAAGAAATCTGCTTCAGTGGCTGCTGTGTTCTTTAATCTTCTCTCTTCTTCATCCCACCACCACCACCACCACCTCTTCTAGCCTGTCACTTCTCTCCCGTCCTCCTCCTACCCCTTCGTCTGCTTTATCTGGGTTCACATGAAACTTTAATTGCATGTAAATCAAAGCACTGCAGATATAATTAGTCTTTTGTGCTGCTTTAATAAGAGGGTTCTGGACTATTGAACTACGATGGAGTAACTAGCTCTCCCACCGTCTCTGATGGCTGAAGTCACGAGGCAATGTTTTAATGTGGGAAAGCAAACCACAACCCTTCTGTCAAAACAAATGTTTATCAAATTTAATCACTTACGGTTTCTCCCTCTTTATCACTTTTACTGAGATACAATTTTAATAACACTGTAGCTACTCATCTTAATAAAGTTGAGAGTATTAAATAATCGAAGGAAGAATTACTAACATCTAAAAATAAGCAGATGGCATCCCATGAGGTACAGATATTTGCTTTTGTTTAAAGTTCCAACACTTTAAATAATGTAGTTGATGTTGGAATCATGTGTTGACACAGTTGTGTGTCCTCTGTGTCCCTTGTGTCTTTCACAAGATAGATTTTCATGCATTAATTTCTTCATGAGGTCTGGATTACATAAAGAAAAAGTGATTAGCTCTGATAATTGACTTGTTCTCTAATAGCATGTAAACATGGTGGCAGTGTATGGAGACGGTGTTTATTTGTCAGGTCAGGTTAAGGAGATGGCAGTGGCTTTGTCATATGGAGGTATTCTGTTTGTTTACTGTGTAGGTTAAAAATAAAACTGAAGTCAAAATTTAACATTTTTAAATTTAGTTTGAATCCAAAACTTTGATTTCTTTTAATTTTCTTTTACCGATTGAGAAACTTGCATGAACTCACTGCGATACTGAAAAATGAAATTCCCTCCTCGTCTTCTGCTTTCTAGAAAACAACTGGAGGTCTTCAGCAAAAACTACTGAAACTTGGAAATATTCACAACTTTATTCACTTCACAAACACCTCACCCCCATCAGGAGAAAAGTAACCCAGAGCACGATGGTGGGTATGATGTTCTTTCTCGGAAATGGAGTGTTTTTTTGGGGGGGGGAGTTGTACCAAACATGTCATTTGGAAATTTTAGCCACATCTGGAGGTTTCATATAAGAGAAAAGAATTCTGCTGCTCATTCCAGGCATATTTGGGAGAGGATTACAGACACATATAGAGCACTAAACCTGTGTTTATTGAAAAACCTTTTCTGTTTTGCTCTCAACTTCTTGGCAGTTTCTCTGACCTTATTCCAGTCTTATCTTTTCTGGTGAATTAGGTTGTGTTAATGTCACAACATATAGGTACAGCATTTTGATATGTCACCATTTTTTTAAATGAAAAAGAAAAATGTAGCATTTGAATAGGGCTATTCACACTTCAGAGAGCCACAGCACGTCACTTTTTGGTTTGCCTCAACGATTAGAACTAGTTATGTTTTCGCTTTATTTTTTTTATCATACATACCTTAATTTCTATTATATTTCAATTTTTTACAAGGTCGGGCACTGTTAAACCGTTTACCTTAGTTAATTTTCTTTGCCAAGCTTACTTCCTACTTTTGCATTTTCTTTACTGTTTTCTGTCTCCGACCTTCTGTCCCTTGTGTCCATCTTTCTTCTTCCCAAGCTGTGTCCACCTGGCATAGCAGGTGCTGTTGGCAAACCCTAGACAATATGTCTCCTCCACAACACTAATATTGTTTATTCTGCTGAACTGTAATGACAAGACAGATCATAATCTATCAGCCAGAACGTTCTCTCACCAAAGGTGCTTTTGGGATTCTGCGTGTCAGACTGCCACAGGGAGAAAGAGAGCGATAAGAAGCAGACAACTGAAGACAGATGACAGATAAAAGCATTAAAAAGTGAGGAAGTAGAAGCTGGGTGGTAAAGAATATAACTCAATGAAACGAAGAATTGGTAAACAAGAAGCGAAATGACAGGCATAAACTGCAGAGGAGGCAGAATAAATTGGGAAACAGGTGAAGCTGAGGGGAGATGGATGATGACGGCAAGTCATGAATTTTAGAAACAAAAAGCTGTTAAGGCAGTATTTTCAGGGTCCGGGGCATAAAGGTAATGAACAAAATGATGGGATTTGAGTCTACAGTATTTATTTTGCTCTTTAAATTGTAGTTTGTTGCAGTGGTGATGGGGACAGACTGCAAGAAGAAATTTGCAACACCATCCTCCACAATGGAAAGATTGTTCAGCTCTTTAAAAACAATAAATGATTAATAAAACTAGTATTTTTGACTTATACCACATACTTTTGTTATTTTCTTCTAGGTTCATGTAAATTTTATGTTGAGTGAGCATGCCAAACAGAGGATAACCTTCATGTTCCTCCAAACATGCATAAAACATATTCATGTATGATTTAGTCACAGGCATGGTTATGCTTCAAGCTTGGATATATGTTTTACATTTGGGAGTACACGTATAATTTTGAACATTTAATTAAAAACTGTGCGTAAAATTACTTCACTCGTTATATTCACTTTACCCAATTCAAATAAATAATTAAAAGTCCTAAATTATTGTAAAATGGATGTTCTCAATAAGTTTATGTAAAAAACATCCAACCAGAACTGCATATGAGGGAGAAATGTAAATTAGGATCCTATTGTTTATTTCTGAGAAATTGATCCTGGCGCTGGTTTTTAAAACCATGTCTAACATGTTTTCTTCCCAAATAAATGACATTCCTCATCTGGAAAATTTCCATCTCAAGTTGAGCGTGTAACATGATAGTCAGAGTTTAAACATCTGTAATTCTATGAATTTTTTTTTTCAACTGCACTGTATAATGCTTATGCTTCTGACTTCACTCTTCAATCTGCTCATTTTAAACTCATGTATATAAGTCTTCTCAAAATATGTTTCATTGCTAAAGCAAATCAAAGTTGCTGCCATGGTGCAACTTTTAAAAGGATGAGATGGGATTTTCATGCAACAGGCCAGTCAAATCTACTTATTGTGGTCACACACAGGTCAGTAAACTGCTGCATTCTGAAAAAAAAATGTTGCTCTCATAAAACTTATTTCTCAGTCTAATTAAGATTCATGCCTTCAAAATCATTTTTGAAAGGTCTCACCGTGCAAATCAACAACTCTGTAAGGGTTAGCAAGCTGCAAAGAAGGCAAGGCAAACTGTATTTTGCCTTAGACCTTCAATGTGCATGAAGCTGCAGCTAAGAGTAAACACAACCCAGCAGCCCAAGTGTCAGGGGGCCCCTGAAGCCATATTTTATATTACTGTAGTATATTTTTAGAACAACATCTGCAGACTCGGCTGTGGCAGAAAGGTTTAGAGAGGATTCTGATAACCAGTTTTATCTCCAGATTAAGTTGGATATTGAAGATTCTCATGCTGTTTTTTAAATAACCAAATACCCGAGACCTGAGCTTCCCCTGCTGGATGATGAGACATTAGATAAAAAGCACAAATTTGCAGCATAGAAATAGGAGGATTAGTTTTAAATATAGGTGGACCAAGCAACGACCAAGCAATATCAACTCTATATGGAAGTCAAGAAGTTCACACTAATTACAGAGAAAGAGAAATATAATACAATGCAACAAAGCAACTAAAATGTATATAGAACTGCACTTAGAACCATATTTATAAATAGTATTAACGTCGAGACCTTAAGATACGAAATCTTTTTTTAGATACAACTCAAATGTTTTCCTTAAAACTTAGTCTTAGTCATATCAATGAAGTGACGAAGAGTAATTTTCTGCTGATTTCCTTTCCAGTAAAAACCACAAATCAAATTTTACTTGTCATCATAATGAAAAATATACTTGTGACGCAGGACAAAAGGACAAACACTTGAATGATAACTGTAACTTAAGGGCAACATTGATTGATGTATAATTTTACAAGCATGGTTGGAACTTGTTTAGTTTCAGAAGATGCATCAGTGGTGAAAAAAGAGGAAGATCAATTTGAATTCAGCTGTCAGAAGATTTCAGACACCCTCGCAAATGTGTCTGGATATGCTGTTAAATGGGGACGTGGATGACAGCTTGCGTTAAAGTGTGCAGAAATACACTGGTTTATACAAACAGACAAGTGAGCAGACTACAGTTTGTTTTCTCTTACAGATACTGTAGATATAAAATTCCCACATCTATTTTGTTATCAGAACTTGAGCAGATATAATCTGCATTTTTGTCTCGTATTGTGGTCGCAGATGGCGTTCAGATTGTATTTTCCTTCCCCGTGTGAAGTACCTCAGCAGGTGGGGTGTCAGATTTTTCTCTCCTCTCCTCCTACTCCTCTGGGAAATGGAGAGAAAGAAAATTTAGAGCAGTGAACGTACGATAAGACAGCTAGAGATCCTCTAATTAGGTCCGAAACCAAACTCTCTGTAAAGTGAGGCTGTGCGATGGAGTTTATTCTTTATTTTCCAGCAAGTGGAAAGTGTTCTGCAGGTATACAGTGTTTTAGCATTTTTCTTTACAGCCATATGTTTACCCAGCTGTTCCACGGCAATGCTGTGAAAAAGTCTTGAGTCACCCTAGATTGTTGTATTTTGGCTAGAAAGTGACAGACCTAATAGCAGTCTCATAAAGTGATCCTGGACAGTAGGTTTTTCTTTTGGGTGTTTGGTTGTTTTTCCAATCTACTCATTTCTAAGCCATTGCTTAATCAGCTTCAAAAAATGCTAAAATTAAAAAATAATACTTCTAAAAAAAAGACAATTGAGTTCAGATTCAGATTTGACATCCTGGTTTGATATTCAGCAACATTTTGAGCTGACTGGAAATACAAATGTATTTAGTTTATACAGTTAAATGTAATTCTCCTCAACACATGTGTTGATGTTGTACCGGGGAGCATTTTGCTATCCTTGGTGTGTTAAACAGTCAGCATTTCTTTGTCTTGGATCAAACACCCCAAAAATAAATTTTTCAGCATTTGTTTTGCAGCTACCTTCCTCTGACCTTTAACAAAATTAAATGTTCAGTAACATAAATTAACAAATTTGACTTAGTGTCATAAATATATCCTTTCCTTCTTTCTTACCCCATGTTCAATAACATTTCCGCGATTCTGTCTGAAAAAAGCTGTTAGTGGTTCTGCAAAGATGTTCCTGTATGTTGTGTTTGTTCAGCAGAGTTTGTTGACAGAATTATCATTTGGTGTGTGATAAATGGGTACGTGTCAGACGTGTAACACATAAAACCTGCCTGCAGTATGGCTCTGAGTGACGGATGGAGGGAGGGTTTTGTGCTGTTTACTAGGTGACGGTTTGAAAATCAGGTACAACAAAACAACAGATGGATTGTCAGGGTGGCACATAGTCTCTGTGGCACTAATCAGGTGTTTTTCTTCCAAAAGTGTGATGAGTTTTCTTGTCTCCTGGATGAAGCACAAAACAGAACACCTTGCACTGATTGTTATGTGAAACTGGAGATACTTTGATGTTGCTACTAAATGTTAAAGTGGCTTGTATTAACTTAAAACTATGTTTAGATTGTCTTTGATATTATTATTTTCTGTGGAAACATCATTCATATAGATTGATGTGACCATTACAAACTTCACATTTGCGGTTTTGGTTTGGACCAAGATTTATTTAAATTATGCTGGGAAAACATAGTAGTAGCTAAATCCATTTATTGTTGCATTTCAACATGCAGACATAGACCTATACATAATCTCAGCCTCTGCCTTCAATTGACTCTGTCATAGTATTACATAACAGAAGCTCTTGGGTACATGAAGGAATCATATTTGTATAGATTTCTACAGTTAGTTAAATTATCCCACTTGGCTGCCTCTTTGACATCCCTGCACACAAAAATTCCATCCCAAGCATCTCAGCTGGTGAGAAGCTGTGATTTCAACAAAATCTAATGACTTAATACAGGCCAATTTTTCCATAAGGGGCAGATTTCAATGTTTGCTCGATGGAGTGGGGCTGGGATCAAGGTCAGCTTGCCACCTTGATCCCAGGTGGGACAGGTACAGGCATGATCCAGTACCAACACTTTACAATTTCCTCCTGTTCTATGTCCATTTTGTATCCGCAAACAAACCATCTTGTACCCATATATCTAACAATTGGGAATTGGTTATTTTATTTACTAGTAAAGTATTTTTGATGGATTATTGAGAATTATGATCCTACAAATCCTGAAATTCACATAATATTCTGTTTTGTACTATACCATTCTCTGATTCTGACACTTGGTTGAGTCAGTTGGCCTTTTTTCATGATGTATGTTAATAGTGTAAACAACGCTACAGCATTGCTTTCCTACAATTACCAATATGTTGCTGCCTAGACCCAGATGACATTGCTCAGTCCCATACAACAGTATGAAACTGAGCCTTCATTCTTAAAGATGCACTCAGCTCATCATGCCAAATGCTTGAAATAGCTCTGGCAGCCATGTGATCTATTTTTACAAATAATCCAGATAGTACTTATTTGCTACCTGGACCTTTTACTTTTATCCAAAGCGATAAAAGTTAATGACCTCTCCTATGTCAGGAGAGGTCATTAAGAGATCTTTTCGCCATGGATCCGCGTGTATAATTTTATTCAAGTCTTTCTCATCTGATTCTGGCGAATTAAAGAAATATCTCTCACAGTGCTGCTCATCCTCTAACAGCACAGACATTAATTCCAAAATTTGCAAAACATGTTTCTTAATTAGCTTAAATAATAGAACAGCCTAAATGAACATATGTTGGGACACCTGCTTTAAATTCATTCTCTAGTTTAACAAGATAACTTGTGCTTAAGATAATGTGTGATTTATCTGCTCCTCTGAATGAAGATACATGCACGCATCTCTTCCATAGTAGTTCTTGCTCTAACTCTGACGTTGACTGATGAAACATTGATCACAGTGAACATGTGTGTGGGAGGATTCTTACACCCAGAGTGACAACTGTGTCGCATATCAAAGCACATATTCCGAGATGAGGGGCAAATTTGTGCACAAAGAGAATAGATACAGCAATAAAAAATCTTCAAGTCAGGGTTTTTCAGCTGAAGACTCTTGAGTTTGTAGTTGGATGCATTGCATACTTTTGTGAAGAATAATATTCTGTCTCAGTTTTACTGATTTACAACAAAACTGTGTCCTACTTAATTTACTTCCCAATGAAATTATCAGTTTTTTTCTGGAAGCCAATATACACTGCTTCCAACACCTAAAACAAGTAGAGCTTTATCTCTTCTTTCCAACTGACTTTATGTTGCAATGACATCAAGTATTTCTTCTGTTACCACTGTTTTCATACAGAAGTGAGGTATTTAGACTAGAAAAATACCTAAATTTCTGCTCTCTTTTTTTATATGACCTATTGATAAATCATCTTGTAATATGTTCCAGCTAGTCCTTAGATAACAAAACTAGCCAAATGGATGGAAGGAAATTCTTTAAGATATAGCTCTTATTTTCAACCTAAGAGCAAAAAAATTTTTTTTTGTTCTCAGAGGTTGTTCTACTATTTTACAAACATCTGCTTTCCCAGTAACAAGTCTTGATTGCCTTCAAAATTAAAGTCAGGTTTGATGCATCTCTTGTTTGAATTCTGCTCCTCTCGCTCAAACTTGCACTGGTCACAGGTAAACCCTGTTCGCTGGTTCTGTCTCTTCATGGATTCCTTATAGAGTTAACTCTATGAGGACAGAATGCATCAGTAGAGATGAAAGCAATGTTAAAGTAAGTCTACTCACAGTATTGGCTTGTATAGTTAGCAGGCAGGAAGCACTCTATTTAAAGAGGGAGTGAATCAACAAATATGCAGTCCTTTTGAAGGCGTGAGTAAGCAAGTTTTATTTCAGGGAGCTGAATCTTAAGCAGAAACTGAAAAATATTTGAAAGTGCAAATAAGAAATCCTATTGTTTAATTAAAAATGGATGCTGTTACTTTTTAGAAGAAAAAATCCTTCATAAAAAAAGGTTATTTTCACGCTTCATAAACTTGGTGCTTTGCTTTGAACACTGCAGAACATAATAAATGGTACTTCGGCTGGTCTCTGTTTAGATCTCTTGGTCTGAGCTGTTTAGGGATCCCTGACTTGAGTGCAAATCAGGTCACAAAGCAAACAAACTAGGAGTTGCAGCAGCCAGTGCCATCTCCGTAACATTTAATATCATTATAGAATAGATTGATGGGTAAAGGCCAGATTCATTATATCAACAAAAAGATGTGAACAGCCTGTGGTTTAGCAAACTATTCAAATAAAAATAGGCCATAAGACATGACTTTCTGGAAGCCCCACACATTTTCTCTTCTCATTGTAGCAATAGAGATACTTCAATAATTTGTAAAACCCTGATGTGCTCGTCATCTTGCATCCCTGAGGTTTTTGTCACTGTTTTCAATTTGTTTCTACAGTACAGCAACCGAGACAAAACACTATGATTATATTGTTTTGTGTTTTGATGCTGCTTCGATGATGTACATTCAATAAAGATGGGTTTATTGCAACAAAAGAAGGGAAGTTTGCAGAGTTACATCAAAATTTAAGTTTTTACTCTTAAAGTGTAAGTATTTAATGGATATAAATGAATGGCGTGAATATCTACAGAGTATCCATGTGCCTAATCATTTTTCGTAACTTGACCACTCTGAGTCCATTTGTAGAGGACACTCATTTGCCTGAGCAAAGTATCCAAGGTGGTTGAAAAGGCCCAGGGGTATTTGTGTTTCCCAGATATTTTTCTTGTGTATTTTATTTCTTTCTGCTTTACTTTGCCTTCCCCTCCTGGTTGTAAGGATCAGAGTGGCCAGGTTTGTGCACAGTCATTAAGCCGTTGCTTTATCAGCGTGAGTAAAGCTTCGCTTCAAGGCAAGCAATTAACCTGTCGGAAAATGTCTCTTCTCCTCAGCTTTTGCCCCTCTTTTCACCAGCTCATCCATTCCTGAATTAGGCTGCTTATGGAATGTTAGCATTTTTAATTGTCTCCTGGAGAGTGGTATGATTTCACTTTTCCCAACACTGAACATCGGTGCCCTGTCCTGCTTAATGTGCTGGTGAAACATTCCAGAGGGTAATTATTTGCATCCAACTCAGGCATAGTTTAGCCGAGTCAATTGGCTGATCATCGATTTAGGATGTGCCTTTCTCCCGTATTTTATCTCTGAGCACAGACAAGAATATGGGATGTGTAATTTCTTTTTTAAGCTCATTCACTGAGACGCATTTAATTCCTTTCTGTAAGGACGCGTTTAGCTGTATTTCAGCAGTAAATGAAGCAAGACCGGAACTGCAATATTCTGATTAGCTTTAGGATTTAATTTCGACACATCGTGTAACCTCATTTTTCAGCCATGCCACAAACATTAGTTACACCTTTTTTCTGTGTGTTGCATAAACAGATTAATGTGGGCTGCTCACTTGGGGTAAACTGGTAAATTGGGTAAATTGCTTTTGATCTGGGGATAGTTTGACAGGCTCATAATGAGCTGGGTGAGTCCACTCGCTCCCTGTCTGCTCTCTTCTTGCTGGATGGACTAACTGTTTGACAGTGTTCTGTCAGCTGTTGTCAGATAAAACAACCTCCTCTCTATGGATCTTACTGCCTTTTCTCTGTTGCTGGATGTATGCCACAGAATGGGGTGGGTGGTATGCAATTTTATGCTTCTATGTAAAAATGGATTCTTGAGGAAAAGCAAACAGTATAAGCCAAAGTATATTTTAAACATGTTTTCACCTGTGCTTTGTCAACTTGTGTCAAAAACACACTAAAATGTAGACGTCAATACCATTGCTGTCAATGGTATTGATGGTACCATCATATTGATGGTATTCAATATGAAGCATAAATTACAACTCTCTCCTGAGTATCAGCTACACTCAAAGAGAAAGGGTTTTACGTTTAAGAATTTATGTTTATGCATAATTGAAACACTAAAACTCTTAACAGTGTACTAAAGACTATATCTGAGACAGTTATTCTCTTCTCTACTAATCCACAGGACAAAAAATATCTTTGTCTACACCTTTTACTATGACAGGGTTAATCAAATGTACTTTTTAATATAAAAAAAAATTAAAACAGATTAATGACCTAGAAGGCATCAGAAATCTTTTTGACTCTCGGATGTCGAGTCAAGGGTTATTTTGATGGCCTAATTTGGAATTGACCTATTTCTGATATATGTGGGAATAGTATAATAGGAAAATGGGAGAAAAAAAATTACTTTTCCACTATTACAAACCCCCAGAGGATCTGCCAATTTTCACATCAGAACCCACTCAGGAAAAGCATGAAGTGCCTTATTGGGGTCTAACACATGCTGTCGTTTTTAGCTCACAGGTTCAACTGCATTCCGACAGACATGGAGCTCCATAATAACAGTTTCTTTGGTTTGCAGGCGCCTCAAGCTTACAGCCTCCAAAGGTCATTTTAAGAAAGGCCAACTGCAACATTCTCCTTCTATCAGTGTTGGCATATCTGTAGGTTGTCCACTTTAAATTCAAAACCTTGTAGTTAATGCTCAAAAAGGTGGAAACATTTTGAAAATGATATTGCCATGCTTATTTCAAAAATAGGCAAACTTTGCATGGACTATGCAAAATAAATATTAGCTGATATGTACAAAAAGATTTCTAAGTATTTTATTCTGAGGACCATCCTTTACCCTTTGGAGGAAGTTTCATAATGTATTTTTGGGTTGTAAGGAGGCCTAAAAATTAGTCAATTAGGTTTTTTTCTCTGACTTCAGAGAGTTGCATCTTAAGTTAACTAAAGCAACCAGCCTGCTAAGCTTTGCTTTGCATGTTTAGTATATTATAAACATTTGACCTTTCAAGTAAAAAAAAAAAAATGTTGCTTCATATTCAGAATTTTGAGATTGTGGTTTACCTTTATGATGCCTTCTTTCATTTCATATCCATTGCAATGTCTCAGGCAAATAGAACAATACAATATCCACCTTGGAAGGTCACACATACGTAATCTCCTTAAAGAAATAATTTTGAAAACTTGGGGTTCATTTTGACTAAATCATAAAATTTAGCTGATCAGTTGAAGTGGAAAGAAGAGCAAACAGCCTTTGGGGATAAAAGACCAGAATATAAAGATTTGTTCATGGTTTGTGATAATGTATTTATCACAGGATTTGCATGTATGCATGCAAATTTTATGCATACATGCATTTAGAAACAATGAAATTCTATGAATATTGCACACAAATAGTACTGTGATGGTAACATTGGACACATTGATCCAGTATTGTCTTATTACCAAACCCATCATCAGAACACAAAAGACAAAATATTGTAGGCTGACCACTAAGTCAAAAGCAAAAACATGGAAAAAAAAAAAAAACCTTATGGCTATTGGTATAATATTTTGCCATTCACCTTCAAGTTGAGAGATTTCCTTTTCTAAATTAGTTTCATAGCATTTTCACATGATATCTAACATAGTGAGTTTCTAAAATAATGACTTTTGCTGAACATAATAAAAAAAATGTCTTTTCTTATTTACTTTCCTGACTACAGGATTTGAGATTCATTTATAAAGTCGTCAAACGCAGGCTGAATATGCGCTATTCAGAGTCTCCTCCCTGCTGATCGTACCATCTGTCCCCTTTCATTGTGAATCCACCTCCTATCAGCTACACCTGAAGCCATGCTAACATACACATGTTATACAGAATATACACATTTAAAAAGGCCAGATGCCTTGCAGCATGGGAAGCGTGCTGTAAATGTCAGCTGGCAGATGGGTTGATAGAAAACCCCAAAAGAAAACATTCACACTACATCCTTCCAGTACTTTCACTGGAACACATTGCTGCTTCTCCTTCAGGCTTTTTATACACACAGTATTTAGGTCTAAAACTCCCATTCAGAGAACAAAACAAACAGGCAGGCATTCCTAAATATCCCAGAGCTGGAAAGCACAGTGCAGCTGTTTGCTGTATAGCAAAAGGAGAGCTGGGAAATGTAGCAGTGCTTGTATTACACATCATAACCAAAGACCGCAGTCGCTCTCACTTCACTGCCTTGTCAAGCAGACTCCGTCAAGTGGCAGGTGTCAGGGAAAAAACAATGTTAAAAAAAATCAGCTCAATCGGTTTAATAAACCCAGGAGGTCCAACAACACCGGAGTTTTTCTGCCGTAAGTGTTGCCTTCAGCTTTGTGACTTAGCAAGTAGATCTAAACAGAAGTAAAAGCCAAGAGTGAAACAAAGTTCTTAGGACCTTCTGTAAACTGCAACACTCTAGTAGTTTATAACTAGCGTTGTCTGTGTTGTTTTCATTGAAGTTAGACTTTAGTCCATTGCATGCTTTTCTCTTTTATAGGGAAGCTGTTGTCTTCTGCTTTGGCAGAACCCTTTGTTTGGGCCCCCACACAACCAAACACAAAAACACCCCTGCCGAAAACTCTTCTGCTAAAAGTAATTTTGATTGTTCTGTCCTTAATATGTATTATGTAATTTATCAAACTACTGAGAACTAAAATGTTGTGCCTTGTTCAACCTCAGGAAGGTTATTTTTAGATTAGCTACAAACAGAAAATCAAGGATAATTCTTTTCTTATTTTTATATAACAGTGGTTCCCAAACCTGCATGTTTTAGATGTGTCTGTGTTCCAGCACACCTGATTCAAATGATTGCATGACCTTCTCTGTAGAACCAAAAATTGCAATTAACCAAAAATAGGTTAATCACCTATTTATTTAAGTCAGGTGTTTGAAAGCAAGAAAACCCTTAAACATGTAGGGCACGGGGACTTGAGGGCCAGGTTTGGGAAGCACTGTTACAGAGTAATAGGTTGACAATTTGTAAATGTTGTTTTGAATAGTAGACAATCAGTGTAGAATAGTTCAGTCTATGTTTAACCAGTCTATACGTTTCAGTTTTTACACTTGTCTAAATATAAATTGGTCCAAATGTCAAACAAGTCAAAAATATTATTTTACTTGTCAAGTCTAAATTATTATTATTTTTTTAAAATAAGTAAAATAGCCCTTTAATTATCTTCATTGAAACTTTCTGAATTACCCATAAATACCAAGTTTTGTATCAACATCCACTCATTGATCACAAACTGACAAAACTAACTTTTTTTCGAAAACATGTTGCAGATTTAGACTGCCACAGTTTAACTGTAAAATCCATATTTACAGTTTTTAAAGAGCTAAAAGCAGTCTAGGCAGTGAAAATAATGATGAAAAGTAATCATTCCTTGAGTCATTTTTGCTCATTTTTGTCAGATTTTATCATGAGAGAAAAGCATTCCCACTTATATACCCATTGGAGACTGAAAGGAGTATCTTTCTAGTCTCTGCAAGCTTAGGCTCACACATGTGACCTTCAACCCCCCCTGTCCTGCACTTGGTACGTTCCTGAGTCCAGCATGCATCTTTGTGCTGTGAATCTTCGGGTTGCTACAGTAGCTGACGCCTCTGATTTGATGCAAGGCCTGTTGTTGTGCATACATGGTCCTGCGGGGATCTGCACATATTTCATCTTGTCTAAGCAGTTTGTGTCACTTGATGTTTCTGCTTTTTACATTTAATGCTAATTAACAGACAGTAAACCACATGGATGTCAATGGAAGCTTGATTTTTGCCACATTAGTGTGGAGCATCCGTTATGTTGAGTAAGTCGAATTATATTATCCACATCATCCATGTTTTATCAATAGAGGAGGTCCCATAAGCAGTGTGGTATCTGCAACCATCTACCAAGTCCAGATTTTTAGGAAAAAAAATTGTTCTCTGTTGGTGTTCTCACTGCAAATGACTAAGCAGGAGGCAAGAAGCCCTCCTACGGAGCTCCAACTTGCATGTTGGCGTACAGTTGCCTGGTTACATGTGTAGTTAGAAAACTGCTTTAATCTGTTTTCACTCTCCCACTGTGGCGATTATAGCCACTGACAGAGAAAGAGTAGGAACCTTGAGGTGTTCATCACGTATCACTTGGGATGAATAACAGTAAACAGTTAAAGATGTGGGCAGGAAGGAGAGCAGCTACAAGCTTTGTATCCTCAGAAAGCTGCTTGAAGCAGGAAGAGTTGGTCTTAATGGCAGGTAAATGTTAACAACACAGCTGCTGACTGCAGCCGGGTGTATGACTTAGGAGTTTGTTTCACTCAGTAACTGCAGAACTAACAGATAACACGTCAACTCAAAAACATCCCTGCTGAATTTGTTTTTTTATTGCATTCATTTTCTTTTGACGAGGCCCATCTTCAGATTCCCTTCATCGACTGTTGCTGCCACATCATCACAAACTCTAATTTGATTGCGAACCAGTGAAAATGAGTTTCTGCTCTCAGCCAGCTGTGAATGAGAGGTGAATGAACTAGAAACATTTTTATTTGTCACACTACACTTCCACATTTCTGGACACAAACTGATGCGTTTTCAGCCAGGAAACCTGCTAGGAATTAGACTCCTGTCCAAAAACGATTGCAGTGCTTCAAGATAATATGCAGCTGAGTTCAACGCAATTTAAAATTCAGCTGTAATGGTTTCAGCACAAATCCTGCTTTTTAAAGCATACTATTGTGTGCACATAATAGAATTATGTAAATGTTACAATAATGACACCCTGGCTTTGAAAGACTTATTCTGTTGACAGAGAAAAATTGAGAATAAAAACTGGAAAAGCAATTCCTCTCGTGGTAGATCATGGGAAGCATAAAAGCCTGTGTGGTAAACTTTGTTCATCACCCACACAGCATGCAGAGCACTTTGTAGCCCACAAAGCAAAACATCACTCTGCTGTAATGCCCTCTTGAACAGGAACAACAATAAGGCAAACAGAAACATGTACAGTTTAAACCACATACAGTGTATAAAAATACACTTAACCTATTTTTTACAGCGTTTCATTTCAGTAAAAAGAGGTAAATTACCTGACAAGTTCGTCTTTGTACACATTTATTAACTTCGCTAATCACTGGACATTAACCTCTTGAAGTTTTTACTTATCGTCAGTTAATTTAGTAACTGACCACTGATGTTACTTACTGGAAAGAATACAAACACATATGGAAACAGAAAAATAATGGATTCCCCAACTAACTCAAACTATATATGACTTATAATTATTACACAACAGCATTTAAGTGAACTGCTCCAGAAAAAAAAAAAAAATTACTCTTCAGCCACAAGAGCAACCGCCCCTTGTAGGCAGTGTATTGTACTGTACTCTACTCTGCCACTCAAAGTTCATTCTGATTGTCTGAAATGCATTGTCTGTGTCGTGTGTATTCGTTCAACAGCTTGCAAGTAATTCTTTCTGGGTGTGCGAGCGTATCAAAGAGAGGGCGTGTGATTGGGTGTGTGTGTGTGTGTGTGTGTGTGTGTTATTTACAACATGGGGGCTGCCTTTAGGAAACCTGAGCACTTGAGAGATACAGCGAGGCGGACAGAATCTAAAAATACCAGGGCTGAGTGAGCAGGGCTTAAGAAAAGGGAGAAAAAGAAGAAGAAGAAAAAGAAAAAGAAGCTGAAGTGGCTGTCTGTCCTCACCGTCAGCCCTGCCTCCTGGACATCAAGATGTGTGGTGCAGTTTTAGAAAAAAACCGAGGCTAGAAAACAAATCCATCTGCGACTAGACAACTCATTTAAATGAAGGATGGAACACGCTGCATAGTTTTATCTGTGTAGAGAGTCTGATGAAAAGGGCTACTTTTTAGGTTTGAATGGATTAAAACAGAATATTCTTCTCTCATAGAGATTGGGCTGCAGACTACTTGAAAATCACAATAAACCCCTGATGACAAAATACAGTCAGTCAAAAACAGACACCATCTCAAAGCAAATCCATTCATGACAACATTCTTATTTTTATTTTATAGAAGCAACACAGCATTTGACGACACAAGGTGTCAAATCCTGCAAAACAAAATGGCACTGATGTGACAAACGGCTCTGGGCTTGTTCTCTTTCTCTGACAACCAGAAAACGACATTTGTCCTGCATCGCACTGCCACTCCTTCTTTCTCTCTCTGTCACGTTCAGTTTTTCTTTTTCCACATAAGCACAGAAATAGAGGCAAGTGGCTCCAGGCCCAGATTTTTTTTTGGCTGAAACTACAAGCAAACTGGACAGCAGATCCCATCCCATTCCATTTCAAACAATCCATCCACAGTGCCTGTGTTCACAGATCCTAATATACAGATTATATTGGGATTTTATGTTAGCACCTAAAGCAGTGTCACGTGATTGCAAATAGAACAACATTTTTTTTAATGTTTTTTAGTATTTTGTACAAACAGAAATCTGGAAATTATGGTGCATAGTTCTCAAATGAAGAAGAAAAGCGATCTTTAAAAAGAATGTTTCCATTTCCAGTTTTCACAAAGCATGTAGAGAACATAACAAGCATGTAGGCCACATGTGTCAAACTCAAGGCCTGGGGTCCAAATCTGGCCCAACTTTTTTTTTCTTAATGTGGCCCTCTACACTCCAAATTTCATCAAAAAGCCCCTCCAGTTTTTCACAAATCTGCAAAATTCACACAAAATCAACAAATCTCCACATTTCTTTTCTGATTTTACTGCAAATTTTCTCAAAATCGGTCAACAACATTGAGTTTATAAATGACTGCTGCCTCAGCTTTACTTGATGTCAAGTTATAGTCCATAATTGATATGGCTAATTCTAAAAAGTCACATTTAATATCATACATTAGCACAAATATTGGAAAAACTCAATTTTAGTGATTTTAGCAATTTTGATTGCTAAAATCACTAAAGCAATCATAAAATCCTGGAGGAACAGCTATTTAGTGATATTTTAACAGTTTAATTGGTTTTATCAATATATTTTGGCACAACTGGCCCTTTAAGAACATTCTGATTTTTGATATGGCCCTAAATGAAACCGAGTTTGACGCCCCTGACATAGGCTGTCGAATGACACCAAAATGTAACTTTTTTTTTTTTTCAACCACATGAAAGATCCTTCCTTCGTGTACGTGACAACTTAAATGGCAGAACACATCATTTCCACTGTAAAACATGGCAGCATTATGTTGTGGGGAAGCTTTTCTTCATCCTGGACAGAGCTGATGCAAAGATGGATGGAGGAAAGCCAGGAAACTGGACCAGAGGTTCAGGACAAAGATCCTAAACGTACAGCTAGAGCCACATTGAAATGGTTTTACATCAAAGCATAAAGTAGAAAGTCAAGACACCCTTCAGTAAAAATTTTATATAATGCATTATTTTCCTTCCATTTTACATGTTTCTGGTCCATCATATAAAATCCTAAAAAAATGAAATGAATGTTTCTAATGTGACCAAATTTGAAGAAGTTCAAGGAATCAAGGCTCCACTGGCATAGCTTATGGATACACCTGATTTGTAGAGGAGACTACTGGAGAGTAAATGAAAGGCTCACCACTAAATTAAGTCTGCTGCTTATGGCTCATATATTTCCATATGAAAAGGGTTGGCTTCTTGTTGCCTATCAGTGCTGCTGCAGATGCTTAAATAGGGCCTGTTAGAATCTGAGTCTAAAGGATTCTGAAAGTGCTCCATTTAGTTTGATGCTTCAGAAATGCTGCTGAAAAGATGTTTTTTAAAAGTCTTTGAAATGTGAGCCCAGATAAGAGATGTGATGACTAAATCGGCATGCTTCTAAAAAGTCAACGCCACTTGCAGGGAGAGAGTTGAATCCCAAAGTCACAAGCAACCTTTGATGGAGTATCTGCTTTACATTTCAATTGCAGTCCGTTCTCAGTTTCTCAGTGCGTCCTCTTACAGTAAACGCCTAATGCCGTTTGCTGTCTGTTCTTCTATAAATAGAAACACATTTATGCATATGAATATGTCTCACGCAAAATCATGCTGGTGTAAAACGAAAACAGATGAGCTACAGATAGTACAGATAGTAGTTGGCAATTGAATGGTTCTACTGCAGTTTGTCAGAAAAAAACAGGTGCAGAATCTCACTCACTCACACATACCTGCACTCATGCAACCCCTCTTCCTGTGGCTTCTACTTCCTGCATGCGAAGCACACAAAACCAGCTGAAAACAGATGCGATACATAAAAGCTGGCAAAGTGAGCAGACAAACTTAAACGTACGGTACTGGGGTTTTTTTTAGAATTTTTTATTTTTTTTATGGCTGGATCAGATGCATCACGCACCGCAGCATTCACAAAGTCAGGTAGTACAACAATACACACTGAACTTGTATTGCCAGTTTCCAATTTAATGTTAACTTGACATTTGTGTCTTTCTCTTTTGGTAATTTCTTTCCTGTGTTTGGTTTAGTTTTGCTTTTTTTTTCTTGTTGGTAGTTTATCATTCTTTACATTATCTGCTGTGACTAAAACAATGTAGCTCAGGTCCTTTGAATCATTTGCAAATGCATATTCCTTTGCGAGTGCGTATTCACTAATGCTCACACGAGTCATGTTATGATGTGAGCCTTTTACAGTACAAGTTAGAAGTATACCATTGAAGACGCTTAAAACAGCTGCTGCACACATTCAACTGCAGAATGTATTGGACCTTGGAGGAATGCTTATTTGTGCCTTTATTTGAAATTCATCAGCACAAACTTTAGGCTAAATGGGTGGGAGCTAAAAATAGCTCCCATAGCCACAGCACCATGTGTAGGAGGATGTACACAGCTGTGTCGGTTGTGATGCTGCAAAGGCAAAGAAATGAAATTAAATTAAATTAAACTTTATTTCGAACATGATAGTAGTATAAAATCATACACAATAACAAGGAAAGCAAAAGACATACTTTTTGTACCACAGTAATCTTAACATGCTCGAAAAGGAGTAGGAAGAAGTAAGAGACTTATGAACTCCTACCCCCTAAACTCATATAATATTTTCAGATGGACCCTCATTAATAAATCCAATCAAAAAGTAAAAATGAACAGGTTAATTAATTTTACATTTTATCTGGGTTTACCTATGTCTAAATATGTACATCCATACCCACAGAAATATGTGTGAACTAACTCTCACACATATTTCTATATCTAGTGAAAATGACCTCTTTATGTTTCCTTTTAAATTGTATTAAATTTTGACTTTGTTTTAACTCCTCATTTAACTTGTTCCATACTTTTACCCCATGAATTGAAACACAAAAGCTCTTTCTTGTTGTTCGTAAACTACGAATACTTAAGTTTGAGTAAAATAAGAAAAGTGAGAGGAGGGAAAACTGGAAAGAAGAGTAATAGATAAAAAAAAAGTAAGGTACATTAAACTCGCTGCTAATTATAGAGAAGGCGATAACAATAGAAGAGTTTAAATGTGGTATATTGAGATGCTCTAGTCTGTATTAATATTATGCCTGTGTGTCAGTGGTCACACTTACCAGTGACAATTATAACATACTTACAATAAACACACAAAGCTACAGTCTTCAGTCAACTTTATGAGAGGCTTTGCATCTGCTGAAGCTGAAAACTACAAAATCTGGTAGACTAATGTTCACATGTTTACTTCCTGTTTTAATATGACTTGTTGGTAATTCTGCCAACTTCTTGAAACACTTGTTGTTCTTCTGCTTCCTTTACCTAAAGCTTGACCGTGAACCTGAAAAAAATGTATTGACTAGTTTCATATGTGCTGGAAAGCATTTCCAATACACCTATTATGTGCATACTTTTTGTCGTGGGGAGAAACTGTTTTATGTATTTATAGTTTTAGTTGCTAAACAATAATCTTGACATGCAATATTTTAATGAATTGTCAGATTTTGTTGGAGTGGTCTATATAAACTATTATAGATCCCAGAATAAGAAATTGCCATATTTTAGAGAACAAGAAGCAGAGTCCAAATATTTGGAGGTTTTGCTGTTTTCTGTTTTCTTGGTTGTGGACAAATGCCTATTCTCAGGAGTAAGTGTAGGATTTGGGCCACTCTCTCTTACAAAAGAGTTGCTATATTCACCCAAATCTGAAAAATGAAACAAAGGCAGATCTGGTTTTGGGTAAATATCACTGGATAGTTGTGGTCCTACTTACTGTAAAATAAAAATGAAAGCAAAAATATTAGTTCTTAAAAGAGAAATACTGCATGTTGTATCTAACTTTTAATTTATCAGAATATTTGTGCCATGATCTGAAAAAGGTTTTTGTCTGCATCAAGTGTCTGTGCCAATGTTGTACCATTTGTGAATTGCGACCAAAAGTCACGCAAAAGCAGTCCAGGGACCACAGATGGCTCTCGCGCCACAATTTGGACATCCCTGCCCTGTACAAATCAGGTCACATGACACTGATAAACAGTAAGCTGCAGCTGTCAACACTTTCTCTATGAATATTACTATAAATAGTGATAAACATTTAACTTGTCAATAGAATAACAATTATTTGTTTCCAACAAAATGCAATCCAGCCAAGCTGGCCTCACAGACAAAAACAGGCTGATATTTTTAACCACAGACTATGCAAATGATCCCAGCTGCCGTCTGCGGTGGGCCTTCCTACAGGGTACACCACTAAAGTTCAAATGAAAATAGAGAAAATGTTCTCTTAGTTTGCGACAGACTGGCGACCTGTCCAGGGTGAACCCCCCCTCTCTCCCTAAACGTTAGCTGGAGATAGGCACCAGCACCTCCCGACCTCACTAGGGACAAGGGTGTTAGAAGATGGATGGATGGATGGATGGATGGATGGATGGATGGATGGATGGATGGATGGATGGATGGATGGATGTTCTTTTAGTTGTGGCCCAACAATAGTTTCCATTACCTATCCAGTGAATAAAGATTGTTTGAATCAGTGTAAGCACTCTAAGGCTATGTCTACATGCATTAAGACTGATTGAGGGTTTCCATAGTTTAAAGTTTGGCTTAAAATATGTGAGCATTTCTCTCTCTTTCACAGAGTCAGAAGACATTTCTGCATATCAGATTTCAAATATTAAAAGGACTGAGACTGCTCATATCTGAATGCCACACGAGCCTTTTTGTTGTTCCTAAAAACCGTCCAAACCTGGAATATATTCTTCTTTTTTTTTATACTCTTTATTTAACATTTTTCATTACAATGAAACATACAACACACACAGAACTTGGTGCACTGATAAATAGATAAATAGGAAGAAAAGAAAAAAAAAACATTACAAGATGTTACACTTAGTTATGCTTCCTTGCTCTTGTATGTCAGCCATTTAGATATATATAATATATTCTTTTACATCACAATTTTGACATTGAATGAACAAATTAATAACACCTAGATCTGGTTGGAAACATATGCTTTAATAAGACAACAGAAGATGCGGTGCAGACTGGCAGACAAATAAATAGTAGATTGAATTCAGTCAACATGAACAAAGACGTGAACAAATAGTCAGTACAGGAAAGTAATGGACTGAGAATTAGATTAGAGACAAATAAAATAAAACCCAGAATCCAACAGTACTGTTATTACTGTCTGTCTACAAGCCCTAATTATAACTAACCACACTGGCCTCTTTTTCCATTATGCCTTCTCTTTCCGCTGCTACTAACCCTGCACAATGCTTGACAGTCTTAACAAAGCTTCCCCGAGGCCCTTAATCTAATAGAGCGGTCTCTGTGAGCCACACACACCAACACACCAGCCAGGCAGTTCAGAGTCATGGGGAAAAGATGAGGGACAAACATGAAACATCAGATGAATGAGATAAATTGGACGCTGGGTAAGAAATGACAGAGAGAAAGAAGAGTGCTATTCTTTTTGTTGCGTCTCTGAGGAACGTTAGTGGGAGCTCTTATGGGAGCTCATTATTCTTTGGTTTTGTGTGTGTCCATCTGTTGCCGCAGCCCACAGTTTATCAGAACTCTATCCTATGTCAGGGTGTTGAGTCCCTGACGCCACAGTAACAGAGGACAGGAGACCGTAAAATGTAAATTCACAGGACTCGATGTTCCTGTAACATGGAGGAACATCCAGGAGCTGCCCAAATCTTTTAGTCCCAGCTAAATCAAAATCACAGCTAATGTATGGATCAGTTTAATATATTCTGAATGTCATATTGAACTGACTCTCGCGCTGTAGTTAGTGGGTGGACTTACGTATATAACCCTTGTCTGTCAGAGAAAAATTTAGAAAAATAAAGAGACATCCCCTCCAAGGTTCCAGGCTGCATCAGTGCCTACCCTCACGAACAGCACAGTCATGCTTCCATCATGTCAGAAAGCATTACGCAAAGTTAATCTCTTCCCTTCAGACAAACATACCCTCCATCCCCCGTTCTCTGCTAACCAGGAACTGTGCCTTATGTTAAAATATCTCAAAGATTCAATATGAATATGAAGGGCTGAAATGATTAATTGAAAAGAATCCATTATTGAAATAATTGTCAACTAATTTAGTAATCAATTAATCTTTAACTAGAGTATACAGACTCAGAAAAGGCACTAAATAAGCCAAAACTGTACAAAAAATATATACATATTGTATTTCAGACAAAAAAAGTCTATATATATGTTCAACCCAGAACTCAAGTGACCTAGATTTTGCTTCACCTGGTTCAATTTATGTACATGTGGCACAATACAAACACTGTACAGCACCTTGAACACACCATCCACATGGAGAAACATGGTGGTGACATCATCATGCTGTGGGCTTTTTTTCCCCCACAGAGATAGGAAAGCTAGTCAAAGTTAATGGTGGGATAAATGAAGCAACATGCAACATGAAATCCTGGAAGAAGCTGTAGACAGTTGAGACTGTGGTGAAGATTCATCTCTGGTTAGGACAGATTTACAATTTACGTCAAAGCATGTTCACATGTTAGGATGTCCCAGTCAAAGTCCAGACCTAAATGCTGAGTTTAGTACTGTAGACACTTCTAATCTGAAGGCTAAGTGTCCTGAGTCTTGTAAACCATCACAGCAGAGTTCTGTGCTGCTCAACAATACAAATATATCTCTCTCCTGAACCTCGTCTTTTAAGCTTCAGAGCCTCAGAGGACACACACAGCAGGAGCTTGGTTCTTGGTTTACTGATGTGTTTGCAGCAGTGGCGATTACTCACTCGAGACGTTAGTCAGTGTGGTCTCTCCTGTGCAGCCCGCAGCAGGCGGACAGAGTATTGAGTCACAAACACCGGGGTGAATCTGAGAATATCTGAATGCCTCAAAGAGCAGAGCTCCACATCGTTCTGCTTCAGTAACCGTTGACCTCGACCTGTCAGGGTTGAGTCTGGCCTCCCAAATCTTCCTCCTGGAAAAGACAGACATTTGATGGATGAAATAAGCCTTACTTCTTTTGCTCCCTGTTTCAGTGAGCTGCACCACTTCATCATTATTTTTTGTAGCGTACGGTTGTTGCTTGTTAGAAATAAAATGTTAACTTGCATTCGCTTCTCTTGCGCTTCCAGTGGAGCTTGATGCGGAGCACTCGCAGAAAGTCCCCGGAGCCGAGCAAGCAGGGGTCCCAACACCCCAGGTGAAGCTGAAAGAGAGACAGAAGTTCTTTGAGGAGGCTTTTCAACAAGACATGGAGCAGTACCTGTCCACTGGATACCTTCAGATCACCGAGAGGAGAGGTAAGAAGAAGAAAATGTCCCTTTTGATGATTCAGGAAGTATGAGCTTATGAGTTTATCTCCGTCTATCTTATTCTTGAAAGAATACAAAGCCACATGTTATTGAGTTTAATGTTTGAGTCCCGTTGCTCCCAGCAGAGACCTTATCCACTTTAGTTGCATATGATAACACTGAGCCACTGTTACTCTGTAACAAGGATCTGTCCTTCAAGCCTTTACTTTGAAGAATGTAATCAGGCCATATAGATATATTCTTGCAATGCGACTGTAATAGAATCCTGCTGTGGTTTACACCCAATTTTGCTTCCAAATGTCAGCTCAAATTCCCAAAAGCATGTACTGAAACGTGGAGTTGCAAAGACTCGGTGTTAAAAGATGTTGCAGACTCTGTTGGGGTTTGAGATGTGATTTTTTTTTCTTCCCTCTCTCTCTCTTTTACTCATCCATCCTCCTCTGTTAATCCCCTGGAACCAGTTTATTAAAGAAGATTGTGGAGCAATGGGGAAAGAGAGAGAGAGGGAGCTAGAGGGAAGAGATTTAAGGATGAAGAAAGGAGAAAATGTGTGGGGTTTGTGTTTCTATTGTCAATCAAAACTGCTTGTGGTTAATGAAATGTTTTTTGTTTTTTTGTTTTCAAAGTAAAATCTAAAAACAAAACAGTGAAATGAAGCAAACTGTTGAATCATGGTGGGCTTTCTAACAAAAAATATCTAAGGAAAGATTATCCCAAAGGTTAGTTGACAAAACACTGCACAAACACAGAACGAGAGGTTTGGTAAAGAACATTAGAGAACAAAAACCACAACAAAGACCAACGAACACAGAAGACAGGTTAGGCAGGATTTTCTGGAGGTTATAAATCAATCCCACAATCCCACATCTCACCAAGCTCTGTTCAATACATCATCTGAAAATGGATTTTGGCACAAGAGAGAACCTCCTGAGAGAGATAGGTGGATTAATGTGAGAAGCAGTCAAGAAACCCATAGTAACTCTGGGAGAGAATCCGTTGACTGGAAAACTTTATAAATCACAACTGATGAAAGAAAGTCAGGAGAACTGACTTTGCCACAAACATGTGGGAGAACGTGCTTCAAACCGTTAAGACCAGAACGGAACTTTTGGCTCAAGTGTAAACATCTGTGGGTGTTACAAACCTAAGACTGGATGTGACCCTAAATGCACTGTAATGCATGGCGGCCACAACATTGTTCTGTTTGGACTTGAGTCAGAACTCTGGAGAATAGTCAGGAATTTTGTCATGAACTGAATCCTGAGCAAAAAATACAAAGTGAACATCATAACCCAGTAATAATCACAAGCTGGTCTCAAGAGTCTTAGACTTTACTTTTTGTTTCTTGCACATACACAGACTCACACACACACATGTACCTACGCGCACGCAACACACACACACAGGCCTTTATTTTGTGTAATTTCACTGCAGGCAATAAGAGCCCTCCCAGCAGGGGTACCCTTCTAGGCAAGGTCACACCAAGGCAACAGAGGAGCATGTCAGAAGCTGTCTGATGGGAAAAGATGTTTTCAGTCAAGAGGACCAAAATACCTTTTCAACATTACCAAGCATCACTGTTTTATTCATGTTCCTGTCCTGGAGACACCGCTCTGCATAGGGTGCAATCTGTCATCCATCCCATGTTTCACATGGCATTGACGAGAAAGGCCGTATGGCTACGCACTTGAAGGAGTCTGCATACTGAGCGTCCATTAGCACAAATTAGATCCGTTTCCGTTAAAAATCTTGGATAAGAAGCAGCCCAATGGTGAGAAACGCATGCGAGAATGGTCTGAATTAATCCCGGTGTGACATTCTGTTGTGTATAATCTGTATGTGTTTGTGTTACAGCTTAAAGGGCAGGGAGACTTTAAGGCACCCTCTATTGGAAATAACATCCCCCCTCTTTCTTTCTTTCTTTTCTCTTTCTTTGACTCTTCATTCTGCTCTCCTTCCCTGTGCCGCCCTCTTCTACTCCTCCTCATTTTCCTTGAGGTATGGTAGCAAAAGCGTCTTCTAGCACTCCTGCTCTAACAACTAATCACGTCGCTTCTTCCTCATGTGCTTACAACGCTGCTGCCCCCACGCCACCCTGCCCTGCTAACCCCCTCCCACCCTCCACCCTGTTAGTGCCAGGACTGGCTGTCTGTGATGCATGCAGCAAAATCATTATGGCAAACCTTGGGGCTCTGCACCCCCGCAAGGTGGTGAATCCAGGAGTGTGTTAGTTCATAAGAAAGATTTAATCTAAAATTGGAAATATGTTTGCTCGTTTTCATTGGAGAATTTTGTTACGCACATGTCCTGTTTTACTAGAATGTATAATCCTTTGTACATACATAAAATTAATGACTCCTCTAATTTGTTAAAGTCACAGCTTATAATAATTCAGTTCTTTGTCATAATGTGTCTCCCACTGCCATTTTCTAAGTGATTCCCAAGAATAGCTGAGTAAGCTGCAGTGCAAATGCTAAAACTGACAGACTTGGAGCGTTCCCTGTTGGTATGTACAAGATTTGGCTACGCCATATTTAATGAACATAAAGTGGCATAAAGAGTCTAATATTAAACTCACTATGTAGGTACAGCAGATGTTGTGTTACAGTAATAACTCCAAGAAAAACATATTTTTTTTCTCACATGAACACAATCTATACACAACGTCTACTTCATGTAGAAGTCAAGAAGTTTCACTCTAAATACTGTAGCAGATATTCAGTCATTTTTTCCCTCGTTATGTTTGGCTGAAGCACGGATTCCTGCAAAGTGCAGGATTTTTTTTTGTTTTTACGGTTTTACACTTCAGTCGCTTTTGCATTAGATATTTGCTGTACTCATTCAAACTGAAGACCAACTCTCAGGGTTTGTAAGCAGTCTAGAAAATGTTGAATTTAAGTCATTTTTCAGGTCTGGTTAAATAATTTTAAAACGAGAGAAAATAGTGTGTAAGTTTATTTCACACTATAAACTTACACACTTGTCATGTTAAAGCTACATAGTTTTTGCAATTTATTTATTTGTTTTTTATTTTTATTTTTTAATCATACCTGCTTTAACATTTCAAACCCCATCCAGCTTGTGTGTGGTCATTTGCTTATGCATTTGTATCGGTGAGGAATGATTCCGACTCAGAGCAAAGCGCCTTCCTTCCTGGACTCAGCTCCTTGCTGCTGCCTTTTCCACGCTTTGGTATTTCCTGATATCTGACTGTGATCTGTTGTGTCCAGAGCCAATAGGAAGCATGTCTTCCATGGAGGTCAACGTGGACATGCTGGAGCAGATGGATCTGATGGACATGTCCGACCACGAGGCTCTGGATGTCTTCCTGCACTCTGGGGGAGAGGACAACAGCGCTGCCTCACCTGTCACAGGTAAATGCTAAGTACAGAAAATCACACTGCAACCTGTCAGTTTACAGCAGTTCAGTGAACTCTGGTTCATGCCATTTAGACATAATGCAAAAAAAACTTATTTTTCTTATATATTACATTGCCATGATCTGTTTCACAATTTGTAAAAAACATTTCTGTTTTTTTAAAAGTGTATGGCGAGATGGATCAACACAAAGTAGTGCTTATTTGTGAGATGAAAGGAAAATGGGTTGGCATTGGTTGCCACTTTCTTTCTTTTTTTGTTGTACAACTAATCTTAGCCCTTTCATGCATGAATTATGATCCTTTGTGTCAGAATTTTTTTTCCATTTTTAAAAAAAATGTTCTTAAGGCATAAAAAAAAAGGTAGGAACATTTTTTTGTAAAAATAATTTTTTTATTTTTATTTTTTTTAAGTGATCAATTGTAATTTTGTCCAAATACAAAGTTGTTATTTGAAAAATACATTAGTAGTATTGTTCCTTAGGGGTTATCTGATGTCACAATATTTTTTTTACTTGCAAGAGTCGTCTACAGTAGAAGGAGGGACCGGGTCTGTTCTCATGCTTTTTGTCTGTCGGCCACATTGTATTTAACAAAAATAATTTCTTGCAGCTGATGGCCAGTAGTTGATGGTATATTTTATGATGCATTAGTGTCCACTTCAGTGGTCTGTGTGCATTTATAACATAAAAATCCACAGGAAGCACAAGAAAATGGCTTTTAGATACAGTAGCTGTCCACTGTAGTGACCACTACGCATGAAAGGGTTAGAAATGTGTGCATTTGTACTCAGGAACCCCTGGGTAAGGATTTTATTAATTTTATTTTTTTTTTAAATAAAAATTGCTAGGAGCCTTCTATATATGTCCATTTCTTTCACTAGAGAGCAGAGGTTCTAGCAGATCGAATGGCGACCGTCTTTTAAAGTAAATTTTCAACACCAGTTCAATTTATGTCTCAACTTTTGACTGGGCCAGGATACCCTGCAGCCTCCCCAAACCATCTCCACATGACCTTCTTTCTGTAAACTCGGCTTGCCTCTCTCTGCTTAGAAAAAATAGGGAACAAGAACAAAACTACTGTGGGAATCAAGTGTGCAGTTTGCTCTGCAGTAGATGTATTTTTCCACGACTTGTAGGCCAAAAGTTATCAGTCTCATTTGACCAAAACACCCTCCACCACATGTGTGCTGTGTGTCACTGTTTGGTTCACTGCGAACTGCAACAGGACTTTCTATGTTTCAACAGTTACAAAAGATAAACTTAAAAACTCTATAGGATACGGGATCTTTTTTTTTTTTTTTACAAATTAAGTAACTTGGGCAGGCTATTGGTTGCACTGGAGTTTATGGAAATACCAGGTAAAATTCAAATGCACTCCACATTTTTCAATGGTTTGTTGTTTTTTTTTCGATGATTTTATGTGACAACCATAAAAAATGCAATGAAAATTGGGGTTCTAACATGACAAAATATGAAAAAATTAGGTAGTATGAATATTAGTCAAAGAGCTATATTTTACAGGGGGTGCAAGTGAATGTCCAATCTCAAGTTTCTTTGGTGATAATTCCATAAATTCACAACTGCATGTAAATTTCAAAAACTTTAAAGTTCAGAAACTTTTATTTGTAGCCCATCGTTAGATGGCAAAAAATGTCAAATGTCTGAAAAGATTACTTTAGATTACTGCTAAATAAGCATGAGAACCTAAAAGACAGCGTCACTCCTACAGGATTCTCTGTTCATTGACAATCTACCTAATTAAGTCCTTCTATTATCTAAAAGGTCCAGACATTGAGTCCTTTACAACTGAGATCAGCCTCCAGGTCCCCACCCAGGCCGAGCTCCGACACAAGCTTTCGTCCCTGTCCTCCACCTGCACGGATTCAGCCAGCCAGGACACTGAGGCCGGGGAGGATGATGAGGACGAGGAGGAGGCTGAGCAAGGAGGAGGCGGCGGCGTTGTTGGAGGAGGAGGAAGGAGAAGAAAACCCCCAGTAGTAGTGACCCTGGACGAAGAGGAGGTCCACCTGGACACTGCGCTGGCGGACAGAGAGGACCAGGATGATCAGAGCAGTCGAGACTGTGAGGAGAGGAGGCAGCAGATTTGAGGACAGTTGGACTTGATTTAAAAAGTGAAAACCCGCAGAGCTGCCAAATCAAACTTAGATATATATTCTATTCTATTGTATTCTATTCTATTCTATTCTATTCTATTCTATTTATTGGCTTTTATTCCCAAAAACCTTTCCTTTCATCAGAGAGATGACACTGAGGTTGCACTAACTGCCACATAAACTTGCCTTAAGACCAGTGATGTAAGTTCAGTCTGATCAAATGTTTTTCAAGATGTTTGTGACCCGTTTTTGGCTCAGAAAGAACTGCAATAGTTTAAGGTTTTTCAGAGAATCAGATTCAGTATTACAGGCTTCTTGCTCAGTCTTTAAAAAAATGTAGGAAACTTGCTATGATTATATTCCAGATATAAGACCATATTATTTACATGTGAATCACAATAAGTTTCAATCAGCAAACCAAACATTCAAGCGATGTTTTTTTTTCTTAAAAAAAGAGAGAAGCATTCACAAAAAATAAAAAATAAAGGAATCAATAATAAATTGTGCATTAAAAAGAACACACTTTACTTGAGATTAAGCTTATGCATGACGGAATAATCCAGAAAGAGCAGAGAAGCAGATTAATCAAAAAACACCTTTGAAATTGTATTATTTTAGGATTTGTGAAACATTCGGACTATGAGCATTGTGAAGGTAAATGATTGACAAAAACTGTTGAAAAACATTCAGAAATGTAGTAGAAAAATGTGAAAATAAGAAACATTGTGGAAATCCTGATGTTCTGTTTCTATAGCTCTGCATGTTGAGGCTGAGCGAAGCCTGTTCCTGATAAAGGAAATGAGGTCATAGATAAGCCATCGGTCTGACTCGGTAAGCTCAAATTCTGTTCATGCTTTATAGTGAAATGTATTGTGCATAAATCCTAAACCTGTTTTCTGATTGTTGGAACTTTAACTGAACATATAATAGTGTTTTTACCTCTCTTACGTTGATAATGAAAAAAGACTACCTTCAGCTTCATCAGGACTGCGATCCTAACCTTCTTTTCACAGAACAAAAGTATGTATTAAAATCAAACCAAACTCATTTCCTTTTTTTGGATATTTTTTATTTGGCTCATCCACATTTTTTAAGACAAAGCTACAGTTTTCCTGATAAAGTGGGGAAAAAGCAGCTTCAAATTTCTCACTAAGTTCTACCTAAGTTCTCACTGCAGGATGATCGTCCTGATTAAGTAAAATATATCCATAAAGCATCGTTTAAACGGATGTAATGAAAGCTATTTCTGTGCCAGTATAAATTTTGATTTTTGGTGTAATTTCGATTAATCGAGCCAATTAATGATGTGCAGAGGGCACAAAATGTTCTTACTTTCATTATGGATAAATGTGACAACCAGCTCTCATGTGCCAAATTTCGGATTTTACTCCTGTCAAAATTGACTGTGCTGCTGACATGCTGGCAAAGGTTTCAGTTGTTTTAGAAACATTTGCTCACACAAACAAACATGAACCTTGCCTATGACCTGTACATTTTGGACAGATTTCTTCTGAACTAGGACCAAATCCCCATCTTGGAGCGTGCTATGCACTGGACATCGGCCTGAAGGCTAACCCTTGTCCAAATTTTTATTTAGTTTTGGTTTTTTGGGTCGGAAATTGTTAATATTTGTGCAGTGTAAATGCATTTTTCCTTCATTTTCTTACCCTTTGTTTAATTTTCTTGACTTTCTGCTCAAGAGTGAATTGATTTCCCTCTAAACATTTTGAGAAAAAAGAAATGTGAGCAAGATTAAAAGTGTGAGTGAAAACACACCGTTTGTTCATTACTGAGTTATGGTCCTGCATGTTTGGAAAGAAAAGTGTCTCTTAAACCAGGAATTACTTTTCTGTGTGTGTATTAATTCTGTTTTTCCCGAGAGATATAAGGCATCACCACTGCAACACTGAGAGTAAATGTCTTTTCAAGGCTCAAAGTTGCTGTGTGGGTTTATTTTGAATAGTAAACAGCACTCATGTAACAGTCATTTCACTGCACTTTAAAGTTTTAAGAGCTGCTCGGGCAGCTCACAAACACTGGATGCAAATGGAGTGAGTGGGTTTCTGTTTAGTTTGCAGCTCGTAGGAGAACAAGCTGCAAAGTTGGCTGTTTGTTTTGTAATGGTTTTACATTTTTACCCTAATTTGGTTTAGTTAATTCAACTCTTTATTTTTTTGTTGTTGTTTTCTTACTTTTGGCCAACTCTCTACATTTTGAGTTATTTGCCTTCTTTAGGTTAATGTGGACATTTCAGACCAAGTCTTTCTTTGGCCTGGAGTTACTTCTGTTTTTCCCCCTCCCATTTTCTCCAGTCTTTGTACCTTATAGTGACAGCTTGTTATGTAGAACAAATAAACATTGTAGAGTAAATCATGTGTTTAAGGAATCCAGCGCTGTCAAAGGATCTGTCTAACCATGAAGTTAGACAGATCCTTGCCTGCCAAACTAGGGTGTTTTTGGCATTTACCACTCATTCACCTAATCCTCCTCAACTACGTTTTTGACTACATTTTATGAAAGCCTACTAAATTTAGACAACATGCTAATGATAGTCTGCATGCTATCACTAGCAGGCAGTCCATCTAGCTAAAAGCTTTTTTAGCTAGCATCTTATACTTTGCTATTATCACACTAACTAGATGGACCAATTTAATGGTGTGAAACACAGTAGTGACCCACAACCATTAGCATAATACATGCTTTAGCTAATTTTAGCTAAAAATGATTTCTTTTCGTTTTTTTCTATATAAGCAGAAAGTTTTGCTTTGAAAGACGATAGTAGACCCTTTCAGTTTTCAATGTTTCTGATTATTACATTTGAGTTTTTTCACACTGCATGGAGTATATTACTGTAGGTCAGCATGTTAGTAGATGCTACAATTATTTTGTTTTTTAGCTAACTTTAGCTGTTACATGGGTCTTTTTACACTGTATGGAGTATGTTAGGTCAGGTCAAGACGCTAGTCAGCTAGCTCTAGCTTTTTAGCTCATTTTCGCTTGTAAGCTGTGTCCTGACCTTACAGTTTAGTTTTGTAAACAGTGTTCTGCACAAATTCCTAATATTCTTTTGGTGGGATTTTTGCATTAGCTGAATGTTTTTACTCTTCTAAAGTTTTTCTATATGCATTTTTGCTTTATTCTGCTGCTTCTGTCATACATTTCTTCAAGTTTTCTACAGTTGACTTCAAATGCAATTCTCACTAAAAATGTTCAATTAAAGAATTCACAATGGATGTTCACAGAAAATGCTAATTTTTCTAGCTGAATTTGATAGGAGTATTTATGGCTATTTGGCAAAACTGCTTAAAATAATTGTGGCTTTTAAATTAAACTAATTAAACCGTTTTGATTTTCACATTTTTGTACTTAATGATTTGGAAACAGATTACAGTAAAGTTTGATTGTGGAAACTTTGGCTCTACTTAAATATTACTGACGTGTAATAACATGCAAATAAAATATTGATGAGGCAGCACAAAGTAAAGAAACAAGACACAAGTAGGTTGGAAAGGACTGACAGTGAATTGTCTGTAAGTTTTTATTAAACCTTAAGTACAAACTGCAAAAGTAAAAAACTGTAAATATAACCAACATGAAACTCTTTCCCAATGAAAGGAAAGGCCGACGAGCGGCTTTAATAAATTAAGTCACCAGAGATCCCATTGTGAGCAAGTAGTTTATACTGTAGAAAATGGAAGAAAAAAAAACCAAACAAACAAGAGAACTAAGCAATAAAACAAAAACTGAAAGAAAAAACAATCCCGTAAGAATAAAATATATTGTAAGGCCATAAAAACTTGACAACCACTTTTTATGAAGCTGAAAACACCTTGGTATTTCTTTAAATAGTCCTAAAACAGTTCAGTCTTCTGCGAGGGACAAATACCAACAAACTGGGTTATAGGATTTTTTTTTTTCCTTGACAGTCACCACTGGCAAGCTCAGTGCAACATGAGTAGCTACTACATTTTTGTTGAATTTTCAGTAATGAAAATGTAAAAACCCATTTTTTGTCAACAAATCCTTTTTCCCTTTTCTTTAAAAAAGTAAAGCTAAACAAACAAAACTAGGCTGGAGGAAAAAGGGGGGGAGAGAGTGTAAGGATTAGGAGGGGGCAATCATCGGCTACTCAATATCTTCTTTCTTAGTGATATAAGCAGCACTTAAAATTTTTATACACATTTACCAGAGCAAAACCCTGTAAGCATCTAACTCACACAGATGAAGAAAGGGAATTGTAAGGCTTTTTCTTCATCAAGCACTCTCCTCTCTGGAAAACTCTCTCTTCTGCATTCTTTTCCTTCCTTTTCTTTCTTACTTAACCCCGGAAAAAGGCTCAAGTATTTAAAGAAATTTACAGGATATATGTACAAAAAAGTTGATGTTTGTTTGTTTGTGTTGGACTTTTTCCTCTGTAAAAATTAGTCATAATATATCTGGGAAAAAAGGGGACAAAATAGCAAAAAGCAAAGAAAGAAAAATTGATATTTCACATTTTACACTCATTAACTAGTGGCTCTACTTGAGATAACACATCAGCTCAACAAATGAGAAACAAAAACCCAAAAATAATAATATAATAATTAATGTTTACTGGTACAGATGAAACAAGAGGACTGGAAGAATGGAATGTTAACACGATTGCACATCTAGAACCAGAAAAGCCTGAAAGCCTTTCTGACCTGTGGGGCGTGAAGCAGGCGCCAAACGCCACCCTCAAACATTTTTTTTTTTAAATTTTTGTGTTGTTATACAGTAATTATAACCAACAGCACCAATAAAACGGATCTCCTCGCCAAGTGTCAGGCACCGATTTCTGGCGAGAGATCCCTCCGTGTTGACGCAGAAGTGAGGCTCTGCTTCGCTCACGTCAGCTGACGGACAAAACAAAATAAAATACAAGAAAAAACAAAACCAAACCTAGCAGAAAACAAAGCTAAAGATTCAAAATAGAACTCAAAAAATGTAGCCAACCAACATCGTCTTTCAAGTTTTTAAATCTTGCATCACCTCCTTTAAAGAAACTCTGCAGGAAATGCATCACAAACGCATAAAATGCAATAAAAAAGGACTCTTCTTCCTTAAAATCAAGGACAGAGAGAAACTTTGGGTAACTACTTAACGTCATCTGGAAGGGGGGGAAAAAAATTAAACATGGTGGGGGGGATCCATTTTATTCGTTCCAAGTTTTAACAGGGATGGGGGGTTCAGTCTCAGGAGTGAGTGATGCAAGGAAAAGGTAACAAATGTAACCCATTCTGAGTCAGAAAGGATGGAGGGGTAAAAATGGGGCCCTGTCAAGTCTTCCTCTGAATGTTAATGCTTGTACTGTTGATTCAGAGCAGGTTTAGGGGGAAGGGAACTAAAAATCATAAAAAATATCACTCAAGATAAAAACTAATTCTTCTTTCACACTAGTGCAAAAAAGACATCTTGCTTTGCGTTTATTTTTCTGTTTTTCAGAAACAAGCTGTCGCTAAAAGAGAGGTGAGCGAAATGGAGACTTGAGCTCGGGTGAGGGCTGTGGGGGATAGTGATCCTGCTTAATGTAGAAACAAAACAGAAGTGGAAGAAGGTCCCACTGTCCGCTTCAGGACACGGCCGCCGCCTTCGGCATGTGGATGGACGACAGGCGGGCCAGGGACACCTCCACAGTGGCGCGCTTCCGGGGGCCCCGCTTGGCTGGCGATGCTTTGGCGGGGCTTAGAGTGTGGCAAGAGTCTCCCCCTCCTCCGCTAACAATGACGGCTCCTCCTCCGATGCCGACTCCTCCGTTCTTTAACATGGCCCTACCGCACACCTGGTTCACCAAACTGTTGATTTGCTCCTGTACAGGAACAATATTACAGAAAATGTGATGAGCACAAGCACAATTGGGATAAACCCACTTTTATAGACATTTTCATTTAGAAGAACTTAGAATTATCTCCACAGTTACATTTCCTACTGCGGTTGATAAGATGCTTTTATTTTATCAAAGATATAAAACCATTTACTTTAGTAATTGGTTCAAAGTAAATGAAAACACAAAATTAAAATTCTCTGACTATTACATAGCAATAAATATTTTGAATGCAGATATGTCATGATCCACACATTAATGAAGACTGCTGACCTGCAGTCTGGTAAACCAGAACAGGTCATTGTTAAAACCAAAATGCTGATTGTTCACAGAGTGCTTTTTCTAAGAACACTAATGGAAAGCTAAGTGGAAGGAAAAACTACAGTAGAAAGGGGTTTAAAAGCAACAGGGAATAGCACCTGAAACTAAATTCTGCATTTCAGGTGGAAATTAAGGTCTCAGAATCTCAAGGAAGAGGGCAAAGACACAAAATCCACATTGTTCACTTTGTGATATCTTAATGACCATAAAGGTGTATCACTGTGCAAACTGCCCTGACCCTCAAAGAGAATCCATGGAGAATTTTCAGGAGGAAGATGGAGAGGATCTGGAGCCAATAATGCAAATGAGCTACTGGCTCAGAACAGCAGGCTCCCTGCCACGCTCGACGCCATTCATGCACAATGTGCCCTGATCAGCTTGTGACGGCATGTACTGTACACCGACACAGTTTTCAGAAGGCTAACATTTCTGTATGAATATTTTTTTTATTGGTTTTATGTAAACTTTTAATCTTCTGAGAGATTTAATTTTCTTTAAGTGACAGTCATCAACATTAATCAAAATGAATGCATGAAATACATGCTTCTGTATGAACAAAATTTAGACAATACATGAAGTTCACTTTTTGAATTGTATTGGAGCAAATAGATAAACTTTCATAATATTGTTGTTTGTTAACCAGTAGCTGCAGGATATGCATTTGCAAATGTACATTATATAAATAGAGAAAAAACAAAGACAATACGAGAAAAGTTTAAATGTAAATAAATTTGGTTATGCTTTCAGCAGCCAGAGTTAATCATTTATTTATAAGCTGAAAAAAGCATTCTGGAAGGGTGTCAACAGTGGGTGCTCAGTTTTATTTCTAAGTTGACGCCGCCCCCTTCTGGACACAGAGAGAACATGTTACCTCATCATATCGATACATCATCTTAAGCCCCCTGCAGGACTTGTGCTTCTCCACGTAGCGTAGTGCACACTCCAGACAGAAAACCACGTTGTCCGTCTCCTGAACCACCTGCAAAGATGTGAAAACGAGCAATATTATCACTTGGGATATAGATCAAAGAGCAAAAGGAATGTTTGCAACCCTTTTAAATGTCCTCCCCTCTTAGATCATTTTTCTCACTGGATTACTGTCAAAAGGTTTAGTTTAAACACTCTGCTCTCACCATGGACAGGTAGCAGAGGTGTTGACAGATTTGGCAGCGTCTCTCCAAGGACTCCAGTGCCAGCCATTTCCCGCGGGGCTTCTTGCGCCCGTCAGTGGGGCAGAGGTTGCCCTCATGCGTGCCATACCGGGCAGAGGACAGCAAACCTGCGTTATAAAGTTCCTGACGTTGGTGCAACTCTATGTTCCTGGAGGACGAGAGAGAAGCAGGTTCAGAAAGAGACAGAAAACCGTTTTCAGGAAGCACAGAGCAGAATCTGTCAATGTCTGATTGTAACAGAAGTAAAGTTTCTCTGGTAATATTTACAAAATGTTTATATGTATTCCAAATACAACAAGGACAAATAATGGACATAGAATTTAACAGGAAGTAACACACTTAGAAAAAAGTAAATGTGACCTGGTGCCTATAAAGATAGGCACCAGGTCACATTTACTAGCAAGTACAAAAGTAAAAAGAAAAATGGCAGCTTCAAAACTGATCAAAGTTTCCATCACACTCTTTCTACCAACTAAAGTACTTTAATTGGGATGCCTTATAGAGCGATCCTTCCTTTTTGTTAGAGTAATACAACACTGACCCTCTCCCACAACAGTTGCTGCACCCTGCTGGTGAGCTGGCTGAAGGAAGGCTCCCACTTTTCTGACTGTCATGGTGCGTAAGCAAAAAGAATCACTACTAGTCTCATACAGGTAATGTGAATTTAAAACTACTGTTGGAAAACTAGAAGTGGGATCTGTAAAGCGGTTGACTGCAGGAATCTAACCATTTTATTTTTTGTGTTATTCTAAAAAGAGTACAATATACCTCAAATTATACATTCGAGGAAAAAATGTGTAATACAGTAAACAACACGTAGTTACTATTTCTAAATTCAGTGGATGTTTTTGCTCTAGTCTATGCATCAAAATAATACATATTATAGTTACAATACAACTGTATATATTAAAATAAATAAGTGATCACTTCATGTTATATCATTTTATAAAAAAATTTGAAGTAACTAATTATGTTATACTATGTTATTACATACAAAATGTCTAGCCTTTCAATCAAAGCGCTAACCTGGTCACTTTATGAATATTTTAAATCAAGACTTAACTGGTATTTTTAGATCTGTGACATAAATAAGTGTTTTTGTGTGGTGTGGCATCCTGCCTGAGGTCTTTGAGTAGGGTGGAGATGGTGGTGAGGAGAAGGCCGTTGTCCCTCTTGGACTCAGCGGTGGCGATCTGATACAGTAGCTTCTCCATGGAGAAAGGCTTGGCTATGCAACGAAATTTCAGGTCCTGGCCAAAAACAAAACAAGCATAAATCACATTTTACAAATGAAATTAATTTCTTTTAGTGAACTGATATAAATAGTCGACTTTTCTTTCCAAATATTTTTTTGGATTTTTCTTGCAGAGTTAAAAATGTTGAATTAAATTCTAAAAAAAGAATGAAAAAAACATCCGAGTCTGCTTATTTGACCCAACGTCCTTGTGTTAACTTTGGTTGCTTGACATCAGCAAAGTTACTGCTGGGTATATCTGCTCATATTTAGCACAATTATTATGTTCACCTGGTGTCATGGACTGACCTTTGCAGCCTGGTAACCCAGGTTCATCCAGTGTGGCGTGGCAAAGTGCACCGTTTCTGACACGCTGTAGCCACAGCACACTTTAGAGACAAAGGCACCGGGGAAGCAGACCACAAACTGGCCACTCCGCTGGACCGTACGGTAAACCTTGATGCCTTCACGGCACAGCACCTCTGGAGAGATCTGGAGGGTTAACAACAGGAGAGACAGGGTCACAACAGAAGAGTTCCCAACTAATTTGACAAAACTTTATACTTTTCAGATCTAAAATAAATTTTTATTCTGGTATTTATGGCAGGATATGTCTAAAGTTGTCATGGAACGAACTAAATGTTGGTTGGATGGATAGAGTCTAGATATGCAAATATCTTTCTATTTTTCCCCTATTTCTTATCCAGATCTCTAAAACACAATTCCAGACTTTCCCAGACTTTATAGGTTTGAAAAGTGTTCTTTTTGAGGAATAACATCTCCTCACAATTCCTACACAAGACACAGGACAACTGCTCCCACACAGACTCTACTCACCATTATATTCTTCTCCAGCATTTCTAGTCCTGGGGTGCCATTGGCTTGAAGCAGTGTATGGACCACCTTGTCCAGCTTGGCCTTCTCCTCAGCAGGGACAGAATACCTGCCAGAGAACAGAGGTTTCATCCTATTAATCTAAGGTTTACTTGTTACCGAGATATGGCAGATCTTAAATGCAGGTTGGTGACACTTACCAAATGCAGTCAGCACCAGTGTGTAAGTAATCAATATATGGAAGGCGATTTTGGTCTCGAGACCAGCATGAGGTAGAAAAGACCATGCCAATATTTAGCCAGGGAATGGTCACCCCTGAAAAAATGGGACAGAGGGAGAAGAAGAAGGAGGCATTAATGACTGCAGAGTTTACCGTAGGCAGAGTAAGGCACAACATTTGCCAAGATGCACCTAATAAAGCTCATTGGTCTGTACAAATATACAAATACTGTAATGTCTTACCAGGCACAGCACCCAGATGCCTCAGTATGGATCCAGAATTATTTGGGAGGACAGTGAGGTTCCATCCATGTCTGAGGAGAAAGGGAAAAATAATATTTAACAAACATCTTCAATGAGACACCTGTGAATCCTCCTACAGATTGCTCTATAAAGATTTCTGTTTGACATCCAGGTGAGACCCGGATGTTGAATAGTGTTCAACGTCCTACACAATTTGGTTCCTGCAGCACCGAAGGTGAAATTTCAATGCTCTAAACACATCTTATAAGGGGCTAAAAGTGGTGAAACACTTATTAGCTAAATTAGTCTGAAAGTAGGTCAATGGGTCCATGCATTTGTCATGTCGAGGTAAGCGATTCTTTGTCAGTGCAGGTGGAGCATCCGCATGGCATAACATGAGCTTAAGCAGTGTCATTGCCACGTCACTAAGGTAACATCTGAGCTGAAGTTTCAAAAATAACCGGTGAAAACTCTCATTTTGCAGCTCAAGTTCGTTCATCTCAATGTTTAGAATATTAAATACGAGGCCCTTACTTTGAAAATGGCTCTGATTTTCCTGTTGGGAAACCACTGCCGTGTGTACTGGTGTCCACCTTTCCACAGTGGACTGCCACGTGGGTGTCTCTCTGCTCCACTATCCTCCAGTATTCTTGCTGCAAAAAGAGGGGGAAAAAGGGAAAATTATTGACTTAGAAATGCAAGAAGCGTATTCCAGGTGTTGTACTGAAGTGATGAATGGTTTCCTTCAGCAGCTTGACATTCTCATTTTACCCACAGTTGCAGAATAAATCCAGCCACTAAAAGTTGTTTACTTTCCTTTTCTTGTTTGATGTGGTGTTCTTGGAGGCTTACCTCAACCTCAGCAGCTCCAGGTTCCTTATTAAAGCACATGGTCATGGTGTTCCGGGCTATCCTGAAGAAGTTGGTCAAGGAAACCGATTTCCCCTGCAAAAAAACCCGCTAAATTATCCATCGGAAGAGACTAAATGTCATGATTGGAAAAAGATATCAAGGAGATGCAAACCAAAAGGAAGGAGATGAAGAGAAAATTAGTAAAAAGAATAATTTTTTCCCCTCCAAACTTCAAAGTTTGTTGAGTCAAAGACTGGATAAAATGACATGTTTACAGACAAATGTACATTTACCCTATTTTATGGGAGTCCCTCATTTACAAATCTGCTCACTGTATGCCTTAACCTTGTCAAATCCTCAAGCTCAAAATTTAGATGAGATTTGTCAAATTTAATCCAAAGAAGTATAATAATAAAGTTAAATCAAATATACTTGTTTTTTTCCTGACAGTTCAAATACTTCTTAATCATTTAGAGGCCATAATTATACTCCTGACAAGCACTTTGTTCTCTTGACAGGACAAGTGAAATCTGACCTCCTTCTTAGAGGCCTCTTATAATCAAAAACTGCCCACAAATCTAAGCTATGCATGTTGTGACGGAGTCATTGATTGTTCTGGGTCATGTCTGTTGGCAGGATCTCAGCTCTTCAAAGGAAGGTCAGATAGGGAGGGAGTCAGTTACCATGAGAAACTGGGAGTGAGAGAGGGGGAAAATAAAAAAAATACAAAAAAAATCAAATGAGATCCAGACTTGAGATGATTAAAGTTTGCTTCAGAGTCAAAGTGAACGTGCATTGAAGTTATCAAAGTTATCTTCATCACTGGATGAACTGTTGAATTACCTTCAACCCAACAACAAATGTGTGCACACAAATCAATCCTGCTGAAGATGAACAATCATGTTAAGAGCTATAAGAACACACACGTTTTGAAAGGAGTAGTTTGGCTTTTTTTTTTTTTTTTTACCTGACCTACATTTCAACCAGCCAGATCAGCAAAGTAGCCAAGAGGAAATAGGGGTGGGAATATTGTGCATGTGAATCCATGTGCACATAATAAGGCCAACAGAGTACCGTACAGAGAACACAGCTGCAGAGAAATATTTCGCTCAGAAGATGTAGAAGGTACAAAAACGACAAGTTGAAGTTTCCATCAATCGAGCAAAAAATATGGTCTGCCCAAAAGTTTACATACACTCACTGTCAGCATGAATGCAATAACAATTTAATGATACATTTGAACCTTTCATTTTTGAGATGGCAATGAAACCCATCAAGAAATGGGTGCACAAGTTGGAATTTATTGAAGATTTCCTCTCACCTGCACAAGGTCAAAATTATGCATGCAGGCTCAAATATCTGAACACCCACACTATTATTTGGTTCAATGCCTCTTTGTGAGTTACAAGAAAACCTCTTGGACCTCTGTCTGGATCGTCAGAAACATTCGAGTGCATTTAAATTATATTGTTTTGTGGTACAGGCTCAGCATTAAAACAGTCCATATGTTTTCAATTGGTTGGGTTCTGAGTCATTCCAGAAGCTTAATATTAGCCTTTGTTTTCCATTCCAAAACCAATTTTCTGTCAGAACACCCAATTGTATAAAACATATGGGCCTCATATGGATATTGGTTAGGCTCAATGAGTTTGGACTTGTAACCAGAATCTTATATGGAACCCATTTGTGTTCCCAATTGGTTTTGCTCATCAACTAAACCATTCTGAACTCTTAGGTGGATCTCAAAAGAGTGTTCCAAGAAAACATCCCTGACTTTGTGAGCAGTTTTTCCACCTGTGACAGTAATTAGCAGGGGCCTTTATGTAACTAGTCAAGCCCATCTGGGGCCCATCCCCCATTGGGGACACATATGTGAATGAAAAACTGCCCACTTCAGATAAAAAGGAAGGCTGTTTGTCCACAAGAACAAGGAGTTCTTGGATGAAAACTTACATCCAAGAACATTGCACCAATTGACAAGAACAGTGGCAGTATCAGGCTGTTTTGCTGCCAGTAGTAGGTGAAAGCATTAAATAAAACGTTGAAATCATTTATACAGCCAGAATTACACCATAAACCTGGCAAGGTATATAAAAAGTTACTCAACATTTATATTGGGAAACTTCTCAGATACATTTAAATAAATATTAGTTGAACCTGCATTTGTATTTGTAAAATTGTGCAGATTAGAGAACATCCTTTATCAATCTGAATCTGTGAAACCAGTCCTCTAAATTACTTGAGTTAAATGCTGCACCATATGCAACCAAAAGAGGGATTCAAGTAAATTATTAAAGTCACATCCTGAGGATGAGTGTATGTACACTTCCGACTCGAACTGCATTCCTCATACTTAGAAATTCAATGGGTAATATCTTTGTGATTAAAGCCATATCAACTTTGACCATGACTGAAACAAAGTCATGTTTTAGTCGACTAAAAGCTCCAGATATATAATGCAATTAATGCGTGGTACTAACAATTCAGGCTGAGAGAAGAGTGCTTCTCATTTTGTGCCTTATTACTGAATTAATATCTTAAAACTCGCAGAGATAATTTAAAAAGCATTTAAGTGACAGATGGTTAACAGTGTTACGATCCCGTAAATCGCATTTCTTGCCAGTTGACGAAACCAAACCTCTGATGAGTTATGCAGAGGTATGAGATTGTAGCAGCACTTCAGCTGCTCCTCTCTCATGAAGAACTCGATAAAGACAAAAAGACAGGCAGGTAAAGTGTAAAACAGAAATAGTTTTATCACAGTCAGTTTTTCTGCTACGTGTCATGCTGTGAACGACACCACAAGCGAGAGTGGTTGCAGTAAAGTGGGAGGGTCAATGAAACCTTGGCCCCCGAACTTGAGGTAAAAGGGTTTTTTTGAAGAGTGAGCCTCATTGTGACAGTACACAAGAATAGTACTGCTCAGAGAATTAATTTTGAGAGGCCAAAACCAACCGGATAATAGCTCCCAAAACGCAAATGTGTCTTTCTCAATATCTTTCAGCTGGTTAAAAGTTACACAAGAGAACCCACAAAACTGAGACAATAAGGAAGCAAAATTCAAAGATGCTTCCATGCTGCATTGCTACTTCTGATGACAAACCAACAGACGATCCTTAAATGACAATAAGAGTTATTATGTGCACTCATTGACAGAAGGAAAAAACAGCAGAAATAGATGCCCTTTCATGCCTCTCGTCAATATGCCTCTAGTGTGTGGCATGAAAGGACAGTATTGTTTTCATCCTCACCTTGTAAATACACTTGTACTGATCACTGAGAATGCCCCGGTCCTCCTCCATTCGCTGCTCTCCGTTATGCCTGTCCTCTTTGCCTTGTTTTTCCTGAGCGAAGAGCCGGCGTCGGCCCGCTTTGACCTGAGCCTCCAGCTCCTTCAGACATTTCAGACGGTGGTACACTCCGTTGGTGCGATGGTTCCCGGTCGTCCCTCCAACTATTCCGCCCACTAACCCATTTTTGGGCTCGTAGCGTGGCAAGGCGTGCGAAGCAGAATCCGAGAGGCCCTCAAGGGGGCCCTGGCGCGACTCCAGGTTCTTTTTCTCTTGCAGCACATCGCCCAGAAGCCGGAGGCGCTCCTCGGCGCTAAAAGAGTCATAGGAGAGGATGTACTGGAGATACGCCTCCTGTAGCTTGGCCAGCCGGTCCTGTGCTGACTTGGGGATTCGGAGGAGGTCGGCAAGCTTGGTCCACTTCTTCAGGTCCATGACCTGCTGCATGCCGCCCATGTCATTGATGAGCTGAAAAAAACGTGACAGGTCCACTTCACAGCCACCTGCACAAAGCAAACAGAGGGTTAGCTTACGAACCGTAAACATCAAAACTGGTAGTAGAACTTTAAATGTTTTTTGATTAAAGAAAATAGGCTGCTTTTGCAGTAGCAGCTCTTCTTCACTTCGATATGTCCATAAAAGTAGCAAATACTGACTGTGGGAACCACTTGAGCTTTCTACTGCCAACATGGAATAGGCAAGATTTTGTAATCTTTAAAGTAAAGGATTACAAATTCCCCACAGAATACCTTGGAGGATGCAGTTCACCGTTGATAAAACTAACAATGGTAATTATTCTAACAGTCTATATAAAAGATGCTAAAGACAGCTTATCAACTGGGAATCAATTCTGATATTTTTACAGAATCTACCCTCTCTTCAATGGAACATGCTGGTTGTGCCCCTAGTATCTAACATTGACAAAATGTAGATTGGTACATCTCTAAACATGACAGTAATATAAAAAAAATCAAATGTCTCTGTTTTTGCTGGTGCAAAACACACCTCTAAAATGTCACTGGTCTGCTTATTGCTTACACACACAATGTCAGGAATCAGAGGAGTGACACTAGTGCAACTTTATAACCCATTCTGCATGTGTATTTTCACAGTGTGAGAACTGTATCAGAGCAGCATCAGGCATAGCATTTACAGATCAGATCAAACCTTTTCATCATCTTAAATTATTTAATTTAGTCATTATGCACTGTAAAAAAAAAAAAAAACTCTCTAGACGATCACTCTGGCAAAAGAGAGGCAAATTGCTCTTAATGCTGAACTGATTTCCTGGCGACGCTACAGGAAGTCATTGAGAGGAAAGATATTTTGGCTGGTGACAGACACTCCATTGTGGCAAACTGGATGCCAGCTCTGTCTGGCTAACAGCTGCAACAGCACTCGCTACACTGAGCTGATTTAAATGAGGCTCTATATAAACAACAAAACAAGCTGAAGGAAAAATGAAAACAACACCCTGGTAGCTACATGACAGCATACATGGTCATCAAAAATGAAAATTTTTCTCTATATTGTTATAAAAAATTAAGGTGACTGGACATCTGGCAAAGAATTATAAGCTAACAGGAGGAGGATGAAAGATTCATCTTTTCTTCCATCAAGTTTAGTGCCAAAACAATACATATTGTTGCTGTCCTCTATAAACAACATGAAATCTGTTGGAAGCACAAAAAAGCACAACACATGCAAAGAGGAGGAGCAACATTGTGACATTTTACTGATTGGTATTTGTCATACACAGCTATTAGTGAACACACTGCTAAATTCCAAATAGTTTTTGTTTTACTTTGTGTGCCATCCTTTCTATACCTTAAAAGAAACTGAATACTTACTGCTTTAAAGCTGGTTGTCATGGTTTAATTCACTCCTGTACAATCACTCCTGTACAATCAGTGCAGTGTTTATCTGCAGAAGTCTGCAGCTTAACACTTAATCATTTTAAATACTAGTAGAGGTAGTTTTCCCATTCACAACCGCACGTGCCTTCCTATTTGGCTCACTTACCAATGACTGGTGGCTCATCCATGGTAATGCCCTGAGATTTAAGGTGCTTGCGGATGCAAGCCAGCCGCTGCACATTTGGGCCCCAGCGTCGGCCCAGCATGTGGACCCTCTGCACCTGTGTAACAAAGCGCATCTCCTCATTCAGCTTGCACTCCGGCCGCCAGTCTTGCGGTGGCACCACACGGCACATGCCAGCCACCTCGGCCTGTTCCCTCACTGCGTCCAAGTACACCAGAGGGTCCTGGAACTCCCTCTGAGAGGGCCGGAAGACAGGCACTTCGCCCAGCGCCGCCCAGCCCTCTGGCTTGCTCCGCTGGCGCTCCCGCTCCTTCTCCTGCTCACGTTCCTTTTGCCGCGTCAGCTCTTTCTCGTGCTCCCATTCCTTGTCGCGGTCTGCGAGCCGCAACGCTGCTGGTTTGATCTGGCCTGGGCCGTTGGTGGAAGGAAGAGTAGATGAGTTGTTGCAGGACGAGGGAGAGGAGGCAGAGATTTGTTGAGGGTCTGAGGTAGTGCTGGCTCGACTGGGGTTTGGTGTGTTATTGTAGCCTACTGAGGGGGATGAGGAGGAGCTGCGACCATGCAACCTGCTTTGCTGTTGCTGTGCTTGTCGTATCAACATCAGCTTGCCGGCCGATGCACGCTTGGGTCGCTGGTTCACTGGCTCCACGTTGGCTGCTGGTGTAGAAGGAGGTGGCGTTTGTTGAGGCGGTGGACTAGAAGGTGAAAGTGGAGTAGCAGGTTGAGTCTGTTTAGGCGGGGTGGGCTTCTCTGCATCATGTCCATTAGAAATTGGAGTGGTAGGGGTGCTGTTCTGCTTGGCAGCTTTCTCGTCATTGGCCACCTTTTTGCTGCTGCTGCGCGTCTCCAGTGGTGCGGGCTGAAGCTTGGCCTTTTTGGCCTCGGAGCCACTCGTTTTGGCTTTCTGCACAACAACCCCTGTACTCACAGAGTTAAGCACCACCTCCAGACGCCGCTTGGAGTTTCGCAGTCCCTCTCGACCCGGGCACTCCCCGTGGCCTTGCTGGCACTGTTTCTGCCCGTCCTCCTTGGCTGAGGCATTGTGCCATTGCCCATTTAGCCTGCCGTTGGGTCGCATGTTGACCGCCGCTTTGTGCAGCCCGTTTGATAATAGCACCTGTTTGCGGGTTTTTGCATTGCTGTGGTGGGCTGGTGCCGCTGCTTTTCCTGAGTTGGCCAGCCTATTGCTGGCTGCTGGCTGGCTGTGCTGATTGTGATTGTTCGCTGACGATGATGCCGAGGCGGCGCTGTTGTGTTTGTTACTGCTGCTGAGTTTGGTTTTCTTGCCCAGTTCTTTCTGTTTGGCTTTGGTGTAGGTGACGTGGCCCTTGGACACGGTAGCTGTGTACTTCTTCACAGTTTTGGACGGCAGTCGTAAGTCGTGGCTCTTCTTGGCACCACCGACAGCTTGTGCCGAGCCAGCCCGCGTCATCCCATTCACTTTTGAGACCTGAGATAAACAGAGAGGGAAACAAAAAGATTAACAGAATATTAGGGATGCTTTCTAGAAAAAAAGGTGGTGATGGTCTGATTACATTTTGTTTCATTGCTGTGTTTCAAATTAAGTCTGAGTTATAAATACAACCATGCAGACAAAAATAATTAAGATAATTTTCCACAATATGCCCACACAGATATCATTTTCAGAAAGCACAACTCGTAGAATGTAGGAACGTGGGTGTTTCCTAATGAGGAGGTCACACAGTGTTTCTAGCTGCATGTTGAAACATTTGGTTAGAGAGATCCTAAGCTATTTGTGGAACGCTGTATTCGGCAAGTAAAGTCTGGGGGGAAAAAAATCGACAAGGCTGCTTAAATCTTCCATTTACTGTCAACACTATGCCTGAGATTTATACAAGAGCAAAACCACAACATGAGGGGATAAACAACAGTTTAGAGAGCAAAAGAAAAACATGAGCTGAGAAGCAGGGATGGCTCTGTGATTTCCATTAACAGATGGCTGTACAGTATGAGGTAGGAGGTGGGGTCATTGGCACGTGGTAAAATCCCATTTGGATAAACAAAAATAGCATTTTTACTTGCTTGTCTTTTATTGGATGTGTGTTTTGAAGTGTGTGAGTGAGAGTTTTAGGAACAAACATGGCTGTCCTGTTGCTTGTTCAGAGAGTCCATAGCCAGTTTATTTACAGCTGAACTTTTTTGGGGTCTGGCAAATTTCAACCTTGATCAAGTTATATCCTGCTGCTCTTGTTCTTTTTATGCTTATCCTTCCACATAGAATAGTAGAATAATATGGAAACACTGAGTTTGAGCTTGTTGGGAGCAGTGATGCTTGTATAGTCTAACATCTGCTGGAAGGAAGGATCTGTAGTAACGCTCATTTGTGTACCTAGAATGCGGCATAGATTTATCTTTCTTATCTCTGTGTGAATAAAGAGTTATGAAACTTGTAAATCTAAAGGTTTGTTGTTTTTTTTTGAAGCTAATGGGCTAAGCAGAAAAATCTATCTCCTGAACCATTTTATATGGACAAAGAGGCCTTTATGGTGTATTCAACTCCAAAATCCTGTCCATGTTCAGCACAGGGTTCCGTTCCAGGTCTTCTTTAGTCAAATTGATATGATATGATATGACTTATGATTAAATAATAACTTGAAATATATTTCCAATTTTATGCTGATCATATACAGCATAAACATTTTTATTGATTGTTATTCTGTTATCCACTCAGAAGCACAGCAAGAGTACTTTGAATTTCATAAAGACATGAGAAATGTTTCTGGGTTCTTGTAATTTTTCTGTGGGGTCTTTATGCTCCTCTGTTTAGATGAGCTTGAACAGAAGAATGGGGGGGTGAGGAGAAGAAGAAAGTAGAGATGGAGTTATCAATCACAGCCGGGGCACCACAGGAGGTGAGCTACAGCCGGCCCATTGACAGGTTTTCCTTTGAAAGGCTCTTGCATCGCACTCATATTCATGCCGGTGAGAGGGGGTGTGTGTGTGTGCGTGTGCATGCACATATATTGTATTGTATTGTGTTGTGTTCGTCTCAGGTGGCAGGGGCCAACACAAAGACCGGGCCATTAAAAGATAAGGGCGCACTGAAACCTAACCCAGCCTCCGTCAATCAGTTCCCCCTCCTCCTAACACACATGCACACAATGGTTGAGAAAAAGGGTGAACAGGAAAGAAGGAGGGAGTGTTGGAAAGGTGTGAAATAAAGGCTAAAGAAAGCAAACAATAAAGCAGAGAATTTATCAGCATGTGACGAATATTGTGAAGTAGTGCCTTGCTTACAAATTAGACTGATTTTTAAATGACAAAAAAACTTGCAAACTGTTTGGTTTTCTTCATGATGTTTATACATATCAGACTAACTGACTAACTTAGATATCAGACTAACTGATATCTAACCAGCTACGGTTTGCTGACCAAGCGGTTCAGATTGCCAATCCCACTTTCCACCACAAGGGGGCTCAGCAGACCTGTTCTGATGGGGGAGACCTAACAGTCCCCCCCCCTCTCCCGAGTTGTCCGTCCTCAATTACTCTGTCTGGTAAATAAAGAGAGAGGGTAAGGAATGAAAGCAGGGAAACGAGGAAAGAAAGAAGCACAAAAAAATGACACAAAGCAATATAAATCTGAACGGACTCAGAGGGATGATAAGACCAAATGAGAGAAAAACAAGAGCCAAGAGTAAACAGAAGCAGAAAGGATTTCGTCTGCACGTGAGAGGAAGGGGAGGGAGAGGGAGGTGGGTCTAGATGACATCATGTGTTGCTATAGCCCAGCTGAGAGCTTGCAGGAAGACTTTTTTTTATAATCAACATCTGCAGGAGTTGGCCCAGAGAGGAGGAGTGGGAGGAGGGGATGCATAGAGACAGAAGAAGAGACAAGGCCAGACAGAGAATAGAAAAAGAAAAGAGGAAATTTAACCCTGGGAAAGAGAGAAGTCCAACATGGAGATTTCGTCTCGTCAGTTGCTCCTACATGTTCTCACAGTGACAGCGAAAACTAGTAGATAGCAAGTTGGTGACATTTGAGGGGAAACAATTACATTAGTATATTCTGAATTTCCTGTAATGATACAGTTTTCTATCAATCAATGACTTCTGGCCAATAAAAAGACCAAGGAATCAAGTTCCAAGATATAGGTTGCAACAAAGTTACACAAAATACAAACTCAAATCAGTGCAAATGATCGGGACCTTTCTATGTGACATCATGTTTTTGATGTTTTGCATATTGTGTGATTCATATCATTGCCACGACTGTATTACCCCTTCAAACTTTCAGAATTATTTCACATTAAAACCATAAATTTCAATTCATGTAATGGACCAACACAAATTAGCACATAATTGCGAAGACAAAGTAATTAGAGTGCAGCTGTGTGTAATTAATTCATTTCAATACAAGTCCAGCTGTTTTGTTAAGGCCTTAGAGGTTTGTTAGGAGTAATAGTGAACAAACTGCACCATGAAGATCAAGTAGCACAGCAGGCAGGTCAGTTTAGTTACAAAACAATATCTTAAATAGTAGCTGCTGCTGCTGAGATCCAGAACTCCAGGTGGTCAAATCTATCAACAAAATTACAGATGTCCTGTTGACATCTGTAATTTTGCTTTCATACCCCAAATCTGGCTTTTATTGAAAAGTGGCCGGACTGTTGAATTGTTGAAAGAAACTCACAAGACGTTCCATCTGCAGTTTACCACAAGTCATGTAAGGGACACAGAAAGTCAGTAGAAGTATGTGTTCTAGTCAAATGAGACCAAATTTTTCCAACATGCAAAATGACTTGTGTGGTGAAAACTAATACTCTGAAACACTCCGTCCCCACCATTAAACTGGGTGGTTACAAGCTGTTTTCTTTTTTTTCTTTTTCCAGCAGGGACAGGGAAGCTAGTCAGAGTTGAAGGGAAGATGGATGGAACAAAAACAGGGCATTCCTGTAAGAAAATTTGTTATCGAGGCTCTAAATACTTAAGATTTAAATAGAGGTTCGCTTTCCAGCAGGACGGTGGCCGTAAACATTGGAGCCTGAACAGCAACACAGTGGTTATCAAAGCATATTCATCAGTTAGAATGGCCCAGTCAAAGCCCAGACATAAATCAGGTTCAGAATCTGTGGTAAAACTGATGCTTTCGATCCAATGTAAAAGTTTAAAATGTATCAATATTTTTTGCAAGGAACTATACAGATGACAAAGTCATACTTCTGCAGAGACATTCATGTCATACTCAAATATATCAATACATAATTTGTGTGATACCAGAACTTGGCGCTAACATTATGACATAATTTGGCTGCATTTTGTCTTATTAATCTCATAGACTCATGTAAAATCCTTTTTTTTTTGGAAGGGTCCTTTACATTTGCATGGATTCTGTTGATACACTGCTATTAAATTAGCAAGAGCCAAGTTGCAGCAAATTGCATTATGATAATGCTTGTAGCCCTTCAGGTTGAACATACACAAACTCTGGATTGCTTTTCGCCTGGATGATCACTTCACCTTTGGTCTGACTGAGCCTGTATGTTTTCAGTGGGTCATGTGAATAAATGTATATGTGTGTGTGTGTCTTCAGCTCATATGGTGAACACATCCTATTCACACTAATTTATGGGGAAATTAAGGAAAAGAGAGAGAAGATGAGTGAACAGAGAGGAAGAGAGAAGAATAAAATGTAACGTAAGTCTTAATATTACACAGAGTGCCAACAGACTGCTAGGAAATGAGTATAAAGTTTGTCTTGGCAGGAAGTCAGTCTCATTAAGATTTGTTGCTGCTCTTAGTGGACAATACCAACCACTTTAAAACATAAACTATGGGTCTAAGTGTGCATTAGCAGCTTCACCATGCAACAGTGAGCACTGCAAGATGAAGACTGGCATTTAAATGGCTGGGAATCATAATGTAGAAGGTGGAGGGGAGAAAAAGGCGAGCCAAAACAAAGAGCCTCAGCAGACGGTTGCTTTTAATTGTGCATCGTGACAAGGCAAAGCCCATTTTCGGACTGAAGCTTTCGTCTGGCCTTATTTTCCTGTGTTTTCACTTTGTGGGGTTCCTTGAAACCCGCTAAGTGCCACGAAGAGGGAAGGCAGGATTTTCGCAGCTCTCTGCCAGCGCTACTAAATATAGCTGCAGTCGCGGGAGGCCAAAACACAATCATTACTCTCTCTCAGAGACAATGGATAGAGGAAAGGAGGAGGAGAAGAAGAAGAGAGGAGGCAGAAGAGAGGGTAAGTTGAATCATGCAGAAAGAGAGGAAAGAAATGCAGAGCAAAGGAAAAAGCATGGAAGACAGAGAGAGAGGCAAAGAAGAGTTGGGATTAATCATACAGAGAGAGATAAATGGAAGATATAGCAGATGGGAGGATAAAAGAAATTAAGAGCATGCTAACAATAAAAGAAACCAAACCTCTGAAGATGGTATGCAGGTGCATCTTAATAAATTAGAAAATTACAAACAACTTAATTTTTTTCCCATTAGGTCAAACACTGAAAAGCATACGATTCAGATTCAATACAGAGTGATGTATGCTAAGCTTTTGTTTCTGCCACGCAGCACAAAATTGGTGATGAAAGTACTCGCAATAAACAAATATTACACAGCAGTTAAAAAACAAAAACAAAATTATTTTTGTTTTAACATTTTTCTTGGAATTTTTACCAGCTTGGCAATAAACTAATCATGGAACATTTACTTAAATAAGCAAAGTCTGAGTTTGGAAAATAAAGAAAATAAAAAAAAAGGATCTGTAAAAGCTCTATTGCTATATTCACAAAAACCTAAAGAATTTCCCCTATTTTCTTTTCTTTTTTCTTTGACTATGATGATGATGATGATGATGATGATTATGATGAAGATGATTAGCATTATATTTCAACTATCATCAGCAACTAGAAGCAGATATAGGTCACTCTTCGAAATCACCCGCTCAAAATCTGCTTGGTCACAAATGGAACTAAGTTGTTTGTGGTCCCATTTAACTTATAAATTTAAATTAGAACAAGACAGGGGGTTAGGCAATGAATACTTTGTGTTGTAAGAGTTCAAGAACCACATAAATGCAGTAATTAATGCTACAAAGAGGGTTGGTTGTATATAGTGTAAAGTACATGGAAATAAAGTTTTGCTACCATTTACAGTGTTAAAATCCATATTTTATTTGGCTTTTGAAATATTGTAATTACCTGAGACTTTGAATTTTGGGACTTTATAGGCTTGAAGCCATAATCATCAAAGTGAATTGAAATAAACATTTAAAAGACATCACTTTGCATATAATTAATCTATGTAACTTTTCAACTTAAATTAACTTTTTGTTGGTATTCTAATGTGCTGAGAAGTATTTGTATTCAAAACTAATAGATTACCACAGAAATGTTTCTGTAAAACTGCATCCTTTATCTGTTTCTCCTATTAACATCTTGCTAAAGCCGTCTCCAGTAGATCCAAAAAAGCTTTAATCTAGACCGTACCTGCTTCCGTAGCTCCTCAGCCGCTCTCCTCGATGGCAACCCGTTGGCGGTGCCCCGACTGCTGGCCAAGGCCTGGAGCTCCCTGGCGTGCTCTCGAGCCTCCGCCCGCTCGCTGCGCTCCCTCAGTAGAGGTGGAGGAGGTGGCGGAGGAGGCGGCAGTGGAGGAGCGGGTGAGTCCCTGCTGTGTGTGCCCGCCTTCGGCCTCGGACTCTCCCTGGTCCCTGCTTTGCTGTGGTTGTTAAAAACTGGAAAGGATTTAAAGAAAGATGGATCAGCGGTGTTGCTTTTAGCATTCTTAACTTATTCAATAATGACTATTCACAAGCACAATAAATAATAATAATAAAGAGACATAGGATAAAATATATCTTTATGAAGAGACCCGGATTTTAGCCGGAGCTCTTCTAAAAGTGCATGAACAGGATGAACTCTTTCAATTCATTTCAGTTCATTTTCTGAGGCTACAATTCATAACAAAGGTCATCTCAAGGCACTGAGGTTCAGATTAAGTTAAATGAGAGGCCGAATCCATTCAGTCAAATTCAGTTCAAGCCAATATAACCCAATTTGAACCCATTTACTTCAATCCAATTCCATATAATTGCATTTCTTTAAGCAGCCTTGCAGTAGCAAAGCAAACCAACGGATTGCATCGAACATTTGATTCGATTCAATCCCCCATCCTGAGCGTGCACTGAGAAACAGGCAATGAAAATGAAGAGGAAACACTCCCTTTTAACAGGAAGACACCTAGAGCAGAACCAGACTCAGGGTAGGCAGCCATCTGCTTTTGACCAGTTGGGGGTTGGGAGAGCAGGAGAGGGACACAAAAAAACACACACGTGCTACGGCTTGGATACCTGCTAGAAGAAAAGCACAAAGTTAATGATAGAAAAAACAGGATATTAATACATTATATAAAAAAAGCAGAATTAAGGTTATGATACTGAGCAGACGTTTCTTAGTGCTCTAACAGAGTTGCAGCAAAACTAAAGGAATGAGCATCAACTATAACTTTTATGCTAAAAGAATGTTTTAAGACTTGCTTTTCAGGTTACAGAGAAAATGCTGGAAGGCGGTTCTACAATAAAGATGTTTGATGGGGGAAGGAACTGTGTCTTACTCTTCTTTGGGGAATTTAAGGAGGTGAAAGTCAGTAGAGAGAGCAAACTACTTGGGCAGAATAATGCTTATCATTATTATTATTATTGGGGCCTGCCCATAGCAATGCATAAGGAGAGCAGTACTGACTTGCGAAGCAAGTCAGTACTGCTCTCCTTATGCATTGCATGGCAGGCACCTATTATTCTACACTCGATAGAATGTCTCTTTATATATTATATATTATTATTCCGTTACCGTTAATGCGGCTCGTACCGCTGCGAGCCCACCCACAAAAGTGGTATCAAAACGTGCGGCTTATTCCCGGCATTGGAGCTATTATTTTTATAAGGAATCGGACTTACGATGGCGACGTAAAAAGCGAAAAACGAGCAAAATTACCAACTGCCGAAACGCAGAGCCTAACTGACACCAACTGCCGCTTTTTTAGAGTGAGAAATGAAGAGTATTTTTGACCCCAAAATAATTTTGAAATCGCCCTCACGCCCACAAATATCGCCCAATTGATATCAAACTCGGTCATGACATCGATACGCCTGCCTGCTCCGGTAAAATGTTTTCGAAATTTCTCTAGGGCTTACGGTTTTCTGTCAAAGTGCTTCAGAGCGAAATAATGCGCCAGGATAACTGACGCTCTCCCAGATTCACTTCCATGTATTTCTGAAAAATTTCTGTGCTCTGCATACACCATTTTTGTCTCATCACTGCAATTACTGTGAGTGAGCTACAAATATGAATCGCGGTACTATGGGAGACGACAAATAGCTCTTTCATATGCTTCAAACGGTTTTCCAATACGTCTCTCGGTTCCTGAACGGCAAGAAGTTGTTCAGGCTGCTTTTTCCATATAAACCAATGGGGTGTCTCACAAAGATAGAAATCTTTTTCCACCTCTCTGTGTCACACACACATGACAGTTAGCAGAGGATTGATAACCATAGCAATGGAACACAGGAGGGGATTGGCTGCTGGTTAGGACTACAAATACGCATCACTGTAGTTCTAATCAATACTCAGTTAAAACAGAGGGCTGAGCTGCCATTTAGAGCAATTGGCTGTTTTGGCCAGTAAATAACGGATTTAACCCAAACACTGTTAGACATCTTAATTAGTGTGATCATTTAATATGAAGCTTATGTATTTTTTCAAAATAAAAGCCTCATTATTCCCCTCAAGTTAATGCACCGCCGTAGGCGGTGCAATAATATTAGCATGCATTATATTTTTCTCTCAGGTTAGGGAACTGCCTTGCGCAGCAAGGCAGTTCATTAGCATTAGCCTTTTACCTTAAATAAGCTATTAGCTATTTTCTTACTTATTAGCCATGTTTAATATACTGAGTGGAGTAAGTCAATTACAGACAACATTCTAATGCCCTTCTGTCAGAACTACAACATGGTGGAACTGTCAGTTACTACAGAGGAGGACTGAGCTGGCCTTTAGAACTACTTGTGTTTTGGGCTTTTTATAACTGATTTTATCCAACCATTGTTACACATGGAATTAGTGTGGCAATTTAAAATTAAGCTTAATAAAAATTTCAAAATAAAAGCCTTGAATATTTTTACATCATGTAGTTGCTCTTTTTGGCTTTATTTGACTTTTTCATCCAAAGCACTGTTACACATGATATTAGTTTAGCTCTTTGAAATGAAGCATACTGAAAATTTCAAAATAAAAGCCTTGAATATTTTTACATCAGATAATTGCTCTTTTTGGCTTTATGTGACTTTTTTATCCAAAGCACTGTTACACATGGGATTAGTGTGGCAATTTAAAATTAAGCTTAACAAAAATTTCAAAATAAAAGCCTTGACAATTTTAACATCAGATAATTGCTCTTTTGAGCATTATATAACTGATTTAACCCAGCAATTGTTACACATGGAATTAGTTTGGCACTTTGAAATGAAGCTTAACAAAAATTTCAAAATAAAAGCCTTGAGAAATCTTACATTAGGTAATTGCTCTTTTGAGCAATAAATAACTGATTTAACCCAATGACTATTAGACATGGGATTAGTTTGGCCCTTTGAAATTAAGCTTAACAAAAATTTCAAAATAAAAGCCTCAACATGTCCCTAAGGTTAGTGCACCGCCGCAGGCGGTGCAATAATATTATTCTGCATTATCTTTTTCTCTGAGGTTAGGGAACTGCCTTGCGCAGCAAGGCAGTTCATTAGCATTAGCATTTTAGCTTATATAAGCTATTAGCTATTTATTTGACTTATTAGCCATGTTTAGTCTACTGAATGGAGTAATACCATTATAGAAAACATCCTAGTGATGTCCCACATGCTACTGACAGCAATCATGCTAACATTAGCATTTTTGCTAATTTTAGCTGATACACTTACTTTATCATACTGAATGGTGCAAGTCCATGTTAGTAAATATTCTTGTCAATCTCCACATGCAATTGATTACGTTGCAGCTTTCTTTAGCATTGATGCTAATTTCTAGCATCAGAACACTCGGTCCAAACCGACGGGCACACTTTGGCAGGCCCCGGTTAAATTTCTTCAGGAATTTTCTAGTTATTATTATTATTATTATTTATAAGTTAAACATTCACAGCTTTTGAACTTGTTCATGGTTTGCCATGTTACAATCAAGAACCTTAGTGTATTTTATCGACAAAGACCAACAAAGTTACAGGCTCTTTTTGCTGCAATTACAGCTGCAAGTAGTCAGCAGCTATTTTGTCCTAGCTGAATGTATGTTGCACTCTAACAGGTTTTCTTCCAGTACTGCAATGAGTTTCATCCATCTTTTGATCACCCCTCATCTTTCCTAAATGTAAATGCTATTTTGTTTGGAGTCATCAAAAAAATTTCATATCTCGCTTTTTGATCAAACAATTTTGAAAATAACACATCTGAGTCGTTTACTTTAAAGCCCTGCGTTGTTTTCTGTTGGTCCATCACTGAAATTCTGACAAAATACAAGCTTGTGGTTGTAACATGTCAAAAGGCAATAAAAGGAAAGTCAAGGAGTGCTGATGGTAAGTCCTATTGCTAAAGGTTACTGAGCTAGCTCGAGGTCTCGCAAAGATCCATTTGAGGAATTACATTCGTGGATTAAGATAGCAATGTGCCAACACTGATTCTAATTCTATTCTTCAGTCATATAGGAGCTAACAGTTAAACAGGCCAGAATTCAGTTAAAACAGCTCAGTTCACCAAGTAACAAGAAGATATTTAGCCCTCTTGACCCAGGTAAAAACTTTAATGGGGTACAGCAAGCTAACATCGCATCCACAAAAAGTTTTAAAAAGGGAATGTGGAAAGTTCCTAAAGCAGGAATGCTATTAAAGTCATAGTGTGAGTTTTTCAAGTTACTGTCAATGTCAATAAGCTCCAGAGGGTTTTAACCACAATGACCAAGTGGAAAAATATGGATAAGCATTAGAGCGACAAACATTTGGCAAATTCGCTAGAATATGCATGATTTACAGAGTGGATGAAGACGTCTTTATGCTGCTTGTCAATGAACTGGTTCAAAATGGGTTTTGAGACCTGCAGGTGATGCCACATGCATCCCAAATAGACCTCTTTCCAGTTTTCACTTCATGTTTCTGCAAGCCTTTAGATGCGAAACTGTATAGAGGACATACAGTATATGAGTGCACGCATTCCAACACTTGTGAGCGTCTGGAGGTCTCATGCTGCCCCTGGCCTGTTGAAAGAGAAAATTCTTGACATTTTGAGAAGTGAGCTCAGCAAAAAAACTGGACCCATTAAAAGCTGTTTAATTCAGCCGAGTCAACATGGCGGATGGCCAAAATGAAAAATAGTAGCAGAAAGAGGGAGTGCTGATGAATGACCTACAATGTAAAGCATTTCCTGCCTCCCTCTACCTCCTTGAGTAAAACATCTCTCAACATTTCACCAATATTATTTTTCCTTTTTCTCAATTGCCCTCATTCTCCTTTTGGCTTCCCACTCTTCTTCTGCCCAAGAGCCCATATAAGCATTCCTGTTGGACAGGAGCCCAAGATGCATATTAAACTGTCCCATCTGATAAATCCTAATTCAGCAAGATACATTTTAAATGCTGTCGACTCTTGGATACACAAATGTCCATTTTGATGTCCTTAACCTCACCCGTTTCTCTATTGTCCCCTACAAAGCATATCTGCGTGTTTTCTTTCTTATCTATTTATTTAGCATATCACAGTGAAGGCGCCAAGTTGCTTTGCAAACACTGTTTGTGTGCCAGATAAAAAAAGGAGAATAAGCTGTCCTCATGCACAGAGCAAGCCTGGATCTGTTCACACAGGTTTCACTGTCCTTCTGTTTGCGCTTCATGTACAGTTTAATGTTTTAGCTACATGTGTTCTAGGAAAGATGAGGGAAGCCTGTGTGCTCCTAAGAGACTAGCCCGATTCTCAATGTGAGTTCAAACACACAAATCTAAAGGATGTTTTCACCTTGTTCTAAATCTCATTAATCTATCTCCAGTTTACTCCTCTACATTCCAGGGGGTTGGGGGGGTTTGAGGGGAGAGACATTTTACACACCAAGAAAGGAGTTAAAGTCGGGGACGGAAAGGGGAGGAAATATGAAACTCAGGCCCTGCTTCATTGAAAACATCGGATTGGAAGAAAAACCATAGGTTAAGTTTGTGTATATAAAAGTCATATTGAGGTTACAGGATTCACCCCCTACCTACAACAAAATAACCACTGGAGTTTTCTCCAACTGTTTGCACTTCCAGTCAGTTCACTGTTCTTATATATGCAGAAAAATATACTGATTATGTGGAAATATTTAATGTTGCATAATGCTCCCTCAAGGTGTGGAGCAGAGCACCGTCTATCACTATTAATAAGGCAACATCATTTCAAAACTTGATGTTTTGTTAATATTCAAGACATCCCACAAAGATTCAGGGTCTACACTATTCGTCAAATCCAATTAAAAACTAAGCGGAAGTTGGATTATGTTGGAAAATCTGTGTAAATAATGTGATACCCTGATGTTTTTACTTGAAATGATAGTACCATGAGAATCTAACAAGACCCTATCAATGCAAATTTAATAAGATTAAGACTTCTTATAAATTTACCAAGTGTTAATTCTATGCATAAGCTTAAGTCTATGCAATAAGATCAATATAATGCTGTGGTGTTTGGATTTTTGCTAGTGTGGGATTTTCTAAATGTCATGCGCCGTGTGCACAAATGTGTGCACTCATCTGAATGTCTGCGCTGCCCCCTAGGGGTGTACATATGCTGGAAGAGTGTTACATGTGTGTGTCTGGGGTCTTGGCCAGCTGTTGCAGTATGTGCATAAACACCTTGTTAGGGCTTAGTAAGATAAGTGTTAATTGGGGTGGAAAGAATTGATGCACTGCTCTGCAACTCTATGCAGCATGCTTCTTGTTGCCACGGTTCAAAGCAGAAGTGCAAACAGCTATCTGCTTACATGTGAAGACTAACATATGCACACAAATGAGAACAAGAACTACACATCTGTCTTTTGTTCGTTTATGATCCATGGTATGCTTCTGAACTTTCAAGTCAGCTCTAGTTATTCTTAAAGGTATGTAATCCTTCGCCTGTGCTCTTCTCTGCTTTTTTGTTCTCTTTTCTTTGTTTTCTCTTCTAGCTCTTCTCCACTTGCTTCACTCCTGTCTTTCTCTCCTTCATTAACTCCTCTCACCGGGATCTTTGTGGTACATTACACTAACTAAAAACATGCAGTCTGGTGTGTGAACTCAACGTTAGTTAGTCATAAACACATGGCGCGCTTTGTTCCGACCTCCAGTTCTGGCCCTTACCGTGCCCATTGAGCGGCTGCCTGGCGGGGAGTTTGCCCTTGCGAGGTGTAGAGTTGCAAGAGGAGGAGGCCGAGGCTTGGCTGCTGCCTCCTGCACCTTGTGTGTGGACTCCTGCGCTGTTCCGCACCTCCTCTTCCTCCTCATCTTCTTCCTCCTCCAGGTCCTCCTCCTCCTGGGAGCTTCCAAAATAGGCCATATTACTGGGCAAGGCAGAGGAACCTGAGCACACAAAGGGAAAAATGGAAAAAAGAACATAAGAGGGGTTCCTATAAGTTTTTTATGTCAAAAATCTGAGATTAACTCTCAGAAATCTCTGTAGATTTCTCTGATCACAGTATGAACACAAAATGTAGTTTTGATTTATGGCAAATGTATCCACAGAAGTGGACGGATGGACAAATGGATGGGCGGGCGGACAGACAGATGGACACAAAAGCTAATGGACGGCAGGATGGCTGTTTGGACAAACTGACATGTGGGTGGTTGGATGGACAAAATAAAGGATGGATGGACACAAGAGTAGCTGGTTGGACAAACTAATGAGTAGAGGAATGGATTGACATACAGAGATAAAATGCATAAACTAATGGATGTAAGGATGGAAGAATAGATTGATGGATAGACATGTGAAATGATGAATGGGCAAACTAATAGATGGATGTAAACTTAAGATGGAGAGACAAATAGAGGGATGGATGAATGACTTTTCAATAAAAGACTGAACAAAGTCTGGAAGAACAAAACATGTTTCCAATCACCTATTTTTTCTCATACTTGAGCAAATCTAGAAAAAAAGGTAAATTAAATTCCTTTCTTTTGAAATCTGCATAAGAACCCCAATTCAAGGTCGTAGCCAGTGAAATTGAAAATGAGGCCTGAACGCAGATTTAGTCAAAAAGTCTATGTTAAACCCGATCCAGCTGTTGGTATATGAGAAGGTATCTCTTTTGATTGTAATCTGAAATCTTCCAAATGGATCAACATCAGTGTTGAAGCATTACCATAAAAATAAGCCCCTCTGAGGTTTGAGTGTAATGCTGATTGTGCTGCTGTTTTTAATCTGTTATTATCCCAGCTGGTGGCCCATTGATGCTCTCCGAGCCGCTCAGAACGGAGTACCGCCATTGTTACACTCACAGTTAAATGCACAAACATAATCAAGGACATGCACAGCACAATGTTAGACTGATGACAGCTCTGTTGTTTCTGAATACGCCAGCACAACTAACATTTTCCAATCTGCTGCTGATAAGCTGCATTTGAAGATTTTACATTTCTAATTTGACACTCGGTGCCTATCGTTTCTGGTGTTTTTCCCTGCATTTCTGTTGAACCAACTTGTTTTTCTAAAGGCGCTGCACGGCAATGAAAGTAGTCCAACACAGAGCAGAGGGAAAAGGAGAACGCATTTTTACTGATAGCTGGGATTGGGTCCAGAAAACTGACATTGTGCAACAAGCAGTCTCTTTTTCCACGGAGGCTCCAGCTTTTGACAGTTCTGAGACATACATTATGTACATGTGCTCACATTACTTGTGAAAGTCTCACGCAGAAAAGCCAATCCCAAATCTGTCTCTTTCACTCTTCCAAACAGGATTACAGTCAATTACCGACCCTATTGGAAAAGAAAGCCGATGTTCTCCCTCTTTCCTTTTTCTGTCATAGCCCATAACTTTCATTGTCGTCTCTCAGAAATGCAGCTTAGTATGAGCACTAAGGAGGTGAACTGTTTTTGGCAGCAGATGGCCTCTAACGTTACCTCAATAAGCCCCAAACAAAAGGTCACAGAGCCAACAGCAGTATTAATAAATCCCATAAAGCTGCAATAATAAATCAGTGGGTCAAACACTTTTATAGTCCGACAGATGTAAGTATAAAACAGTTTTTTGAGGGGAAATTTTACTTTCATATATTGCAGCTGTTATGGGTAACTTAAATAATTTTACTTATTAAAAAGCAGAAACTCCCTTTAGTTATGGGATTTGTATTAATTGAAAAAATCTACATTAAAAAAAATCTAACAGCATACTCACAACTAGAGATGCACCGATGTGAAAATTTGGGCTGACAGCAATATCAATATTGCTATTATGGCTGAAAACCAAGATTATATGCATTTCAACACTGTGATATAACAACCAAGCCGCTGAAATTGCTTCTCCATTTCAGTTAAACACTCCACAATCCTTCACTGCATCACTACCATATGCCTAAACAAATGCAACACAGCCAACATCCTACCATCCCAAAACATAAACAACAACAAAATGGAAATAAATAGTAGTTGATGGCCCAGATTTACCTAAGGAACAAATATTTTAAAATACTCTTTTTTTTTTTTGCTCATCTGGCAGTCTGAATGGCCCAATTAAAACATTTCACCCTAAAACAACAAAAGAAACAAAATAATTTGATTTGTGGCATTTTAATATGTGATACTAAATTACAAAGCTTCTGAAGTCAGTTTTGTAATTTGGTCAAATAAATGTGGTCATATCACATTTATCCAACTTTTACGTTATTGTCGTGAGGCATGCATCATAATTCTGCACCCAGATGCAATAAATCCAGACAAATAATGGATAAAGTTAGCGTTTTTCTTAGGTTCCTTCATCTTGTCACAACGCTGTCAGCTCCAATTGCTCAACAAGCTAAACAAATTTTTTTTAAAACTGACCCATAGATCGCACCATCCATTGTTACTTCTGTAAACACAGTGCTGGCGTGTAGCGTAAATTTTTTCTGCGTGTGCAGGTTGCTTTGTGATCGTCAACCATTCACATAGCGAAGGTCATAGATTTGAGATCTTACTAACAACATTTCCCCTTCACTATAATAAAAAGTGCTGAGTTATGACAAATATTAAAAGTAACTTGAACATATAGAAGTGTTACAGAAAGAAAAGCAGTTTCAACCGTCAGAATTTTGACATCATTAGCACTACGTATTGAGCCCTGTTTAGGTGAAAATGAAACAAAATGGTTCACCTTTATGTAGTTTTGTTTTGTCTTAAAAGTCAAGTGCACCTGCATTTGAATTCCACATGAAAAGATTGGAGCAAAAGGTTGCAAACAAAGGAGCCTTCCTGAGTAACAGCAGTCAAAATATCTGGACTAAGAGTTCATTTCAGCTAAATCATAGAATCCAGCTGGTCAGCAGACGTGGGATAACGGAGCAAAGTGTTTCTGGAAAAATATGGTGAAAATACAAAGGTTGGTTTGTACAGAGATAAAGTTATTCATTTCTTCTGAGTTTAACTCTCATCTCGCTATTCATTTGCATGAAAATAATCTTGCAGGAAACTGCCTCAAAACAAAATGAAAGATGCTTGATTTATGAGGAGCTTCAAAGATTTTTCCACTATCAGTATCCCCTATTAAAAAACAGCAACATGCCCTGTTCTTTTTTATTGAAAGGCACTACAGAGAAAAAGCAAAGGAACAGACTCTTCCCCTCTTTCTAATTTTGTGATTGGGTGTTTGTAATAGCCGATTTGTACTTCACAAGAATGCATGGTTATGCAATGTTCTTGCAGCTTTGATTAAATCTGGCTGTGAGCAGGAAACTGTGGATTTTATGAAGTTGTGAGGCCTTTATGACTAAATCGATAGCATAGCAGGAGAAACTACTGTGGTTTTTATTACCCTTTTAGGGGGTCTTAGTGTTTAAAAGCGCATTAATGGAAAGTAATGTGTGATTATAAGCCAATTAAAATAATTGTTAAGCCTCTGAGAAATAAGCTGAATTCAACTGGCCTGTATTAAACTATACCGAGTATCTAAAATAGAACATAATGAATTATGCCAGTTATTTAATTAGCATACTTGTTTTGGAAAAGACTAAATGCGTGCCTTAGATTTTACACATTTTATACATATAAAGCCCATTAAGATAACAAATATGTGAGGGTACTGGAATAAATTATATGACTAGCAAAAGAGATAAATCTTTTACATAAATATATGTGAAAAAGCCTGAAATTATATGAGGAATTAATTAAAATTCTAATTAGAATTAGAAAATGAGCAAGACAGCCAAAGCTTCTATAAAGAACATTTCACATTTCAATATTTAGGATTTTATTTGGAAACACTTAAATTGGTGTTATTTCAGGAATTTAGCTCCTAAAGTCTGGCTTTTCAAATAAACAAAATAGAAAAGAACATCCCTTAGGCAGGTTGCTCTGACAGAGGAGAAAAATGATCAACCCTCTGCTGTGCTTAACTGTGCCATTTGACCCAACCCATTGGTGGGTTCAGCTCACATTTAACACATTCAGTTGTGGTTCCAATTAATCCTGTCTGGACAAAACTTACAGAAATGTTTTTTCTCTGGATTAATTAAGAAAATGTGTACCTTCCCTTGAAAATTGTAAAATCACATTGGGGATATCCAGTTCAGCCAGTAAAGATAATCACATGACAAAAAAACTGGGAGCTGCAACTCATTTAATGTGAACATCAATGTAAATGATACAAAAATAGACTTTAAAAGTTATTAAAGAATACCTGAACTCATAAGATAAACAAAGAAAGATGCACAGCTTATACTACTGTTTTTAAGCCATCCCTGTGTCATTGATTTTAGTTTAAAATAAAAAGGAGTTGAGTTTTGTCAGGGACTTCAATACGATTACAACAAAAACCTTGATCAGTAACCCAAGCCTATCCTTAAGATCAGATCAGAACATCCGTATGTTTTAATTAAACTCATCCATCAGTTCTAACACCACTTTTATTTAAAGCAAGACAACATGCCAACAGAGGTCCTGTATGTATTTCCTTTATAGTTTCTCTACAGATAACTTGCAAAGTAAGATATGCTGGAACATGAATTGCATCACGTTTTTCCTGGATTATAACCAGAAGATGCAAACAACAGCACACACAGCCCTGATAGCACTGAAAATCATCAAAGGTGCAGCAGCGGCTGAAAATATACACAATGAGGGAGCAAACAGACTGGTACAATCAACTTTTAATGACTGGATTCATTAGCTAAATGGTTGTAATTTACTGTTCTGAGAAGAAGTCAGCAGGTCATGGAAACAGACTGGAGGGCCACCTGAGGTAAAACATGAGGTGTTTGGAGTTACAGGTTGCAAAGGTGCTCAAATAAAAATGTTCACAATAGAAGAAGAAGAAGAATTACTCTTTTTGTAAAAATGTACAAATTGTGTGAACTATTAACTTTAAGATAGTACAATTAGACTATCGAGTTATAAGACAACTGTACATATTAAGCAGAAATTAATGGAAATACAAACAGTCCCCAACTTTAGCAGTCATTGGGTGAGAGGTGGAGTAAAGCATGGACATGTCACCAATCCACAAGGCAACACAGACACACAGGACAGACAACCATGCACACATACACACTCTAAGGGCAACTTGGAGAGACCAATTTACCCAATAGTCCCCGGGCATGAAGGGGTTTCCTCTGGGTAACTCAGCTTACTTTTATGTTTCGATCCTGACCACAGTCATCCTGTGGAAGGGGGCAGGCGCAATATAAATGTGGTCATCGCCTAAAATTTTCAACTCCTTTTTTCTGAACTGATTCTCTAAATCTGTTAGTCATCAGAAAACACATAAAGAAGAATGCATGCAAGAAAAAAAAAGTAAAAATTGCTCATTTTTACTTCAAGATCTCAAGCAAAGCTTAAACACAATCCCCCAATTACACCGGCTTTCATCCACCTCATTCCGGCCAGACAAGTCATAATTAGGTCTGAAAGAGTCTATTAGGATTGTCATTTTTAACGGGGCTCTTGGGTGGGGTGGCATAATTACAATCCCTTCCTTTTTCTAGTCACCCTTCCTTTGTCCCCTTAACTGGAAGTGAAACAATGAGGACAATTTTAATAGTCAATCAGGTTGGTTTAGCCACCATGGGAACAAGTAGATCTGATGACTTACAAATAAGAACCACGTTCATGTGCAAGAAGAAAGAACGCTCTCTGGGGGGAATGTAAGAGTGACAACAAGAACAGAATTTCTGGCGGGGAAAGAGAAACTCTTCATCATTTTTATGAAGAATGGGAGTTCACCAAAATAAACTCCTTATTGTTAGCAAAGCCATTAGTTACATAGACAATGGCCGTGCTTTTGAGGACAAGCCAGAATCAGTCAGTGCTGTACTGAATAATAACACAGCGCCATTACTGCATGCAAACATGCAGCTTCCAGGTGCTAACCTAAAAGTATCCAAATATTGATGCAAGGGGGAAGCAGCCTATCCCTGGGAGAATTAGGCCGTCAAAACAGCAACATATATTTCAATGGGTGGCACTATTCCTGGGAGTGAAAATGTTCTTCTGTTCTTCTCTCCCCACAAGGTCGTTATTGTAAATAAGAATTTGTTCTCAATAACTCCTAAAGGAATAAAACAAAAAAAACCCCATGTTCATAGAATATAAACCTGACAATTTATGGTGTGCAAAATATTCATGTTATTTGCATTTTGTCATAAGGAATCTAAATTTTTTCCTATGTGATACACCAACACAGAACCTGCAAAAGTAAACTGATTTGTAGAGGTAGTTTGATAAAAATTGTGAAAAAATTTCAGAGCTAGGAATAATTTGAGGATACTACAGCAACTCAGAGGATTTAAATATCTTAATTATTTAAATACTAGTATCTCTATACTTGGTACTGTCTATCACTATGCTTCAGATGTGATACGTTCACATTTGTGTCGCACGCGTAATCGCATCCTGGGAATCCGAGGTCTTTGGTTCACTAGGTCAGTCCTAGGAGGTTATGTAAGCAGTGCAGCAGGATTGGCCTCCCTGAACCTGAGAGGCACCTCTCTAGGGTTGGCAGGCTGAGCAGGCAACCCAGGGGGCAGAGGGATAAACACTGTCGAGACGCACATACACAACACCACACACTGTACAAGGGAAATTACACCAGCAACAGCAACAAGGAGCTCTGTTTTCATTCTGATCTTTAAACCTTTGTGTGAGATTTTCTACAATTATTCAGTTTGAATTATTACAAAATGATCCAAAATTGTACTGCATCCCTCATCGGTCATGTTTAAATTGGTCTAACGTTAAATAAACTCCCTCCACTCTCCTCAGTGCTGCCCCCGCTGTGCCGTCAGCAGCGCTGCACCTTTGCTTTAACCCAAGGCCAAAAGGGCCAGAGGCAGACTGTCTGGCTACTGCCCAAATGGCTTTCTCCATGGTTATAAACAGGCCGGCTACAGGCGAGGACCACACATAAACACCCTCCTGAGCACATGGAGGAGGGACCAACTCCAGCCCATGTGCAGAATGTAGATTTTTTTGCAGGAGAAATAAATGAAACAAGATAAATGCAGAATATGAGCCTAAATAGTGCAAGAGGAAGAATATTCATGATGATCATCAGTATTTATAGTAGAAATTACTCTTTGGGTTTACCCACACATTGCATCAGAGTGACGAAAAAGGGAAAAGCTATTTGTATTTTGTCTTTTAATATTTAAACCTTCACCAGTAACATCACGGAGTTGGATAAGATCTTAAAATAGTCATTTAAAAGCTCAGATTGGGGATAAAGGGGGGAAAAAGGTTAGCTTCTTACTTTTATCACTAACTAATCCTTCACATTCTGACTGCTTTTATATAGCCATCAGCTGGAATGATGGATTGAAGCCTTTCGGGTGGATGTGTAACGTTTGCCAGATAAGATAAGCAAACACTGGAGTGGGGGTGGTGTGGACGGGGCAGTGAGTGTTTACACACTGCTTTGAACGTTTGACCCAAGAGGAATCCCAGAAATCACCATCGACGAGGCTTCACGGCAGAAATGTCGCTCGCACGCTGTGTTTCAACTTATTAAAGAAAATAAGCCAAAATCAAATGAAAAAAGATTTTAAAAAGATGAAAATGGATTTTTAGATTTCTCTGATACCGCTGAACATTCTCTGCAACATGGCCAACAGATGTTACGGGCAGATCTCTCAAGTCTTTCAGGGGATTTTAAGAGCTTTCTGACGATATCAAAGACGTGAATCCCTTCGCAAAGATTAACACAGATATCCTTATATGCTGAGCGCACTCAGGGACACAGTGGAGATAAGCATTTGCAGCTGCAACCCCGCTTGAACGCACAGGCTGAACCTCAGGGGCTGCGCTGACATTCTCCCATGTCCTGTGTCTCGGTACGGATCTCTGCATGTGGGGCAGCAGAGAGGCCAAAGGGAAAAGAGAGCTGAAAAGTCATGGCAAACGAAAATGTCAACAGAACATCCCAAACTCCCACATAACAGACTTCTAGTCATAAAAACCTAAAAATATTAGGCAGGGAGCAACACGTTTGGTAGAGAAGTGCTGCATTATTAGCCAGGCAGCCTTCCACTGACATTAGCATTAGCTGCACAGCACCACAGAACGAATCTGGCTTGCTCAGACTAGAAGTGAGCTTAGAAAGCAACAAAATGATTCTGATGAATTACTTTTCCACACAGAGCCTGCATTCTTCAAAAACATACCGGGGCCAGTAAATCTGAATCAAGGTTCTTGGCACCGAAAGGTTTCAGTCAGATTTAGCAACCACCAATTATGCGTACTTAAATGAGCCCTCTGAGGTTTAATGACGCCCAGTAATGGGAGCATTCAGCTCAGAATAGCACCATATGTGCAACACATCTCAGTAGAAACGAGGCTGTATTAGTTTCACCTGCATTTTGAGTCCTCTTCAGCACTACTTTGAGTACTATGTAAGTTAGAGGGAGACAGGTCAATTAAAATGAGGTGAGAAAAAGATGATCTTGGATAGTACTGAGATTATACTCTGTCATAAAGAGGATATATTTGGGTATCTTAAGAATAAAAAAAAGTTATATATTTTGCTCATCAGCTCTTCTGTGTGGGCCGTCTAAAATTCTAAAATTTTCTCCCATTGCTTATTTCACCTCTAAAATTCTAAAATTTTAGAGGTGAAATCCTGGTAAATTCTACAAATGTTCTAATCTTTTTGTGATTTTCAGAGAATTTGATAAACTACAACTGATATTTTTTAAACACAATTTTATTGCTCAAATCCAATAAAAGCAACCTTCCAGCAGAAGGTTGCTTCTACTGGAATTTTTGGGAATTGTTGGAAAATGTCCAGATTTGGGCACATTGGCAGTTGACTTTAATGTCCACCATTTTTTATGCAGTGGACTACTTTGTGTCAAAGCTCCTTGAAACTGAGCTGAGCAGGATTACTATTGCAACAACACACACCACACCGATGTGTTGTGCCACAGCACATCTGCAGCTTTCTTGTTCCAACGGCATTCTTGCTATTCTGCTGCTCTTTTCAGACTCATAATCTGATACAATCTTCTTTTTGAAGGCCTCAGGCAGCTTTTTGGATCTCATCATGGCGTTCCCTTTCTCTTCAATAGTCAGGAGCACAAAAAAACTAAATGGCTGATGTTTAAACAGAGCAAACCTTCTTCAAAAGGCTGAGTAACAATTTTATACTCATGCACATCAAAAGTAAATGGGCCTTTGTGTAATTCTAGTGATTTTATTAAATATTAAAATATCCAAATATAAGAAAAATGCAGCCTTTCGTGAGGTGCCTTGATTTTTTTCACTCGGCTACATGTCAAGTGAAAAAAAATATATATGTAGTAAGTGAAGCATTTGCAAAAATAACTAAAAAAGCTGAAAATACACAAATGTTTTTGCAGAAATCTGACAACAGACTGGTCCATTCTGGCTGTAACACAACACCTTCATTAACTGTAAAGAAAATTAGAGCTGGACTTCAATTACCATGATCATCTAGTGGCGACTGGGCTACTGACACTGATGTGATACGGGTGACTGATGTTCTCTGGTGTCAGTTTGTACTTCCTGTTAAAACCGTTCTCGATCAGCTACTTTGCTGTGCGAGAGAGTAAGCAGCGCACAGAGAAAACTAATTCAGCTGCTAATAGCTGCGCCGTGGCTTTTACAGTTCATTTGACATTGAAGGTGTGCCATAGTGTCAATGAACCTGTGTAGTGTTTGCAGAGCGGGGTGTGTGTGAATACTCCATGTACGAACAGCTGCTGTAGTAGAGGGTGATAGGCAGGGTGTTAAAGAGACAGACAGTTGCTGAAAAGTAGGAGGGGGAGATGTGTAAGCTGATGAAATGCAGGATAATCTCAGCCTTAGGCAAGAGCGCAGTTAGTATCACTACGTGCATGTATCTGTGTGTGTGGGGGGGGGGTGCGTGTACATGCTTGGGTGAATGCGATCAAAACTTGAATTAAATCTTATTTGTTGCATCTGATCTGCTTACACACCCATCCATTCGTGCAAACAGCCAACAAACTGTTGTCAACTCTCTGGCATAACGCGCGTCTCCCGTCCAATAAACGCCTGTAACTTGGAACGGTGTGAAATATTAGAACAAGCTGCATCTGCAGCTTTCTTGCTATTCTGCTGCTGGTCGAGGGTGTGCATGTAACCATGTCTCCATCTGCTCCCCTGTGCAGAGGCCTACCTCGGAGGCAGAGGAACGTGAGGAAGTCCTCCGTCTTGGGCTTGCGCCGGGAGAGGTCCTGGATAGAGGAGGACAGGGAGGAGGAGGAGAGCGACGAGAGGGACGTTGACGGAGCGGTGGACAGGTTGCCGTTCATGTTGCCTGTGTCGGCCACTTTGACCGGCGTAGTGCTGGGCGAGTTGGGCTGCGACTGGGCGAACTTCCGCTGAGCCTGGAGTCGAGGCCTAAGAGGGGGAAAAAGCAAGTTGAAGTGGGAAGATGCAAGTTTTTGAGGAATTCTTGTACAAATTCATATTAAGTTAATAATTTACCCCAACCTATTTTAGTAAATGATGAAAACAATGCACTTATTACACAATCACATCTAATGTTCAGTTTGTGAAAAAAAATACAGATAATATTCCCATATCTGCTCATCAAATGAGCTTGAGTCCATTGTGATAACTTGGAGATACAGGCTTTCACCAGCTGACATTAACATAGTGAGTGGGTGTTTGTTTATAACTAACACAGATAATTACAGGAGCACAGTCTCAGGCATGTAGTTTCGTTCTATTACTGCCATGCACGAGTTAGACATAGAGATTGTGGTGAGAATGGAGGCTTATCATAAACCATGTCATTCAGAAACATGATAAAACTTGATTTATTTTTAGCCCATTTACTACAAAGTTTGACATTTGGTCTGCCGGATCGATGATTATAGGTGAAACCCCCATCAGTGGGTTCTGAAATACTTGTGTGTTGCTAGCTTGCTGATTACTGACTTTGTCACTCTATTTAACCTGTGTTCAGTCCTAACTAGTGAGTGTGGAAAACAGTGACAACAAATAAATCTAGAAGGTATTTATTTTGCAACAGTTGCTTTGATTAGCCATCAACCCCATGTTGCCAACTTGGTGACGTTTTCTTTTTATTCAGAAAGTATTTTGACTTCATCAGCAAATCTCACCAAAGACCCACAAATCAGAGATTTTCACCTGTTATTAGAGATTTCTAGAGAATCTGATATGTAAAAACATTCTGTTGTATTTTGAAAGTGCAACGCCACTTCTGACCGATCCCCAAACAGTCAATGTGGGATTTAATTTTCATGTTTTCTTTGTGAAATTTCTGCAATCAATGTGTTTTAATTGTCCATCTTTAATCAATCTGGATTGATAAAGTAGACTGTATACAAAAACTGTAAAACTGTAGTTAAAAATGTTTGTATTTTTGAGACTTGTTATGGCTCCTATGTAGATCATTAGTTAAGAAAAATTCTAATTAAACATAAAACTGAATAAATACAAACTAAACCAAACCTGTTGCATATAGTTTGGATAAAAGAGGAAAGTCGAAATTATGATAGGAAAAAAAAAATCAATAGAAGAAAGTTTGTGGCTTTAAGCATATTTACAGTTACTTTTTCCTCACATTATTAATTTCGTCCTCCAATGAGTATTTCAATTGCAGGCTAATTGCGCCAATGATTTTTCAGTGATTTGCTGATGATGTCATCAACCAACTTTCAGGAAACCATTAGCTACTTTCCCGGCCAAGGAATGAGCGTCACTAGCTAACCCAGATGGACATAATTTTGGTATATTTAGAGGAATAGGGTGCTTTGTATTTAAAAACTATACCACTGATCCATCTACTGGATAACAATTGTATTACAATTGTTTTGGTTTTTACCTGACTATAGCAACCCCTCTCCTTCCGTCATGCTAATAGTTATCCTTCTTTCAAGTGAATGATGAAACAGAGACTCTGCTGCAATACAAATCTTACTAAAAGCTCAGAAAAAAGTCTACATCCCTCAGTACCTAATGTTGCAAACAATCTGACAATGATGCTAAACGCATCCCAGAATGCTCACACTTTTACACTCAGAATTTTTTATATGTATTCTTTTTTCTTTTTTTTGCTTCTGTCCATTTTGATTTACTTTGTGGTAAAGGTGAAAGCATCTCCTTCCTTGTGTCTCTTAATCTGTTTCCACCTACTTACTCTTTTCTGCCTCTACATTGTTCTTGGCACACAAAGCCCACAAAATATCTCTGCTGGTTTCGTCTCACTTTATTCCTCAGTACATGTCAGCCGAGGCAAGAGTGAGAGCAGACTATTAAAAAAAAAGAAAGCATGTGCCTGGAAAACAAAAGCAATGTCTCCTTCTCACACCTGGACGTGGACGCGGTTACACACAAAGTACAAACGTCCCAGACGATCAGGGGCCACACAGACCAGCAAGCATGCCTCAATCGATTAGTGCTGCTTCAATGTGTGTATGCGTGTGTGGGTGCGTGAGTGAGCGAGTGTGAGAGCTATACTATAAATGTTGAGGAGTAGAGATAAAAGCAATATGATATCCTGGTGTTATTTGTCAATTTGCTGCGGAGCGGTCCAAGGTAACAGGAGATAGGATCATGTCTGGAGAACACTCGTGGTGCATTTGGAGCAGCCGCTGAGAGGTTCAGAGCTCCGATTACACTCCAATCAGAGAACAGTGCTGAGTTAAAACGTGTCAATTTCCTGCCCTGACATGAGCTCAATATGTGAGAAATTGAGAAATGATTGCTCAAACATTGCCCGAACCTCAACAGTAGGAGGGCCAGACAATTGTTTGTACTTTGTCTACCCCAACATCTTTAATATTTGAACACAAACAAGGTTATGATAAAAAAAAATACCAAAGTTTATTACAGAACGGCCTCAGTCAGAATTCAAATCCAGAGCCTTCTTGTTGTAAAGGCAACAACAATGCTACTAACCACGCAGCCTGAGAAAATAACCAAAATGCTGAACTATAAAGCTAAACAGACAGACACTAGTAACATAAGGTGAGAGCCTTCAACAGGAGAGAAGAGCAGTACAAGGTGGGGGGCGGTAAGACAGGCAGACGGGAAGTTGGGAGTGCGGAGGCTTGCGTGACTGTAAGAATGGGGTCAGAGAGTGTTCACTAAAGATAAATGAGGAGGAAGGAGAGGAAATAGACAGAGAGGGAATTACACACAGTAAAACTAAGATATGTGATAATAGTTTCCCACAAACACGGGGAAACTAAAGACGTCAATACATCAGACGTCTTTTTTCCCTCCCAGCCACTGCAAAATATTTTTTTTGTTCACTGTCATGCAAAACATTTTGGACCTCGATAGGAACGCAGCGTCAACAAACACTGGACCTGCTTATTTAGCTACTGCAGAGGATTATGCAACTGAGGATTTTTTTTCCTTTGGGTGTTTATGCATTAATTAAACTTTCATCCTCTTGTTTACTAAAAACTAGCTCAATAAAAAACATTTTCTGTCTCCTGCTTTGGCAGCGTAGGCTCACCTTACACTGTCAGTGGCAGGTCTCCTCAATAGCAATGGATAAAAATTACATAGTTTTATTCTTACACAATTTATTGGCACAACAGGTCAGAGCAATTATAAAGAGGTAATGAAAAAGCACATCAATATTAACAACTAAATGCGTCTCATGCATTTGCAGTCCTGCCCCTTTTGAAATGTCGTAGCTGCTGCCTGCTGCTTGTGTCTGCATGTAATTATGTGACTGTGTTTGTTTGCACATACATATAAAATATCAATCTTTTTAAATCACCATGCACATAATGCAGACATTAAAAGCACAGCACGTGTCAAAATGAATCTACAGTGCTCCTAGTGACTAAAGCAGAGGCTGGACTCAGCTGTGTATAAAATCCTCTTTGGGTAGTTTTATGGCTTCAGTCGAAGATGAACTGGATTTATCAGCTTAAAAGAGAAAGGAAGGATTGGCGAAGGGAGGAGAATATTTGACACAAACAAAAAAATAAATAAATAAAGCAAGCCAGAGAATATGACAACATAAACAGAGCACCAGGAATTGTAAGAAGGAAGAAAATCAGAATTGAAACAGAGGCGCTAAAAAAGCAATGAGATTACTGCATCCTGTCTAGACACCCAACGCCGGCTTGTACAAGAGAGTGTCAGGTTCTTTCCAAAAAAGTTCTTGTTTAGCTTGCAGCACATCCAGGTAATTCTCCAGAAACTGGACTGGATTCTATTCTTGCACATTGTTTATATGCAGCGTCAGTTCTCACTTCGTCTCTTCCTTTTAATGATATGCTGGCGGCAGAGAAGCCGGCTGAAGAAAAGGTAATAAAAAGGGATCTGCTTCGCTGATGATGTGATAATACGAGGGTTTACAGAGAATATAAAAGCAGGTGATTAGATAAATAAAGCCGCAGTGTTTCATATCGCTGAGACTACAACTCCGGCAACAAGTAATCATTTAAAAGGTGACAGCTCTTGGATGAAAATATCAGACACCGAGGTAAAAAATTAATGTGCGATGAAAAGTGGAGAATAAAAACACCAGTAACATCTATTTAACACCTTAAAACCCATTAGCTATGTGTTTTTTTTTCCAAGTACAGCAAATACATCACTTCTGAGCTGGTCTGATTTGCAAACACATTGAATGCAAAGTCCAAGTGAGCGCTCAGAAATCAGCATGGAGACAATTTGCAGTGACAGGGCTTTTTTGTAAGTAATGCCACTGCACCAAGAGTCAGGTGGCAACATAATCTCACACGGAGTGGGGATTCAGCCCCACTGTGTGCCCCGGCAACTTCTGCTAGTGTATGTCTCAGTCAGAGGACGTCCCCTTCCCGAGCATAATGATCTATGGTATACTTATTGGTAAGACACCATAGAAGGAAGGTCAGGCACACGTGTGGGTTAAAATTAGACTGATCGCATTGATTTAGAAGAAAAAGGAACAAAAGGCAGAGAGAAGAGGAAACGGAAATTCAATCCATTGAGAAAGAAAGAGATTACTGCAGGATGTCCATACTCATGCCTTTCTAATCCACTCATCTTCCACCCCTTCCTCTTTCCATTTTTCCTGTCCTCATATCTAATAATATACACTTACTCCCAGTTGGGATAAAAGCTGAAGAATTGATGATCCTACCAGCAAACAATCCCTGCAAACAATGGCAGAACAAAGACAGAAATTTGTGACACCAATGAATGACTAATGAAAATTGAGAAAGCTGTGAGTAACACTTGATCAGTAAAACCTCTAGATCAGTTTTTTTCCCCCAATCACTTCTGAAGAAATTGCTAAGACGACATGACCTTCTCACTGATTTCCAGACTGCAACACTTCGTAGAGCTTATTTTCTAAAAAGGTGGCCGACATTCACTGCAGATTTCTGCGGCTAACAAAAACAGAGTTTTAGTTGCACATCCCTAATCCTCAGTGTGAGAAGCAGCATCGTAAAGAGAGAGCTAATGTCTCCCGGTCTGCCAGAGAATATCAGCAAAATTCAGTGTGTGTGAAACTGGAAGGCTGAGAAGTAAATTTGAGTTTGGTTGTTGCTACAACTGACAAAGGATTTAATAAACCACATGACATATAACCCTGATGGGAGACTCACTAGTAAATTTAGGAAGGATAGGAAAAAAGTCATTGGATACATGAAGTCTATCCACCAATATTTCACCCCTGATTAATCTCAGGAGGACTCTGAGGGGTAATATGTGATTGTGTGATGTAGTGATATTATAAAAAGAAAATATGCAGCAGCAGCAATGCATGACCTTCCAGTGTCCATTTGATCTGAGAAATAAATTGATCAACAAAATGATGCAGGTGCAACCTACTGATGATCTAAAAGAGGCTCATGCTTCAGTTTTATAAGACATTGTTTGCTAAGTATATCTGATTAGCTAGGACTGGGATAGGTCATGTGAAAGTTTATTAAAGTGGAGGTAGAAAAGATGCCACACTGAACATGTTTTTTTTTTTTTTTCAGGTTCTGAATATTGTTAGGGCTTATGTTGAAGAACTAATATGTGATGTGATATAAAAACAATATACACTTAAAAAGTATCAAATATTGACTACTGCACTATCCAATTAATAAAGCGGCAAGTTTATTGAAATCAAGAACATGCTTATGATGAAAAAACCCCTCAAGTGGTTTATTTTAATTGAGAATGCCCCCAAACCCTTTTATAGTGTAGATCAGGGGTCTCAAACTCCAGTCCTCGAGGGCCGCAGACCTACAGTTTTTAGATGTGCCACAGGTACAAAACACTGGAATGAAATGGCTTAATTTCCTCCTCCTTGTGTAGATCAGTTCTCCAGAGTCTTGCTAATGACCTAATTATTCTATTCAGGTGTGGTGCAGCAGAGGCACATCTAAAAGTTGCAGGACTGCGGCCCTCGAGGACTGGAGTTCGAGACCCCTGGTGTAGATGGTTCTCAAAATCATACTGATCTTCATCTCCCACTGCTTAAAAAAAAGTCTTAACTTTTTAAAATAATGTTCTTACTTAAGGAGAGACACTGTTGGCTGCTACAGCTCTGTCTGGCTGTGCCACGTAACCTTCTTTATAAAAATCTATGCTAAAAGCAGCTAAAACTGTAGTAATACATTTTGTTTGAAGCAAAATGCTAAGTTTATGGAGCAGAACAATTTTTTCTATAAAAATTGTTTCGATGGGCATGCTGTGGTGGCGTAGGGGATAGCGCGACCCACATTTGGAGGCCTTGAGTCCTCAACGCAGCCTTCGATTCCCGGATCCGGCGATATTTGCCGCATGTCTTCCCCTCTCTCCTTCCCCCTTTTCTGTCAGCCTACTTTCATATAAGGGACACTAGAGCCCACAAAAGACCCCCTGGAGGGGTAAAAAACAAACAAAAAAAACAACAACATTGTTTCGTTATGATTAACTTTAAGTGCACAAAGGTTTTACGGGCAAGTTATATTAAGACAGAGAGCAAAATTGCTAGCATTAACTTAGCACATGACAACAGTTTTACTTAACTACATCAGCAGGAGCAAGACACAAATTTTGCCAAAACGTTTAGCCAATTATATTGAGTTAGATATATGAACAAAAATGTAAAGCTGCCCTGTTGTATCTAGGACAAAATATCAGTCAGTGCCAAGAAAAAAAGAAGAAAAAAAAATCAGCAATTGCAATTTCCTGAACATCTTCGGTGAGCGTGAAATGTAGGCAGTCATAATACTAATGTACACCATCCAACACCAAAGCTACTGAGCTTTCAGGCATTTACATGGCATTGACTTTAATCATGCAGCAGATGGGACGATATACTGCCAAATGCCTGCTCATTAAATGATGGATCAGGACTGTACCTAATTTTAACACGTTGAAGACATTTCTCTTAAATACCTGATATTTTGTTACAGTTTACAGAAACACCTCGTCCCAGATAGGCATGGCCTGGATCCTCAGCTGAAGAGAGCTGGCGGTCATGTGTGTCAGCCTGTGTGGTTTGGTTTCAAACCTTTGCTGTACCACTGTAACCAGATATTCGGATAAGGGCAGCAAGGGGGAACATGAGCTACTTGCCCCCGTGTCAATTTGTGGCACTTTTAAATCGCTCTCAATGCACCTTCAATGGGGCAGAAACAGCAGGCTGATCTTGAGTAGGTACAAGCCAAACATAGAAAGCCGAGTTGGGTGCTCAGCCAATAGAACCCCATAACAGCCCATCTAACCGTTAAGCTATGCTATAGAATAAAATATCTTCCATGTTTTTTAAAGTCTGTCACAGAAACCTGATCCACATGACTTAAGAAGAGTCTTAAGCTTCCAACCATATGATTTATACTGGCATGAGCCTGAACTACAATCAGACTTTGTATTCCCTCTCATGGTAAAGGTTAAAGTTTGATGAGAGGAGCACTGATCCAGAGTCCGTACCTTAGGGGGTGTATTAATTGGCTCCAGATGGCCCACATGGTCCTGATAAAATGCTACCTCACTTCAGCTGGCTCCATACAAGCATGAGCGTGTATGTGCCTGGATTCATTTCATCCCCACAAGGGCCTCACAAACACATGTGTTTATGTGGACAAGAGTGCATGTATGTTTATAAGGGAGTATTAATCTTGACAAGACGCATCTGTTTAACCAAAGCCACCGTTTACTCAGCTGTTTAATGTAAATTTATATTGCTGTCTCTCTTCAGATCAAACCCATACATAAACCAGCCGATACATGAGTTTTCTTAAGCTTGCTGTATTTTTAGAGCACACAATGTTTACAAGAGAATGTTAATGTGGGTAAATTGGCAAAAATATGCAAATATTGTTTTGGCGTAACAATTACGAATGAAGGTATAGCAAAACATGGACGATGAGCATGACCGCCGCACTATTTCAACATGTTTGTTGATCTTCTGTCCCTATAGATTAAAAGGGAGAAATGGTGCTGCAGTGAATTGACCCGCCAACTCATTTGCCCATCACACATGCAAAGAGCTGACCTATTGACCTGACTCAAATATACACTGAGCATATGCACATCGGAAACAAATAAACTGTTATTAGTCAGCGATTCCAGGCTGCTTTGAGGTCAAATTGGTGGCAATTTATTCATGAGATAATATGTGACAATGAATAGAGTGAAACAAAGAAAAATAAAATACTGCCAAAATCATTAGCATAAAAATGACCTAAAGTGAAAATTAATTTAAAACACTCATTATTGTTATTTCTATTGATCGTTTAAATTTGAATTGTTAAAAAGAAAAATTGTAGAAAACAGTGAATATATTTATTAGCATTTTTGTTATTATTGTCTCTGATTGACAATAATTTCATCTCTTGGTACTTTTTAAATACTTTGTATACATTTTTCAACTGGTGGTTTTGTGTCCATCAGTCATGATGAAATGCTCATATTTCACATATTACTGTGAACATAAAATGACACCCTTACAAAACTATAGAAAGTGGAATAAAAAAAAATAACAGAATGTTTAAAAATAAAGTATAAATCTGAATTTCAAGAGGAAGTGTATAAATGTCATGGTGATCTACTTGTTTTCACATATAATTGCCCAATATACTCTCGACATGCTTAATAATTGAAAGCTGTTTTTCTTTTTCTTTTTTCAAACTGCTATTACTTAGAGTTAGGTTATTATGCATTAACTGGACTTTGGTGCAAAGAAATGACAAAAATAAGTTTACAAAGATGTGCCACACTAACAGAGGTAATGATGTACTTAAAAATGTAAAGGATTCATTGTTGATTGCTTTTTGTTACCTAACTGTAGACTTGAATGTGTGGAAGCATCAAAAGGCCAACATTCACTGCAAATAAAAGGTGTAAGTAGGCCTGTGTATGTAAATGTAACCTTGCCCCCCCCCCACTCCCACTTTGACTGAAGTAAATGATGAGAGCAGATAAGGAGATGAAGAGAAAAGACATCTTGAAAACAGATTAAGCTGATGTCTGAATATATAAATGCTATATTAGGTCAGATGGAAGTTCAACATTGTTCTTATTGTCACAAATGCTAATGTCCTGCACTTCTGATAAATGCCGTGACCAGAACTACCCTGAAGGGAAAAATGCAGAGGTTCAAGCTTGACGTCTCCAGGGAAATAAGAAAAAAATAACTTCTTCTTTGCTTTTTATTTGGTTTAAATAGGGAAAATTTGTCATTGCTGACTTCAAGATGACAGTGCGAGTATTTTCAATAAATTTACTGAAACTGTTTAGTATGAGGGACAAAACTTATGTTTCTAAAAGTCTTTGCTGAATTCTAGACCGTAGACTGTATGCTCTCTGCATCCATCTGCAGGTGACTGCAAGCAGCCCCAAATTTTGTGACCACGCTGATTGCACGACCCTGCATTAAACAGGATGGAAAACCACGTTAAAGTTTGTTTTGAGGAAAGTACAAACTCAGAAGCTAAATGTTGTGTAGCTGACCCAAAATGAAAATAAATTCAAGCATGTGTGTGTCAGTAAACACTGCTATGGTTTCAAAGGAGAGCAAGCCTGCCAAGCAATTCAAATGAAGGTCAATTGTGCAAATAGAAGACATCCACAGCAGAGTGTATGAAGAAAACCAGTAAAAAATTTAAAATGAGCTGTACAGATAATTACACAAATGCCCAGCTATAAAACCTTTGATTTTGTAACCTTGCTTTTACCACCTGATGTCTCTGCTATTACATTTGTTTTCCTTCCAAAGTGTTCTTTGGTTTGAGGTTTTGGAGACAAACACAAATGGGCAAATCATTGGGAGAGTAAAGGAGCAAACAAACAACTAACAAAAGCCTTTTTAAACTGCTGTGGAATAAGCAGAGACAGTATTTGTTGGTGATTCCATTTTCAGAAAGAAAAAAGTGTTTTAATTGCTTGGGAGATTAATTCACGTCTGATTCTACTTTGTTCTATATATCCGTCGCAGGATATATGAAGAACTAATCTGTATGAAACACATTAGTGTTAGCGTTTGTGTTTTACATCATCTATCTGCTTTGTATTCTTTTATCCATTAGGTTTTGGTACTACAGCAAGGTTGTGCTGTATATACTTTTCATGCAATGCCAGCTAAAAGAAATCAATAGTCGCATTAAAGCCATTACTGGCCTTGTGTGTTTGTGTGCGTCCATACACGGTATATGCACGTAATCCTTCATAAATGGAAACGGTGATTATGCATCACTGACAAGAGTCATTGGTTATGCTAGACAAGTGTGCGTATGCATGTGTGTGTGTGTGTGTGTGTGTGTGTGTGTGTGTGGGCGTGGGTGTGTGTGGGTGTGTGTGGGTGGGTGTGTGTGTGTGTGTGTGTGTGGGTGTATGCGCACACTCGCTCTTGGCATTCATTAAGTTGAAACAAAACAAGCCGCAGCAGCTGAGTGTGTGTCTTGGCACAGACAAGAGAGAGAAGAGATTCAAAGAGAGCCAAAAGTGGGGTTCAGTGAAGTGAGAAGGGAAAGAAAAAGAGTGAGGCAACGCAGCAAACAAGTTAAGAAGTCTAAGAGGGCCACTCAACTTGTGATCTGCACAATCACGCTCCAGGCACACTTTTATCATACCTCAAAAAAGTCTGAAATCCTTCTTTAAAATCAGACAAGTTGCTTTAAAATGGCGCTGTTCTTCTAAATTGGGATTTGATAAACCCTAAACTGCTAAAACAAATAAGCTGAAGGAACTGCAACTTAAAGTTACACAATGTTGTTCTGATGATTATGATGCATACAAGATGAATGAGACAGCAAGGCCTAAAGTAGATAAAAGCATTTCATTGGGAAAGGTAGACAACCTTTTGGAAGTCTCAGTTGAGGTAAAGATAAATCTTTACTTAGAAGATGCACTGCAGCTATTATTAAAACCTATTATTAAATTATTAAAATGTCAACTCTGGCACCAATTAGTTTTTTATTTTTAATTAATAGTAAAACACAGTTTTATGATAACTATGATTTCCATCACACAGTGAAATCGCCTTCGCTCCTAATATAAAATTAATAACAATTTACAATTTAAAAAAAACTGAAAGACACTTCTGATAATTTGATCTCCAACACAAACCTGTTGTGCATACTATGTTTAAATTCAGCAATTAATTGCAACCAAGACAGGACTTAAAGTAAAAAACAGAAGTGCTGCAAGTTCCTATGTGCATGGATCAATTTTAAGACAAACAGAAACTGAAAGGATGCCTCACACACTTATTTGATTTTCTCTAAAGTCTGGACAAGAACAGGATGTTTTGTCTGTGGCATTTAAGTATGAGGTAGAAGTGGGAGATTTAAGCTTCAATGCATTTTAGTACAGGAAATGTTTTTTTCAGTATTTGACCTTTCAGTCACTGGTCAAAGACAGTCAACTTAAAACTGTTTGATTAATTGCTACAGACCTGAAACTAACTTTGACAAAGACTTGTGTATTTCAAATCTGCCAAACCTTTGACCGCTTTACTCAACATTCAAACCACAATTCTTTACAAGAAATTAAACCACATGGATGTTTTCAGATCTTCAATCAATTCAGATGAAACTATATTTTGCTGTATCCTTTGAAAGCAGTGAGATGTAATTAAGATACCAATAAATATAGATGAAAACTGACTCATTTTATTTCTCAGATGATGACTAAGTGTGAAAATTATGACTCCTACTTGGAGAAGCATTTCCTTTAAAAGCTGTGCATTTTGTATGTATGGGGAGTGCCAATAAAATACATTTTAAATAAAAGTAGGCCTTTTCACTGACAGATTCCAACTTAATTTCAACACTGGTGGGGGGAAATCGAGCTGGGCTTTAACTGGGTCAGTAAACCATGGTGAAATATGGTGTTAGCTGATGGATATGTGTTTGGAGGGCCAAAGCTTGGCAGGAAAACCCTATTTGGAGAATAAAGTGATGGTGGTGAGAGGGCTACAATAAGCTGGCATGTCTAAGAGTGACTGCCGCCAGTCTTTTTTGGAGCATGGGAAGGCAAACACAAAGTTGATCTCAAAGACTTATAAAAGGGCGGGGAGGGGGGTGCATCCTGCCAAAAATCACTCGCACCTGTTCCTCTGTCTCTCCATGCTGCCCCACCCAGCAGTCTACTCTTGATCCCTTCATCTTCTCCACAAAAAAAAAAAAGTTTTTCTTTTTCACTCAGAGCTGGACACAGATAAGCCATAGATAGGCCACTGCCAGATGAATAAGCCCCTGGCATCATCACAGTTAGTCCTATTCAGAAGCAGCCGCTATACCACAGCAGCAGAGTCATCCTTCATACACAACGCCTGAATAAAGCTTTTTAAAGAGGGCATAAGGCAATACCAATGTCTGATCAGACTTGTGTTTTGTATGGAGACAGGAAGCCTGTCTATTCTGTCCTGTTTTCATGTGTTTGTGTCAAGCAAAGTAAAGTAAATTACCCAACGAGCTGGTCTGCAGCTGAACCCTCACAAAGCAGAGGAATACCAGCTTTCAGAATCAGAGAAAATAATTTTCCTTCCTGAGTAGAAATAGGCCTAATTTTAGCTTTACTGTCATTTTAGCCCAACAATTACTTAAAAAAGACTTAGTTGCTGTAGTGATCTTGAGTTCACACACAGACATCTTTATTTACAGTTAATCATTTTGATGGCCAAACAAACAAACAACACAAAATCTCTGAAAGATATCAGTGGATTAATTTTATCCGTACATGGTCAAAACTCAGTCAAATATTCACACACACGATCATTTTGGTGCAAGCCTGTTGGTTTTAGTGCCATGCTGTGGGTCTGCTTCACTGCCTGTGTTAGAGTTGGATTCCGCAAAGTATTGGAATAATAAAGACTCCAAATTCTCTAATGTCACCTATAATCACCAACTACAGAGTCAAAACTGTGGACAATCCCCAAAAAACAACAACCATGTCGAATAGAGAGATTCAAATTTGTAGGCACATAGATGCTAAAAGCTTGCTAATGGCTACAAAAGCAGGTTGATCTGACTCTGAGTGGCCTATGTTTTCCTCCTGGAAATAGAATAAATCATCATCGAAAAGGCTCAAAATTAATGAGTTTTATGGAACGCTGGTAAACATTACATCTCTCTTACTGTCTTATTGTATAAACCTTAAATAATTTCTCAACTTTCATGCCTTCCTTCACTCTTTAATTCATTCAGCCATCAAGGTAACCACTTTTATAAATTCGAAACCCCAAAAGGGCCTTTTCATTTCAGTTTCCTCCTGAAGAGCATCACCGGCCAGCCCTGTGGACACCTGTTTTTCAGCCAGGTAAGACCTACGAGTTGTAATGACCACGCTGAGATTTCGAGGCTTCGGTATCAAATGACAGCTCAGAGAACTCGAGCAGGTGCTTGACACGCAGTGAATGGAGCCTGTATGCTCATTACAGAGAGACATCTGCTGCAGTCCAGCCCCCTCCTCGCCCACAAGTCCCACTCTCCCCCGTTCGCCCCCGTCCAGGTTTACCCTGATGTTTGGATGCCCTGTCAATGTGCGGGAGGGACCGCACCACACGCACCCGCACATCGTCGACATTAACACACCCACACACTCCACCTGCTGTAGTCTTGTTGAGGGGTAAACAGTAGAAAAATCAGGTTGTATGGCTACATAAATGTGAAGGGAAGCACGAGCATAAAGGCACAGTAGTCATTTTAATTCTGTTTTGCATCCTATAAAACATGATTTACAGTAAATCCTAATTCTCAGATTGTCATCAGCTGAAGGCTGAAAGCTTCAAATTTTCCACAGACTTACATAATATCTCAGTGATGTTTGTCAAACAAAGCTGTGTTTTCCTGCAAATCTCTCTGAAAAATCACTACCTTTTACAGCCAATTTCAATTATTTACGCATCGCATGACTACCATTAAAAAAAAATACATTAATACAAATATGGAGGCTGGAAATTAACAGCATATTGTACTGTGGCAGCAAGCTACTTCAGTTTTTAAATTATTTATTCGCAAACGCTTGGCAACAATCTTTTAAGAAGCTAATTATAAATGATTGAAATGAATTCACTCTTAAACATCAGCTCACAGTTCTTTCGATTCTGTTTGAGCTATTTACCCTTCTGGGTCGACTCCCTCATTCTGCTGTTAAATAGAAAGTTGGTTTTCAAAACATTTTAATTTAAAACACTGATGAAGAAAGAAGAAAAGACGCAAATCAAGTGAGAGAGAGAGAAGGGAGATATGTCAAGGAGAGTGCGCAGGATTGGTTTATAAATCAGTGAAATGATCGGCATAGCAGTAAAACATTTTGCATCGATTTTGCTGGGGATGTTGTAACATAGGATTTACAGGAGTTAGGATGAGAAGGGGATAATAAATTGCAATCAGAAAGTGTGGCTGGAAGGTGGAAAAAAGAACGATAAGCGGCGTTTGTGAAAAATAATGAGAAGCTGAGGGAGCCTGGTTTAAAGTTTTTCACTGATGTCAGTTTAGGTCCAACAATAAGAGTTGCACATTCATGAAAAAGGCTAAGAACCAGAGACTACAAAAATCATTCTCTGAACCATCTTCAGTGAAAATCAGACACCATGTCAGCACCAACACCTCACACAGCTACTGTCGAGCACAGTGGCAGAGGGTTGATATCAGTCTACCAATCCTGAGCCTTTTATATTCACAGCATCCACGTACCTTGCAGTCAATGAATCAATCATCCATATACTAAAGTAAGGCGGAGTCAAATTGGTTGAAGCTTTGTTTAAATCGGCTGATAAACAGGAATGATCGCGAACACAGCAGAATATCTACAACAGGGAGGCTGGAAAGGAAAGTATCAAGCTGTCACCATGCACAAGTCTATTAAAGTGCCGCTTAAGAGAACCGAGCATAGACTAATGTCTGAAAAGCTTAATGAACTGAAGTACTGTTGGAATGAAGAGGGAGCCAAAATTCCTCTCCAACAATGTCAGTCAGTGATTGAATGCACTTTGTTTTCGGCAAGCTTTATTTTGGAAAAATAAACACTACAGTAATAAAATAGATTTATCTAAAGCTAGCTTTAATGAACCACTGCCCAGACAATGCAGACATTATCCTGTGTTTATGGGGTAAACAGAAGGAAAACCATTAAGAAATGACCAACCTCTTTTTTGCAGGACTGTCCTCGCCATATTTGTTGCTCCCATGGAGGCCCTGAGAGCGCAAGGACCCATCTTCTTTGTGGCAGCCCTTCGACACCGAGCCATTCAGCTGCCCATTGGCAAGAGAACCTGGAGACAAGAAACATAAAAATAGTTACACTCAAACCTCCCTCAACATCCACTTGGTTAAATCATTTCAACTTATATTGCTAACATAATTCTTTATCAGTCTTTTTCCTGGAGTAATATACTCTTTTAAAATAAATATTGAGTCCTTGTGGAATAAACGGCGTTTTCATCATTTTACTCTGTCAGGGTTAATAAAGCTCTCGAATAAAGCTTTACTCTTTGAAATGATGCAATAATGCGAGAGGAGGGCAGTAAACATTGCTTTTGATGAGATTATGGTAAATCTGTTTTAGCCGACAGTGCAGAGAAGAGAACATGGGAATGACAACGATTGAAAGAGATCAACGGGAAGAAAGCACCAATAATCCAAACAGTTCAAAACAAACTGAGCTTGTGAGGCAAGCTGAGAGCACATTATTTCATGTCCCGCTATACATTTTGAAGCTTCTCGGGGATCAATTTTAGAGAAAAGGAAAATCAACTCCCTTTTTCTGAGAGTGGCATAGAGGTGATAGGCTCCCTAGGACAATAAATTAAGGAGAAAACAAGCCAGAGGCAGTGTGAGAAAAGGACAGCTTCTGCCAGACATGAAATTTTCAGAAAACCCAACAGAGAGAGTCACGATTAAATATTTAGCAAGTAGCTCACTCAAACAAAACAAGGCTCCAGACAGATTTTTAAATCAAAAGCAACAAGAGGCACGGGAAATTTAAATCAGGTCAAAGAACAGAGTGGAAGTTAATAGTAATCACAGGTAATTTCCTCTGGGGCAGATCTTGGAATGGGTCAGTCTAAGAAGCCCGTCTGATTCAGGTACACGGTGTGAGAAAAAACAACAACATAGGACGTGTTGAGAATGTCTGGGATATTATAGTGTGTGATAATATCCCATGGACGCATTTATAAAGGTTACCCGGTCCCTGCATCAAGCATGAGCTATATCCTTAACACAATGTCAAGCTTGTTCCCAGTGCAGGTTTTTCACTGCCAGCACCAACTCTGGTCTCCGATTCTTGCCATCGTGTTCATGGAATGGGACTTAAAGGTGTAGTTGTTGCAAATCTGGTTTGGGAACCTTCATGTCTCATCTTTGTTTTATGCAGGAGATGTAGTTCTGTTTGCATCTTCAATTAACTGGAATGGTTTACAGCCAAGTATGACGTACCTGGGATACGTCATACTCCATGTGTCTGAGGTCAAGGCTTTCATTTGGAGGTCAGTGTGTGACTCAAGTATAGGAGTTTATTAATCTGTGTGTTCTTGAGCCATGACAGAAACTGTTGAATGGATCAGAAATTGGATAGATTGACTAGAGAAGACTGGTTCCGTGCTAAGTCAAAAGGTTACGCTCTTAAACTGCCGGGCTGTCTGTACTTCAACAGCTCAACTATGGACATGAGATACAATCATCATCTGAAAAAATTACACCCCAGATACTCCTGACAGTGGAGAATACCTCCTAATAAAAAGTACTATGCTGAGCTGGTTTCAGACATCTGGTATGAATCCCATCAATGAGGTTTCCAGAGTCCTTTTCCATTTCCTAAACTTTTCCCAACCTGCCCTGATGCTTACACTTTTATAACTCGCCTCATACCAACCGCTTCCACTGACCCGAAACACAAACTACAATGATAGGTAGTTTAAATTTTTAATATTTATTATTCCATCTACATTTATAAAACTGAAGAGAACTTTGACAGCTTTTCCTTTGTGCATGTAACAACTGGACAGGACATAGAGTGAAAATCGGAAAAGGTTTTAGATTGTGGGAGCTTAGAGGTGTGACATCAAAATAAGTGATATTCTAATATGTGGTCACTCTATAGTCATGGCTGAGAATCAAAAATATCAGGTTCTGCTGGAAGTTTAAAACTCAGCTAGCATGCCATCTACATCCAGGTAAAAGCTTTCACACAGCAAGTTAGAGGCAAAAGTGTTATTCTGAGAATTTCTTTTATGAGGGGGATTTACAGAAAAAGCAGAAGGATACCAAGCCTTGATGTTAGAAGTGGTGGAACCTCAACATGTTAAGAGTCAGTAACTTTACTGTACCTGCAACAGGAAGGTATTAAGTTACAAACAAGTTCTCTCTCTGCAGAAAATGTGTCTGACTTGACTAAGGCAATGACGGTTCTACCTTGTTCACGTTCACTTATCAAAGACCAGCAATGACTCAATGGCTAACACCCTTGAAACTCAATCTTGTTCGATCACCAACAGCTCAATAATAGAAGGTGTCTTTTTTTAGTCACTGATATTTGGCACGAGAGGTTACCACCAACATGCTCACTTAATTAAATTCAATAGATAAATGTTTCATTAGGTCTCTCATTCTCTACTGCTAGCTAAAGGTCGGGATGAGTATGACTTATATGATGTCCTGTCAGAGTTGCAATTGGTGAACAGGCCTGGGCATTGTTTCATCTGATAGATGGGAAGGAGAGCAGTGAGATCAAATGACAGCAGGCGACAGAAGGAAGATGAATGATTGTGGAGAGTGTAATAACATCTCAGACATATGATTTAACAGTTATATCTCTGGTTTGGGCTGAATGAACTCACACACTTTTCTCATTACTGCATAAACTCCATTTGGTTTGTTCACACGCATGCAGGGCAGGTCACTACCTGAAAGCGGAGGTATAGTCATCAGATACATCGTTGCGGTCAGAGTGTTAAGAAGAGCCAAGGTGATGAGTAAGTTTATTGCATCGCTTGAAATGTTTTATGTTTGCGCCAAAGAGCCACTAAGTCTATACGTCAAGGTGAATCATCCCTCTACAATTCGCACTCGGCACGAAAGGTTCACAAACCTTTTATGAGTCAATAGTTTCTATTAAAGTTGTTTAAAGGAATTTTACAACTGCAAAATGATATTTTCATTAAATGCCAATGTGGAATTCTAACTAAAATAAACTGCCTGAGAACTATAAACTATAATACTGGACGGCAAAAAAATAGATGCAGAAAACAGACAATGGCTTGCCATAGTTTACCCTTTTTAAACAGTGACGACTAGGCCAAAAGAAATTAATATATGGCTTTAGTTATGCATACTATAAGATGAATAAAAAGTATTATGTTACTCTCAAAACTAGTGATACAGTACACATTTTGCTGACTGTGACAAGCGATTAACAATTCTATAGTATACAAATCTATATAGTAAATTTGTAATGTGCCTAATGAAGAATATGTTTCATTATCCGCTAGACAAGAGAAGCCAATTATAAAATATAAAAATATAGATACATTAGTAGCTACTTTATTTAAAGAACCAAAACTCTCTTTATAAAATGGGTACAGGCTTTAAAGTTCATGAACTACATTATTTCACGCATGAAACCAGCTGTTAACGTTTTGTCAGCTTCCTTTTTCAATACCTTTGTCATTTTAGGGTACATATACTATCTCATATCTCGCTGCTATGACAGACAAAAAGGCAGAGTATGAGATGAATGCCAAGTTGGAAGCTGTCCAGATCAAATTTCTATGCAGATGTTATGTAAATGTCATTTAACATGATGCCCACAAATAAAAAGTGAGCGCATGATGCAAAAAAGTCTTGCGAGCCAACCAATTAACATTTTTCCAGTGAGGAAACTATTAAATAGTCCATCTTTGGACTCCAAAGGTTATTTGTGTGCATCTAAGTGAATTTTCTACAGTGATCCAATGTGCCAGGCAGCTAGAGGAAAACATAAAAGCTGTTTAATAAGTAGGAAATTTCATAAAAATTTTGAGGTGCATCATTAAAACTCATCTGATCATGGTGTAAACAGTCTCCCCTCTGCCTCTGGACAGTGTTTCACCAATATACATCAGAGCAAAAGCAAAACAGCTCATTAAGTTTAATTGTGCTCACAAAATGACTGACACATGGCGTCCCGAGAGAACACAAACAAACAAGAATTGGCCCATTTCAACAGCCCGCTCTTCTCTTCCATCCTCGACATCCGTCCATCCATTTCCTCCCATTCTCCAAAGAGTTGTTTGACATATGCTGGTCGCACATGAGTGCCCATTTGAGAGGCAGACCTGGGAATCCCGGGAAAGCAGAGAACTGGGGATAGTTGAGGGTAGGGAGAGCCTGGTTCCAACCTTTTGCTTCCTGGAGCAGAGATATGAGGCCAGTGAGCAATCCCAGAAGCAGGGGCTAATCAGACTTAGATTTAGGTGTGCTTAACTAAGCCCATCACTTTGTTATATTCACCTCAGTCTCGAAAGAGCAAGAGGAAGTTAAGAAGGGTACATAGCAGAACAAGGCTGAGAGTACCCAATTTCTGTGAGGCACAGTAACCAGAACTAAAACTGGTTTGTTAAGGGATTGAATACACATTAATTAGGTGCAGAATGTGACCTTGTGGTATATATATATATATATATATATATATATATATATATATATATATATATATATATATATATATATATATATATATATAATGCTACATCCTAATTGTTATAACATTATGTCAAGCATTTCAAGTCAATAAATTTCAGCCTACCATTAGATTCATCAAAAAATCATTCTTGCAATTTTCTTATTTTGAAAAAGAAACTGAATGGGTAATATGGACAATTTCTTCTGTAGTGACTGGTTTTGATAACTTTCAAAACCCGGTTTCTAAGGAACAACATGAAAAACCTACAAGAAATATTCATAATTACATTTTTATAACTTTCTATAAACTAAATATAAAATGTCTTAAGCATTATGGATCACAGGCAAAAAAATACTTTCTCAACTAACAAGATATTGATTGTAAACTGAAACCTTTCTCAGCTCTATTTAAAGTGCAAACATGTTTCAGTTTATGTATAAAAACACTAATTAGGTTTATCACATTTATTATTGTTTTTGCTGTATTTTAAGGCTTGTCATTGTTATCCACATTTCCAGTTTCTTGACAAACTATTGTAAATGTTTTATTGCCTACCACCAATTTTCACTCAAAACATTTCTCTTTCTTAAAAATATGCCCTCCTCCTTTTGAAAAATATTTTTCTAAGTTCATATCTAATGTTTCTCATGGAGCTATCTATTCATCTTACTTGACTCCTGCGCCTTTTTGTCATTGGTTTTCTTTGCGCTCTCTTGGAAACAAAGAATATCAGTCATTTTCACACTACTGCCAGTTGTACACACAGAACGCTAAGAATGCAAAGAATGTAAGCAGAGGATGTTAGGACATGATGAGCATAATTTGAATAAGAGACATCAAATCTGAATGAAGAAACATTTAAGACAGACGGAGAAAATTTCAGCAGCCCCCATATTTTTTAGATTATGGGGGCAGAGATTAGTAGGAGAGCAATGTATTATTCAACCCTGAGAATAATTTGCTCTAAATTAAGAAAGATTTACTCTTTAATTTTCAAATGACAATTTTCTTGAAAAATATCAAAGAAAGGTGGAAATACCAAACATCCCAGTCGCAACAGAGGGAGAAGCAAAACAAAGAAAGAAAACTATATATTCACACGTCAATGTGTTCCTGTTCAAACATTCACAACTTCAATGAATGGGCCTCATTAGCAGGTGTAAACTACAAACAATACATGTCATTATTAATATAACAACATTTTATTCTCCTTTGATGAATAAAATGTTAATGCATGTTCTGTATAATTCACACTCAAACATCACTTTCATCCCCAATTTCCCCTTTACTAAACAAGTGCATCTAAAACTCTCTAGTGTGCTCTTGGTTCAAGTGATTCTTCAAGCCAGCATATTATTAAAAAGCACACCAGGAGTGGAGTAATTCTGAGAAAAAGCCCTACATAGAATCCTTTCCCACACATTTTTAGAGCAGAAGCTCAAACTAAAATATATTGCTGTTTCTTACAAGATTGGAGGACAACAAAGTACGACAATTTATCAGAGCCAGGCAATGGAGCTCAGAAACATGACATCTGTTTTGCACCAGTTCAAAGCTAAATCTGAAGCATCAAAGGCAAAGATGGGTTCCTGTAATGCCTCGACGCTTTTTTTATTTTTCATTGACAGAACAAGCAAGGACGGAACAGATGCAATCTCTCTCTCCTGCATGATAGATTAGCAAAACTCGCCCTCACTCAGGTATTATGTTACAGTTATTCATTTTTTCCCAACGTCCCGTCTGTGCTAGCACACCTTTATCTGTCCTCTGTACTGTGATGCCATCACCAGAAAGAGGAATAGTTGTCCAACACAGAGTTTTAGCTGCCACAGCTGCCACTCTGGCCGTGCAAGCTGGCGGCACAGGAAATGCAGACAAACAGAGCAGACTGACTGACGAAGGGAATGGGAATGGAGTGCCTAAAAATGGTCAGAACAGCAAGTACGGAGACATGCAGACAGACAGGAAAAGAACGAAAGAAGACAAGCCAGAGAAATGGGCGAATGGAGAGCCTTCTCCTCAGCACCTCCTTGTGTTTGGCCAACAGCCAGCTCCTCCATCAATAGCACTTAGGAAAATGGAGAGGGAGGAAAGGATTGGAGAGGAGATGTCAGGAAAAATACGGCAGACAGATACGGAGAGGTGGGGACATCGCTACATAAAAAGATGGAAACGGCTGGAGAAACACGAGAGAAAGAGTTAAAAAACACATAACAGAGGAAAAGAACAGTGAAGATGGAGAACAAATGGAGAAAGAGGGAGGGACGGTTTAGATGACAGTAACGATAGTTAAGACAGATGGGGCAAAGGATGGAAAGGACAAAACAGGACGGGGGAAAAAACGGAGACATAGACGGATGAAGGAAGCAGGAGGTAGAAGAGGCTATAGAGAAGAGAATGAGGTTTTGGATATACATAATCGAGGAGACTGTGAGGAGACAGGAGCTGGCAGAGATAGCAGTAACCGGAGTCCTATTGATGTGTAATGAAACCCCGTATCAGGGGAGAGAAAAACGGAAGGACAAACGAAAAGAAGAAAATAGGGGAGGAGAAAAGGAGCGGAGCCATGTGGATGGGAGAGAGGATGCTTGGGCGAATTAGTGTAAGATGGGATGCAAAAAGGGCATAATGTCATTTGTTAAATAATGCAGGGAATGAGCACGAGTGGCAGGAAGTGTGATGGAGATGGATAGCTGCCAACCGGGAAAGGTGAGGAGGCTGGGAAGATGGTGTGCTTGCTAGCTGTAGACAAAGAGAAAGATGGGTGGGTGGGGAGACTGATGCATAAAACCGACAGACAAATTTCACAAGCAAACCTCAGTGACAAAAAGCAAGGTTATGTAAGGATTATGGTCATTTGTAGAGGAACTCACATTTCTTAATCCTTAATTAATACTCGTTGAAAGCTTTCATCTATAAAGCATAAAAGCAAATTAGCTTTGACAGAATATCCTGGACTATAATGAAGCTGAATTTGGTTTCAAACACAGCATTTTCTAAACCAAGAAATCATAAAATCACAAATCACAAGTCTTTCGAAAAAACAAAAAAGCATAATTAAAGGGACTAGGTGATTTTCTAAATTCCTATCTGATTCAAAGTATTAAAATCAGTATTTTTTTATGATCAACATATGGCTTGGTTTCACTTACTCATGATAGTTATTGTTTGGACAAGTTTTTCAAAAACTGTTTAAACAGAAACCAACACATCGCTTTAACTGTCTCTATCATTCATACATTACTTTATGCACCCAAAAGGTTGTTGGGTTTTTTTTACACACAAAATTTATCTGTGACATCTCATGATACAGCAAAATAAAATAACTTCTGATTGAGGTTCATTATGTAGAATCAAGCAAGGTCTGGGCTGCCAGAATGGCTATTAGTTTTTATATCTGTGCAAGACTAAAACCCGCAACACATGTTTGGCCTCAACACGAGTCCAGACACTCGAACCCGCAGTCCTCTAAAACAGCAGGAGCTGCCCATTCAGGATGTAGAGCATGCTGAGCATGATCCTCCAAAATGGCTGACAGTTTCACCACAATGTGCATGAGAGATGGAGAAACTGTGCTGCTCACGCTGCCTCCTGAAGCCACGCTAACCCAGGGTGCTCTAAAGCAGCGGGGCCCCCGTCTATTCAGCACCAGCTCCCCCTTTTGTGTCGGCGTGGGGCTGCTGTCGTTACCCCTCGGTGCAACGGGCCGCCAACGTTTTTAATGAGTCATTTTTATTCAGGCGATAAGGTCAGCCACCCGCAGAGGCTTAAAAGGCCCTGAATGGCAAATATGAGAGTTAGCTGTCGCAAGGAAGGGAGGAGGGCAGCCGGCATGGGTACATGGTGAATAAATAAAAGTGTGAAAAATAAAATATGGAAAGGAAAAAGAAAGCTAGAGTTATAAAAACAATAAATAAAAATAAGAATCCTGACATATTTCAAAAGCCCCTTCTTATCCGTCTGTCTCCATGTCTGCTAATGGAATAGCTGAAAGACTTAGTGCCATCTGTCAGCAATTCCTCTTCCCTCCTTGTTTCTTTCTTTCTGCATCCGACTTGCGGAGAATAGCTAAAAGACAAGTTCAAATCTCTGCTGCTGACTGACAGAGGGATTTTTGGTACAGAAACACCAAGGTCAACAAAGAACAAAAACGACAAAGTCATCTCGGCTGCTTGTTTCAAAGAAAGCTCTTTCTTCTTGTGCTCTTGCTATTTCTGAACCGTTTCAGGTTTACACACCAAATCACACTAAATCCCTCCCCCCACAAAAGAGTGAAAGCAGCAGGCTTCCACCTGGAGCTGGGTTCCTGACTATGTAAGCAATTTTAAATATTAAACTCTTGTCCAAGTTCCTGTGAGCACACGTTTTAATAAGTCTTGTCCCTGGAGTGAGTGTAAATGTCCAAGCTGGAAAGGATTAACACCACGTAGACACATGCTTTCATGTCTGTGGCACTGAACAGAGTTGCTAGCTGATGAGAAAACAACATAAAAAAACCTTAAAACAGTTTGAGCTCAGAGGGTCCTTTGAGGATAACACGTTGTACCAGTAAAGACTGCAACTTTCCAACCCAATCCCCCCACAATAAAAGGTGGGTAAGATTTCTCAATCGTGTGTTCCAAGAACATCGAACAAAAACCTAACATTTACTTCCCAAAATCCTTCTGCAGAGTGTTTGGTTTATGTCAGAGTAAAGGGCAAGTTTCCAGCTTTGGGTTAGTTACATTTCATAATTGAATTTTATTGTTTCAAGTCCTCATTTGACTCCAAGGAAAAGGAAGACTGTGTATCTGCAGGATCTGGGCTAAAGGGGAAGCAACAGACTAAAGTCTCCTGCTCCAGTTTTGATCTAAGACACTCATGTTTGGATCTTAGTTCAGCTCTTTGTGTGTAGATTATCTCTGCTCACCACAATATGGGTTTCACCTCATTACAAATTTAACTAGGAGGGAGTGTGTGACAATAGCTTTAGCTATGCCATAGCACATGATTTTAGATTTTAGGCATTGTCCATTACTGCGAGCATAAAAATTACTGTTCCTAGATTTAATCACTTCTGACGACAGACTGGGTCCTGCCTGACTCTAGCTGGCTGGCCAATCAAAGCTCTCATCTATAAATAAGTGTCACTGAGGCTCATCGTTCTGCCCTGTGCCGCATGTTTGTGTGCTCAGAGTTCTTGCAAGCTGCAAGAAGCATCTTGTTTGAGCAAGTTTGCATTGGGGGCTGGTCATTTCCCATCTTGTGGGAAAAATGTGGGAAATGAAAGATGAAAAATGAAATATTTCGTACTTTGGTTGCTTTGTGTTATTTCCACTTTGTGAACTGGAGATTTAAAACATTTTTTTAACACACTTAAAGTTTACCGCATGGAAAATGGGTTATTTGAAAATTTAAACGGCTGAGACTGAATTTAAGCTTTTTCTGGATTAAAAGCAAGGCTACCGTAGTTCAGGAGCACAGCTAGTTTCTAGTTTCCTTTAGATCCTGCTAAAGGACACTAGAAAAGCAGCAGTTTAATGCTTCGAGGAAGGAATGCTGCAAAAAAAAAGGCAGAGCATTTTTCCTGGGAGCAGTAATTAGATAATATCTAGTGAGAATCTGTTAACCAGTATTGGTGTCACCTAGGATACTGCTTTCAGTCAGGAACAATTTGTACTTTTAGAGGACATCAGTAAAATGTGGTTGTTTGACTCCAGTGGAATTGTTTGTTTTGGTTAGAAGCTATAATCTCATGTCCTACAGGCTGACTGGCCCAAAGTGAATCAGAACCACATTTAATTGAAATGGAGTCACAGGGCTATGAAACCTTCAGAACAATATTTATTATTACATAAAAGATTTGAGCGCTTTTGGAAACATTTACCCAAATAACTCATCAAAACTTTAATTTGCGAGAAAAATAAACTGAAAAGCAACGGTGTAAGTCATTGGTTTGCTTACAGGTATGAAAGGGGAGAAAGAAGAAATGAAATGGAAATAGATTACGGGGCTTGAACTGACCGTTTGTGACCATCGTTGTAAATTAGCTGAGACATCATAAAGTCTCTGCCACCATCTCCATCCATCTAAATAAAATAGAATAAAAACAACCCCCCCCCCCCGAAAAAATAAACATAGTTTTATTAATGGCTCTAAACTCACCATTAAGGTTTGTGGTTCCATCGCCATCCAGCTGCCGTTTCTGTGCAGTCCTAAATTCCTTCAGGGAGAGGTAAAGCACCTTTCGCATCACCCGTTCTTCTGACCACGGGATCCCATCACTGTCATCCTGTGAACGTATGGAAAGTATGAATGATTAAAAGAACTAAAAGCCACAATCTTAAGATTCCAATTTATTTACATCAGCATTACATAAGTTTATGCACGCATGAAGACCGCTTGTTACAATGGATATGAATTACTCTAATAAAAACACATCATTTATACGGTGTGCTCTCTCTTGTTTTGCTGCTGGGCTGCAGGAAAAATGTGACTTGAGGTGAAGGTCAGGAAATGCTCACAGGCCAACCGAGGCTTTGACAAAATAACCCAGGCTGCAAGAATCCAGCTCAGTGCCAAGAAAGCTACGCAGAAATGCAGCTACTATACACTCTGTAAACAATATAATGAGATGAGAAAAATATTTGCTTACAAGGACTGCAGCCAGTTAGCAGCAATGTGAAAATTACATTATGCATTAGTCTGCCAAGAAAGGAATAAAATATGGGACACATAAAGATATCATATAGAAGCCATTATGAAAGCTTTGCAGAAGATTAAAATACAAAGTTTGAGTCTGCCGGAGAATGCCTTTATATATGATTCCTCATCTACGACTATAGAGTGGTACATTAGCATAACATGACAGAGTAATGCATTAGCATAAGGTATAAAGGATTACATCCCCTCCATAATGCAATGATTGCTGTGTGCTACAATGATAAAAAGTTAGAAAGCAAATGAAAAATGCATAACGCAACTTTGAAGACATCGCTTTTTTTTTACCCCAGTTTGAATCAAACAAACTGAACAGCAAAACATTTAAAATGCTGCAAGTTATTTAAAAAACCTACTTGTCTCATTGAGTTTTAACAGCTCATTAGAAAACTATCCAGCTAGAGCGAGCCCAGCTATTAAATGGTCTTCGGAGAGCATCAAACAGCAATGACAATATTTCTATTCTCCCTTTGCTTTTTCCCGATTCTCCGACTCTGATTTGTTTGGTGTTTAACCTCATTAATGACTAAAGGAAATTATATCAGGACGCATGCAACAAAGAGTTATTAGCAAAAAAAAATGAGATTGGAAGCAGATTTTCTCAAAACAAGACGCAGAGCGCGTCTTGCGTGCGCTTCTCGTAACATTGAGAAGAGAACACATTTTGAGAGCTAATGCACTCAAACTGTGCATTGGCGCTCACACGATTTATTTGAAATCATCGCAAATTCTGATCATGCCAACTCATCTCTGCAAACACGTCTTCGGTGTGAGTCAAATGTAATGCAAGAGGCAGATATGAAGAAACAAAACAACCTTCTGATAGTCCGGTTGACTCAAATCTCTGGTATAGCTCAGCTGAAAAGCTTCCAGATATCAAGGCGACATCAGAACTGACTAAATGCATTCGAGACCTATAATTCAAATGAGAACTTCCAGCAGATGTTACAAGATAATTACAAGATAAAATGTTACAGTAATAGAGAACAAAAAAAACCATTTAGTCTTGTTGCTGCCACGAACTTGCATGCAGTTAATTTCAGTTATATTTAATAGACCTACACAAAGTAGAGCATGACTGTAAAGTAGAAAGAAAAGGAAACATGGTTCACATTTCTTTTAATAACATGAAAAGTGTGGCATGGCGAGCATTTGTACTCAGACAATGACTGCAAGTCTTTTTCACATTTAAAGACAGAAATGTTTGTGAATTCTTCTTTGGAAAATTTACTTCCTTCTTTCCATCTAGCCATCTTTCCTTGGTGCTAAACTCTATATTCATTACAAGAAAAAAAATATTTGTTTAAGTAGTTTATGAAGTTAGATCCCTGCACTGTATTCCATTACAGGAATGGAAATTTGAGGAAATTCCCAAAAAGTTTGTGGCAAAATGTAAAACAGTACATACAGTGACACTGAAACTACAACATTATTGGATTACATATCTAAGCGTGTTCAGATAAACACAGCATGATATTATGCTGTCTCCAACATTCACAATGCCATGACAAATGACTGTCTCTTATGCACCTTTCTGGTAAGGCTGCTGATAGTCTTTTCACACTCAAAAACACTGATCTATGCAGACAAGCCACTGCTAATTATAGCAGCATCGCCGCAGGGTGTGTACAAGTGTGTCAGTGTGTTTGACACATATATGATGTCTGAGGAGTTGCGTCAAATTGTTGAGAGGACAGATAAGATAGAACTTCATTCAATGAACATTTTCGTCAAAATACTGAGGAGGATTTTTTTAATGGTCAAGAGTAAATTGTCTTATTCATTGTAAGGCTTCACAATATTAGGAAAACGGCATTGATTATAATAAACACACATTTCTCAACTTTTCTATCAACAAAAAGTCCGCACCACCGTCCCTGAGCTTTCTGATCTTCGTCTCCAACAGCTGTTTCAGTTGTGAGATATGCAATGGTCAGTATCAGCTGGGCTGCACAACTTAATCACTTAATCAATCATGATTATCACAATATCACAAAGAACTTCCAAAACAGCGAGAAATGTTAGCTAATTATTTTAGCACAAAGAATCGAGACTGTTTGTGCTGGAAATCAATCTGGTCACACTTGTCACAGAAGGTGAAGATGTAAGGAGGTTAAGTCATGAAGAAACGTTTTATGTTTCAGGCGTCGGTCAGAAGCAGCTTTTTCATTAAAATCTTTTTAAGATTTAAGTCAGGATCCTGGCTCCAAAACATTGGTGATATAAGTTTGAACAAGCAGACAGAACAACTTGAAAAATGTGTTAAATCTAAAAAGTGTTATTGTTTGTATTCACTAACCCAAGCCCTTTTAAATCAGATAAAACCTACAGCATAAGACCTGGACCGGTGGGGGCCATGTCTGGATGAATACAGATTCCCAGCAGACATGTGGACACAAGCAAAGCCACTCAGCCCAGCAATGCTTCTTAGCCTCCGACCAAAACATAGAGAGGTATGTTTTTAGCGCAATAAGCGGCCCCTTATTACGCCGTCACATGCGAGTGTGCGTGCACACATGCTCGCCAGTGGGAGAGGCAGAGCAAGACTTCAATTATGCCATTTCCCCCTGTAGTTAATGTCATCTAATCCATTCTTTGTATGTGCAAAAGCCTGCCAGGTAAGCACCAATTACCTAGACAGCTCACTAGCACTCCTTCTCTCATGGTGTGGCACAGGGCCAAAAGCACACCGACACAAACAGCACAGTCGATAAATCTCTCGGTTACAAACAGTGGTGTACAGCTGACGGTTAATACACACCAACGCCACATAGCTGAATATAAAATGAAAGGGGAAAAAAGTCGATAGACTGACCTCAAAGTTTGTCTAGGTTTCTTTTTTCTCTCATACTCTGTGGTTTCCTTACAGCTGTTGGCAGGCGGCCACAAATATTTCCTGCACTGTAACACACAGCAACGAGTGATGGATAAAAACTAAGGGGAACAAAATCATAATAGTAGCAGCTGCTGTACTGTTCAAAGCTGTCCAACCTGTGATGTGAAAGTGGTTTTTCTCAATGCATACCTCTCCTTTTTGAAGATTTTGAACCACCAATTATATGTTTAAGACATTTTTTTGGGAGGGGCAATAAAAAAAATCCACCTGCCAGAAGATAGTAAAGCAGGACAGAAAGGCAAACAGCTGCTCAAATGAGCAATAGCATCAAAATGTGTTACACCTCGCTTTCTCAGTTGAATGTTGCCAGATTTCTTTTTTTGCACAGAGAGCTTTCACATCGAATGCCACCTGGCAGTGACACGCATCTACACCCTGAGCCAGCTCCCACAAGGTGAGGAAAATCCCACTAATGAGCGTGGGGATCTTTGCGGCTCGTGAGCTCACAATCGGGAGGCGCCTTGGGAGTGCCGTGCACCAGTCACCCAGCAACCTTGTAACCAACACTCTTTGAAACAGACGGGGAAGCTCTGACAAGCACCTGTTAGGAGATGGGGAGCAGAGTTTTAGATAATGGCATTTTTTTTTTCCTTCAAGATTTGGCCAACACTGTACACCAAATATGTTGAGATCCAGCGGATGGATAGTCAAGATTTACAAGCAGCTCACTGCAAGCAATGCAGGTCTTTTCACACTGGGACAATATAAAACTCCATTATGGAAAACCGACGGGTCAACAATATGCAGCCACAACAACAACAACAAAAAAGCAAACAATTTGAACATTTAATCAAAAAATAATAATTCCTACTTGCAAAATATGTTCCGCTAGATATTAGAAAATTGTGACTGATGATAATGGTAAATACTGCATTAAAACATTAATGGAAAATGTGATGACATCTGTCATACGAATTTTTGAAATGTGAATTTCTGCTAAAAGGTGTGGCTGTGACTGTATTAGCAAATGAAGTTGAAGTTATTTGATTCTTCTAACCCTTTTAGAAGATCAACTCAACTATAAAACAATAGCAATAAACACTAATAAAAGTTTAATCAGTACTTTCTAAACATTACAGGGTTTTTTAAAATAACCACACATTGTGCCCAGAGCCTTTGTGTTGTGCTCTAAAGCTGTGTTAAAAAACAAACATAAACCATATGACCTAACTGTAGTATTTTTTTCATCATTCAAACATATATAAGTAGCAATCACTGAAAAAAAAAATCTCCAAGTGTAATCTGCACATTTGCATTTCATTAAAGTGTGAATAAAGCATACAGAGCTTTTTTTTTCATGTTTCCAAAGGTGTGTAGTTGCATGCACACATGCACTTGCATGGTCTAAAAATAGAAGCTGGCTGCTGCCGACTGCACAGACGTCATACCAAAGGAATGTGGGCCATGCACCAGCTGTGATTTGCTCTACAAAAACTGAAAGCCGAAATCTGTTATTCTAAGACACATTTCCTCTTGGAGAGGGAACAGAGAGCAAGGTGGAGGAATCGATAGATGGAGCAGAAATATTATTTTAGCCTGCCGCGGGCGTTTTTATATCCAGTAGCCATGACGGTCACATTACCCACACATCTTCCTTCACATCTTGGTCTCTGCTGCATGCTTTTCAGCAACACATGGGCCCCATATGACTGGCTATGGGGATATGACTGCTTGGAGTTCACAACTGGAGCAGATGATGGCAAGATGTTAATTACTTAATTCCCAAGCAGATCACTGTAAAGGTCGTGACCAAAGCGTTCGCAGATTAGAAACATTTGTTGCATCTTGATTATGACTCAGTGGAAAAACTAAAACACGTGCAAACTAATGCTCCAAGTCTTAAAAAAAACAAAAAAAAAAACTTTTTACTATGTCAGCCTCGATGTTAACCACCGTTTACTTTACTTTGTAAAACCTCAGGATCCAGAACCTTACATCATCATAATCTGAGGTAGTTGCTAAAAGCAGGCCAACTTCCTCCGACACGGTGCACACGTTTACCCCAGAAATTTACATTCCAATCCTAACTACATCCTGGTCCTCCCAGCTTTCATAGCATCAAGTAGACCGGATGCTTAGCTCAGCTCAGAGCTCAGGGAATAAGCAAATGGAACAAGTTCTTTTAAGGTTACAGGGGACAAGAGGCCCTATACAATCTCCTCATTACACTCAAAGCTCACTGCAAAGGAATGTGTGCAGCTACACGGCCATGTATTTACACTACTTGTACTGGAAGTGCCCAAAGTCTTGCAGAGCTTTTTCCATGAGTGGGAGACACAAGGAGGGTAAAGCTTGACTGACTGGGGGGTGGTACTCTGCTGCGATGGGTCCAACAAGATGAACCACATCTTTTTACACATAATGCAACCAACTACTTAACCGCAAAACAATAGTGTGCTCAGAAAACCTGAATTAGAGCACAGACAGTGCAATTAGATGTTAGACATTTGCCACCAAGCTAAGAAGGACGGACTACAGCTTTGCTAGTATACAAAGGTGCGTAATATCAGTCCTACCACACACAGTCAGTATGGTAAAAGGCTTCTAACAAACAACTATTCTGATTAGAAAGGAAAAACAATCTGCAGCTACTGCACTTTTACTGCAGAGAACACTAACGCCATCACCGTTCTTTGAAACTTCTGCAAGCATTCCAGACCACAATAAAAAGAAACGGAGTTTCAGGAATCAAAAGCGCTGCTTCTGCACTAGTTTACTGCATCTCCGCTTTTCTGCAAGAATACGCTCTGCGTCCGATTAGCCTATATTTTCCTGATGACACCTTTGGATTTTCTTTGATGTCTGACCTGCTGATTCAGATTTTGAATTCATCCATTTTTAATAGACTTTCACTCATAAAATAGGCTAATTGATAGAGGTAGTAGTTTTGAATTCAACTATCATGACGGAATAAAATAGTCGCCAATTTTTTCGGAGGGGAAGGAATACTCTGTTGAGGATGTTTCATCCAACCGATTAGGGACAAATTAATCAGTACTCAAATATAGCTAACTCCAGGATGGCTGAGGACAGTGCAGCAAAGTTTATCTGTTTGTTTTCATGCTCTGTTACAGAACATGCTGGATTTTCACATATTTACAGTCTTTTGGAAGTGTCAGAGTCAGGACAAAGATCTACATTCTCTAAGTAATACTGATTACAAGTGACTGAACCATGACTGAACTGTATAAGTATTTAGTCCGTTTAGCTTTTATCATAAATTAAAGATCAATCACAGCACACTGTTCTTTTGCTGTCTTGTAGTTCTTTGAAAAGTCAAAATTGACAGTACTGGCAGGTCAAAAAGCTTTAGAAAAAAACAAAAATTAAAAATTTAGTCAGAACAATATCTATGTGTAGCATAAGTAACAGACAATTGGCTGAAATATCAAACCAAGTTGAGCAGGCTGCCCACTCTTAATCTGAGCCTTAATAGACTAAATCTCACACAAAACACAGGAAATCCAAACATAAGCCATCAGATTTCCTTTCAGAGTTAAAATTTGTACGCATTTCCTACAAATCTAGGTTCAAAGTTGCCTTCATATTTTGTATTGTACTAAATGTTTTCTAACTAGTTATTAGGAATGTTCCCCCACCCATCCAATTTGTACTGCTAATTATGTTATCATACAGAATAGAGCACAAGCAGTGTTTATAGAAGAATATGCCGTATTGCATGGCACACATCACCAAAAGAACCCTATCACAAAACAGTGGGCTCAAAGCAACAGTTTTCCGTTTATTCAGTGCCACGCAGCCAGGAGAGCTTCACAGAATCGTTGCTGCGGGAATTTTAAGTGCTCCTCATAAAGCGGAACATTACAGCGATCGTACGGCATCGACTTTGCGGCGGTGTCTCGGTTTTAGAGCCTTGTTGCCATGGTTTTTAGGGCTCAGCTGAGAAAAATTCCTCACACGGCGAAGTTGCATTTGGCAGGTTCAGGGAGCTGAGCCACGTCTGGGCCTCATGGTAGAGCCGTGTGCTAAAATATGCTATAAAGCAGCCCCTCTCTGCGCAGACAGGTTGCATAACAAATGGCTCCCCTTCAATAATAAACTGCCTTGTTCAACACACTTACTCCTCAAACTCCGTCAGAAGATCATTTTTACTTTGGCTTCGTGTCGCAGAGCAGACGTTTGACTCTGTGCCTGCATCTGTGCGCACACACAGTTCTTCCGTGCTGTGCTCGCATGGACTGCTAAATGTGATTGACGGTGGACCGGGACATGCTGTTATTCATCATAGCAGCTGCAGCATCTACTGCTGAATCCCCCTCACTACTCCCATGGGGTTCCTGAAAGATGCTGCAAAACCCTACTTAACAAAACTACATCTCACTTTTACACAACACAGTAGTTTGCTTACAGAGAAAATTTATATTTTAGATTCAGCTGAAGCAGTGTGTTGTGCAGGATTTTAGACAGCAGACGCTTTGCATCTATTGCTTTCATTTCTATTTGTGACAAGACTTTCTTTTGTTTACAAAGATTACAGTCAAATTTCAATCATTCAGAAAGCCAAAACCTAAGGAAAGTGCCATAACATGAAGAATTAAAAGCACACTTAGCACCAGAGCTAATGCCACGTCACACATAACCAGAAAAAAAGGGAATTCACAGAAAGATTTGGCTTTTATTGGACTTCAGTGATTCACAGTTACAGTCTGTCAGCTTGCCAGGTCAGATCTAGATGAATTGCCAAGGGACCGTCTGTAATAAAAACACTGCATTTAGAATTAATAGCGCACAGGTGATCAGTAAAAGAAAGAAAATCCATTCAACAACTGGACTTTTATTTGATTCCAGTGATGTATTCTTACAACTAAATCACCAGAAAGCTTTCAAGGTCAGGTCTATTTTAATCTATTTGAATCACCAAAGGAGAATTGTATAGCAAACTGCATGCAGGATGAAAAGCACACCTGGCACAATAATGCCACGTCGAGGACAATCCGTCAAAAACCAAAAACTTACAAAATGGGATTTCATTATTACATCCAAAACATGCAACATCTTGCCGGGTCAGGTCCATTTTAATATGTTGATGTCTGAATTACAAACTAAAAAGAAAATCAGGCAGATAACGCCAAGCTACTTAAAATGAAAATTTTAAATGTACCCACAAGCTGGGCTTTTACTGTATTGCTGGATGATAAATTGCTCCAGAAATTATTGCAATAAACAATAATATTGTCATTTTGAATCCATTTCCAACCAAAATAATGATAATGATGTAATAATTCAAGTATTAGAGCCAGACAGATAACTTATCAAATTACGTACATTTGAGTCACCAACGGAGAGTTCTCTAATACAAACTTTAAACATACAAGAATTAAAAACATATGCAGCACAATACGTAATGCAAAATCAAAGTCAAGAATAAAACAAAAATTCACTCAAAAACTGGACTTTTCCTAAAATGGAGAGGTAAATATAATGCTATATAAAATATTTGCACAGTCAGACAGACAGCTTGCCGTGTCACGTTTCTAAATGAAAGACCTGGCAAATCAGTGCTTTCTGTTGACATTAAAAGTGTTTCCCTTTAAGACCTATGCCTGCATAGTCTGGAAGATCAAGATAATTCTTTCACAAACAACTTCCTACGTGACATTTCTTTTTAAAGCACACACATATGGAAGACACTATGTTACAATCTGCATAAAGCCACAAAGCTGAAGCCTCCCCCACACACAAACAGACGGAAGGAACAGGAAGGCCGAAAGGGGAAATGGAGTAACCTCATTACCCTCGTGCCTTGTCTGTCAGGAACAGCCTGCAGGCCTGCAGGAACCCACTGAAAGCTAACGGCCTCTGGTCAGTTTATACGGCATCTGTTTGCTGCTAAGGGAAAGAAGCTGTTTGTATGGAAGCAAGCTGGGGTGGGGATAACACCTGAGGGAGGGCTCTGCCAATGTCTTGACGTTAGCCTTGAATAGGCAGACTGCACATTTCTATCTGGAATCAGGTTAAGGTAAGGGTGTAAACAATCAGTCAGGAAAAGGTACACAAGCAGCATCAAAATCAGGCCCACTTATACAACAATAACTACTATAACAATAAGCCCAACAACTCCTAGCCTGAGGCTACCAGCTCATTTAATCCCAACACATCCTGCAGAACCCCATACAGTCTGAGCCTCTTCACTAGAATACCTCATTAAGTCCTCGTTTTACAACCAGAGCACTGAAAAGATATTGTAAAAAAAAAAGGGACATTCATTGTCCTATGAAAAGAAGGAAAACACAAAAACAAGCAGCCCCAAATGAGTAGAACCGTAAGCCAACAAGCCAGTTAGAAAGCATTTGTTGCATGCTTTAGCAACTCCACAAATGATTTTGTATTCAACTTGCATGTTTTAGAAAATACTTTAAAAAAAGACAGATAGCCTCTATGCTTTTCACCCTGATCTCTTTAGCTCTTCCTACGCTCCTAACAACCAAAATATGTCCAGTCTTATAATTAGAAATGCTCAAAAGGCGTGCAATAGTGTGAGTCAATTAGTTCTTTAAAGGTCAATGAGCAGCCTTGTATTATGTATGTGTTCGTGAGCGCTGCTGCTGCAGTGTAGCTGCCGCCTCATCTGCTCTGGACAATAAATCAATGAGGCTGCATAGCGTGTAGGGCTTTTCCCAGAGTGAGCGCATCTCATTGGCTTAAATGCAGCAAAGCGGTGATGGGGGGCAAATCAGCTGAGGCAAAAGAACATGAATAATTTTACATAAGCACCACTCCTTTTATTTCATTCAGCCAGCTCTTTGATGAAGTCTAGTCACTTTTGTGTTTTTGAAGGAAATAAAAAAATTGTAAAAAGTCTTAAATAAACCCAGCCTTTATTGCAGTAGCATAATATCAGTCCAGATTTAAGAAAAGTATAATTTGAGAACAATTACACAATTGGGAGAGGGAGCGGGTGGAGATCCCATGTTAATAGCTTTTGCTACTTTTTCTACTTTTGAAAGGTTAAAATTTACTGTTGAAGTTGATTCAGGTTTCAAATAACTTTCAATTCATAAACCATTACTTTCTCCTAACCGGACTTCAAAAAAATAAGTTTTTTTCTATACAGCCATCACAAACAGAAATGTGAGCAGTTTGCTAAACTCCAGTGCCACTTTAAATAGAACCACATGCTTCAGTCCAGGCAGGACTTGCATAAAATACAAAGAATGAACATGTGAAATCCAGTACCCACAGTGAGTTATGTTGAGGATCTGTGATGCTGTGGGATTTTTTTCTCTTGTTGCGTGTTTATTTCTAACTAGCAGGAGATCCGAACCATATGGACAAAACTACCTAGACATCATACAGACACAAAGTCAACCTTCTGCGAAGGCCACCATAATCCCCAGAACTAAATAAATATAAACTTGTGGGGTGAGCAAAAAAGAGAAAAAAAAGCATAAGAGGACCTACAACACTGGATGGTCGAGTGAGTCTTTGTGGAAAACAATGGTCAAAGATGGCCCTCTTTCTCGCTAGTAGAAAAAGTACGTTTTTCCTTAGTGACTCAAAATAAGAGGTTGTATTTCCCAAAAATGTTCAGTGAGAGATTCTACTGTTGGCTATTTAACATTCTGTGCCTTTGTCTTCCTATTTTGTCCGTTCAAATAAAGATCAGGCATGAATTAAACTGCTTGCGATCCCTTAACAATTCCCAGAGTGATGTTCACCTTGAAATCCGTTTCCACATCCTGATGTAAACACATTAACCTCCCCTTAAACGGAGGAATTAATTAGTGCTGTGTACATGACCTCGACTGCAGCTTTTACACCACAAAGAGATGCCACATGAAAAAGTGATTTTACTCACACAGAACATTACTAAAATTTAAAAAAAGACAGGAATATATCAGGAAAAATAATGGAGAATTGACCAATAAAAAAGGATAAGCGGTGGCTTATAATTCACCATGAAATATCTGGATCCATGCTGCCTCTTTCTGCCCACATTAATCCAGCAAATGACCAGAATTGTCCACAGATATGGAACGGTGCCCAGAAGTGGCCAGGACTCAGAGTGCATACACACAGGCTGAGAGATTTTAGATGTAAATTCCCCGAAGAGAAGAGAGGAGCCTTGTGTGGCCACTTTGGGATGGGTGCCGCTTGGCAACTGTTGGCATCACTCTCTCTGCAGCTGCTGGCAATACTAACCCAACTGTTGACAGACTGGCAGGCACACGGAGGGAAACACCTAACCAGGCCGGCACTGCGGCGCTGCTCTGTGGATGATGTGGCATGTCCTGCCTTGCTCCCCGTTGGCCAGGGAGCATGTCCGCACTTGTGGTTAAGTCACTTGAGGGTTAGTCCGACTTTGTGGAGGAACGTTTGCACACAAACACTGGGTGTGTGCCTGTGATCTAGATAAAACTGTGGGCATTGATAGATGTTGCGATGATCCACACTATATGCAAACAAAGCAAGACAGAAGTTAATATCCTAAATTTGCAAAGGGCACACCTGGGCTCTTGTATCGAATTAAGGTGAGTTTGCTCTAGCAACAATCGACAATGGATGTCATCTTAATACACTTTGCAAGAAGAACTGGTCAAAGTCGTATCCTGGAATATATCATCAAATCAATGCAATCAAATAGGTAGATTCAAATTTAATTCCAATTAAATCCTGGTCATAATACAAAGTAGTCAAATTCAATCCATTGTGTAATAAATCCTCAGACCAAGTCAGTGACTTTGCAGAAATTCATTCCTCTAACAAAGCACAAGGCAACATTAGAAAGGATTAATTCCCTAAAAAAATTAAATTGTCATAAAAATTTAATCACAGCCCCTAACATTTCAAATGGCATAAGGTGAAACAACCGCAGAAACAGACTTTTTCCCAATACATACTGTACATGTGTATGTTAGATAGCTGCATTCTATAAACATAACAGGTTTTAAAACAACCACAATAGAGTAATCTGTTCAAAAGTATTGAAAAGTGCAAGTTTCTTTCTCCCTAACAATACCACAAATAAGCATGTCCACACTGGGATTTGGCTCATTATTGGTATTAGGGTGTAGCGATATAATAATCTCACGATACAATACAATATATGACATTCTGATCGCGATATGATATATATGTCACAATATTTGGCAAACAATACAATTCGATGCGATTCCATGCACTTTTACAATTTTCTGAAAGGCTACCGCCTCAAACCACTAAAATTTGCTGTCCTACAGTTTCTACAATATAAAGTCCTTTCAACAACATCCCAGAAAAATATGTTTTCTCCAGATGTTTTGGAAACAAAATACATTCAGACCAGCATTTACTGCTGTCCACTCTCAGTTAGCTGAAAGAAGGCTAATATAACCTTCAGCTTGCTTGTAAAAAGAATAGATACAGCTCAGATATATTTCGGATTACTTAAAACGTCACAACATGGATCCTATTTGGATATCAATCTATTCATCTATGCATATCAAAAACAAAATATTTACATAAAAGTAGCTGAAATAGAAAGGGAAGAAATCTTGAACGGTGGGAGGTCAGTATTGTGGTTGTGGACATTGTGGTTGGCTAACAGAAAGAAGACATTAATGATGACTGCAGTGATCCATAGGCAAAATATAATTAGCCTCTAAACTGGGAAAGTGGCTCCACCATCTCTTGGGAAGTGCATCAAATATCTCTTCCTACAGGAGAGAAACAGATATGATGATTCATGGAAAACCTCAAAGCTTTTACATCCGAGAACGTTCCCCAGACAAACAGATCCCATACAACAACTAAATTATAAAGTGATTTTATCATAGGATTATGTCTCACTGTCCATAAAAATAGTGAAATGTATACTCTGCTGTCTTATTCTATCACTTGTCTGTAGCTAAAATATTCAGTTTTAGTCTTCCTCATGAACTTCACAGAACTTGTTAACACTCATTAATGTTCAGTGACCAGAAAGATCTGGATTTGTGGCTGAATAAACACATTTTATCCTATTTCTCACAGTAGTGAGAGCATTAGAACAAATCATTGCTAAAGGCCATAAAATTATTATTTCAATAAAATGCAAACATCTTGTCTTGTTCCATTTTTACATATTAAAACAATAAATGAATCAAACTGAAGTGAACAACCTACTACAACTGCCACATTGACAATTTAATTACTGAAATTAACAAGCAAGTAATCACTTGCCTGGTGGGACACTTACCTAAGAAGAACAGTTGCTTAGACCAACTGTCTGAACCTGCACCTCTTGTTCATGACATTCACCTCAACCGAGTGTACACACAGCATCATAAAGTCTGCCGTTTTAATCCTAAATCCACATGTGCTAAGATGCATTAATTGGAAACAACCGGAGTTGCAGAAAACATGTGTCAGACATGACAGACTGCAGAGCCAGTGGGGCTTTTTGCTGGATGTACATGTGTAAACACTTCACTATGTAACCACGCATGCACACGCACGCACCCGACCAAGTGTTTTCTTAAACAAAATGCTGGTTCTGTGGTTTCCACAATCCCAACTAGATACTCAGGGTGTCTAAGAATCTGCCACCAAATGAAAATATTTGTGTTTACAATTATAATAGAAAACGATAGCTATGCTGCAGATGAATTAAATCTCTCAAAAGTAAATATTCATCTCCACCTACATTGCTCAGATAAATAAAATGTGTATACTACAGTCAATGTTTAGCTTAAACTATAAACAGAACATTTTTCAGCATTGGTGCAGTCCTTATCTAAAACACAGGCCTCGGGGGCATAGGGTGGTCCACACACAAAATGACTAGCTCCTTGCTATTATTAATAATTATTCATGGGAGAATAGAAAAACATTAGTGCAAACTCTTATTCGCACAATGACTCAATGCTTACCCTTTTATTGCTGTTAAGATAAAGTTATGCATAAACGTTTCAAACTAACAATTCACATACAATGCATCATATGAGAAAATATTCAAATGCACACACAGTGCAATACAAAGTTTATATCAGACAAAAATAGCTAGAGTGGATATTAAAGACAGGTTCTACATGAGGATTTTGTTTATTAGGGGGGAAACGTATAGAAAAATGCTAGGATCAATGGGAGGGCTCTAAGGCCTGGAGCTCTGGAGACACTTTAGAAGAGACACAAGTGTGGATCAAGCAACTTTGGTCAAAAATTATTATTTTTTTTATATCTTAGGATAATTTAAAAGAGAGACTGATTTTGGAGGGGTTTTTTCCATGTGTTTGTAAAACCATATGTGGACAGAACTTCCTCAACTGAATGACACCAACAGTAAAATAAATATATATTTTTGGTAAGTGATCTTATGTACCCTTTCAATTAACATGGGGTTAAAACCATGCAAAATTACATCGACAACTCCTCTAGAGGGTAAAAAAAAAAACCACCAACCCCAGAACAGCAATGTGTGGGTACAAAGTAGAGTGTAAACTGACAAAGTGGAGATTTGACCAAGAAGCACTCTTATCACACTCCATGCTGCTCCACACACCTCAGTATCGGATAAAAGTATTACAGCGAGCTTCTTTTATTGGATTTAGACTTTCAGCTATATTGAGCTAATTATCTCACAAGAATAAACACTGTCAAGCTAGATTGGGTATAAAAAAACAATAACTTAAATCTGGCATCTGCTCTATTTTAGCCTGCCCATAATAAATGTCTTTGGTAATTACTCAGCCCAGCGCTATTGTACTTGCGTCCATTTCTGCACTTCAAAAAAGAAATTTCTGCCTTGTTTGGACCAAGGGGATTCTATTGGGCCAAAAGCCCCTCACCCCGTAAAGAGACATTGAGTCACACTTCCTTGGAAGAAGTGACAGCGTGAACACTATTGGCCCTGGCCAACACTCCCTCATTCATTTTGGCTCAAAAGTGTAGCATCGATCTAAAGTCCAGCTTAAAAAAAAAAAGGTCAAAGATTGGGGCGGGCAGGTGGTCGGGAAGGGGGTCAAAGTTGACCTCCTGACGGGCACATTGGTGGGCAGGCCTGAGTCGCTCTTCTCAAAAGGACCCGTCAGTCACAGTCACTTATTTACCGCGAGCTGATTTCTGTTGTCCCCCGGGGAGCCAGCGAGCCATTTCTCTCTGGCTCCTTTAACCCCCAACCGGAGCCAGATAAGGGCTTCTTTACATGACAAAGTGCCATGGAAGCACAGGGGAGAGGGAAAGAAAGGCTGTCCTTTCAACTGCCAATGTGGAGCAAATCCCCTTTCCTGCAAGAGTTTGTGGTCACATGATTCTTATTTAAAACTGAAAGGTGAAATGGGACTCTTAGATTCTTTGATATGCAGTTTCTGAATGTAAAACTGGCTTGAATGCTTGTGGCGTTAAAGCAGGAATGCTGCTTATCATCTTTGAATTACAACTCTGAAAGGTTTTAGCTGTGAACCTTAAAATAACTGCAGAGTTTGAGCCACTTGTACCATTATGTAAGCAAACATTCTGCACACTAGATCAGGGTATAGACAGATTTGATTAGAACTCTGAGCTACTGTACAGCATGCATTAAGACTTTAGCTTGCAGCTGCGAGCTCGGCGACAAGAGGATGGGATAAAACGCCTCCTATTGTCTTCAAATGAGCCCAGCCTCAGAGAGATGTTTTTTGGCACACGAAAAGAAGTATTTATGAAATAGAGAAACAAGATGTAGCTTTACAAACACTGGCACACCAACAAAGCATCCGTTCCTATGAGTAACATTTTGAAAGAATAGAAAAAGAAAGAAAAATTGTGTGTGTGTGGAGAAGTGGGGGGTAGAGTGGAGTATCAGCACGAAGAAGATTGAGGATTTGGGTTTTGGTTTTTGTTTAAAGCCTGAGCCAGAGTTGGAGCCATCTGTCCGTGTGAAAGCAAATCTAAGAGCTAGACAGTTTCTGGAAGCAAAAAAGAAAAAAAGGAAAAAAAGAAATGAAGGGATGTCACCAGAGAGTTGATAGGAGAAAAAGAGAACAGGTAGGTATTGTGTCTCCCATTTTCCTTTCTATTCACTCGCCACGACTCATATTTGGCCTCTTGGGAAGATGGTAACTGAAGAGGGTGTTAGAAATGTCTCGCTGCTGTCATCCGTGGACAGAAGGAAGCTCCGAACACCGGAGCTTTGTAATGATGAAGGAATTCAGTCAACTGGCATCTCGAACGACAAAGAGCCCGCTGAATTAAAGCTCCAGCTCCTGAAAGAGGTGTGTCACGTTTGAGGCTGAATGTATGCCTTTTGTATTAATGAATGCAACAAACACACACTTACCCAGCTTCAACGTATTTAAGAAATGCTAAGTAATTGTTTAGAATCTCACAGAGAGGTGGAAATTGCAGCATTTCTGCAGCACTAGAGGAGGGTATTTAATATAAGAGACTAAGCTACGTGTGAAGGTTGGCCCACAGTCCTGCAGGCGTTTCCGCTTAAAGGAGAACAGCGTCCGTCCTCCTCACTGCCGTATTTCACACCTACGATTCAAACGTGCACAAATCGTCATCCATCACCAACAGCAAGGCAGAGTAAACAATCACACCGTAGATCAATCACTGTCTGTTTAATGCTGAACAGTGCAGACGCGGTGAGGGGCGGAGGCTTAACACAGTGGGATGTGTGCTCACATATGTATATTCACAGCAGTGTGCGCTCAATATGCGGATTGTTTTCAGTCTTTTCTGGTGCAATAATGCAACCCCCTTGGCATTTCTTTTGTTGTGGGAATGACACAAGCAACCTAACCTTATTCCAAACACAAAAGAGAGATAAAGAGTAAATACGGAAATGCATTGATTGCAATTATATATGACCCTATTTAAAAGAAATGTTAACATCAAAGTTTTTACTGATTATTGTTCTATACATTAAGAAATGTTGAAACAATGACACTGTCAAGAAAATTCTACCAAGTATCAGAATATTTCGGCTTCAGGCTTTCGGAAATGTATGAGTTAAAACAAGAGTCTACACACCACCTACTTCAGCAAACAGGATATATTTATCTTAAAAGAGGAACAAAAAGGAATATATATACAGTACAGACCAAAAGTTTGGACACAACTTTGTGTCCAAACTTTTGGTCTGTACTCAGTTCAGACCAAAAGTTTGGACACACCTTCTCATTGAATTCAATGAGAAAGTGTGTCCAAACTTTTGGTCTGTTTGGCTGTACAAACAAAAGGAAACAACAACAATAATAATAATAATAATAATAATAATAATACAGACCTTTAGAACTAAATACTAATACACACATATTAGTATTTAGTTCTTTGGATTATGTCCAATTTTCTGCCCAAAGCAATGAGTTCATCCTCTGATGGCAATACATTAATAGCAGAGATAGACTGTATGAGATTCTCATAGTATGACAACCTCAAATTAAAAAATATTACAGTTTCATGGAGTAATCACAGAAACAGCTTGCCAACCACCTCACAGGTTCAGAACAGTAGGTTTTATTTAACCTTAGTAAGCATAACGTGACTCCAATGACTGCTTTTTGACCCACCATATTTCCATGTAGGCAAATTTGTCGTATGTTTATAATCCACGTTTTACATTTCACGGCAACGAGTAGGAGACGGGTACCATTTCACAGTTTAATCCTCCACACTACCACAGAAAAGTCTGGTCACTAAAGCTAAATGTCACAAAAGAATAGCATCATGACAAACTTCTAGCAGTTTTTAAACCCTAACTTTAAGTTCACTTTGAGATTCTAGTTACCAGTCTATGCCTAAATCTTACTTTTGTGCCTTAGAGAGAACTGTTACACATGTAGACAGACATAGAACAGCAGCATTAAAACACTGTGACTGAGCGGCGCTTTAAACCCTCTGCTGATATCAAAAACTGATCCCATCTCTAATCTGAACCTTAGATCTGGGCTCTCTTATCACCATGTCTGCTTTAGGCCCAAAGTCTACTCTCCATCATCACCTGGCCTTCCCTCCTCTCATCTAACACTTCATAAAGACCATTCATCCAACCATCCTTTCATCCCTCTATACCAGGGGCCTCGTTAATCCTCCTCTCCATCCTGACCCTGTACCACTCTACTGGACTGGGACAAACTTCAAAGATGGAGTGTGTGTGTGTGTGTGTGGGTGTGCAGGGGTGTGTGTGTGGGAGAGCGAAAGAGAGAGACAGATTGGATGGGTGGGCAGCTGTGTTGTGCTTGGCCTATACCACAAAGCCTTTAGAGGACAAGGGCCCACACACACACACAAACAAACACACACACAGCTACTTCGAGGCAGTACTTGATCTCTAAAGAATGTAACTAAGAGTAGTGGAAAAAAAAATGGATCAATTCACCATGAATTTGGCACGGTGCATGGGAAATATTTGCCAAAGTAAATCAAATACCCATTGGGCTTTCAGTACTTACCCCGCAACATCCTAAACATTAACTTTACCGTCACAAAAAGACAAAACCGAACATGGTCATACAAAAAGAGAGCTCTATGCAGTGTTTCTCTGCTTAATGATAAAACTGAAACCCAATTCAGACCAATAACAGCTATCATATAACATTGGCACAGGAAAAGGTCTCTGTTAACCAGATAGGGTAGAATTACACTATCCTACGACTGTGATGAACACCTATTAACCGATACGCAGCTCGTTGCGCTAATGCAGTCGCATATGTGCTCCGACGTGTCCTGAGGGGGTGGTGCTAACAGAGGAGGAGGGGGGGTAGATTAGGGAGGGGTTGACAGACAACCCTCGGCTGAAAGTGACAGACCGTGTTGGAAATAGACTCGCACGCATGCATCACATAACAGCCAGCTGATGACAGCTAAGGGAGCCTGACATGCCTTCCTCTGCCACCGGTGGATGTATGTTTATTTTATTAACCTGCCACAGAGTCTACAGGGAGGAGGGGTGAAACGGGGGAGAGAAAGACCTCAATGTGTGTATGTGCGCTGAATCTTTTGTATGACAATCTGTGTTTGTTGCTTGGTTAAAAGGGCATCATCCTCCCTTGTTTCGTGCTAAAGGCTGGATTAAAAACACCAAGAACAGCTAGAGAATGGCAGACTATTTAAATAATCAAAAAATAACACAACAGGTGTTAAAGTCCAGATTCCAGACTTCTCCAGAATCTAATTTCCTAAGTTTATTTCTTCTTAGTTTACAAACAAAACTACTACAAATTTATGGCAAATACTTCAATGGTGGTCAGGATTAATTAACTAATCAGTATATACCACGTAGAAGGAAGGAAGGAAAGAAGGAATGAAGGATAGAAGGAAGAAAGGAGGGAATGAGAAAGGAAGGAAGGAGACAAACAGATCTACAGCGACAGACGGATGAAAAAGTGGAGGAATGGATGGATTAGAAAACACCTTTGGAGAGCAGGATAGGAAATTAGGTGTAGAAACGAGAATATTGTTTCATTCTATATTTGCTTTTCTGATATTTACCCAAACCCAGAAATATCCAAATCAAACTCCAGACGTTGTTTTAATACAGAACCCTTTTCTCACCTGACATATTTTTATTATATTGTGATAACCGCAGCTCTAATTACCAAATGAGCAGACATGTCTTCACTTGTGACCTAGAAGACAGATCCAGTGGAAACCCACCATGACTCCTGACAAGATAGGAGCCCTGTATAAAAACAAGACCTTCCAGTTCCACCCGTTCAGCTCACCAAGCTGCATGTATGACACAGACCCGCACTTATCAACTCAACTGTCTCACTTATCAGACAGCCTAGTAACCAACACCCACCCATGCATGGCACACCCTTGGTTTTGATTCCAACTGACATTGCTGAGCTTATTATTTACACTGGCTCTTTACCTTTATGCACTTGTGTTTGTGTCATCACAATTTCGGCATTTAACTGATTCATGAATTTTTATTAATAGGGGAAAAAAGAAAAAAATTTCCAGTTCTGGCCTTCAGCAGCAGCAGTATCGTCTGCTGATATAAAATCAGCAGACGAGCTGTGCTAAACAACTTGGGGCTTTTTTAGGTCCCACAGCTTCCAGGACTAACACACATGCAGGAAAAGAACAGAACACGCTGTGTGGGTTGAGGAGCCGACAGTTGCAGCCGATGTAAATGTACATGTGAAAAGTCAGTCAGCAGAAAAGCGTGCTCTCTGTGCTGCTAGCAGAGAGAGAATGTGTCGCTCTTTGTGAGCAGTGTGGGTCAGCTGTTGCTTTTGGCCCGGTCCGCTCATACTGCCTCTTGGCTTCATGGCACAGTGACACCCTGTCCTCATTTCCCTTTGTCTGCGGAACACAGGTTTCAACAAAACGCTTCGTTTTACCATGAAATGAATCAGGAGAAGCCCAACTCCCTCAAACAACCTGCTGAGTCAAAAACTGCTAGCTGACTAGCTGAGGTAATTATTAACACCTACCCCCAGTCCCCGCCTACCTGCACCAGCGTTCCAAAAAACGCAGCTTAAAGTAGCTTTAATTGCACCCAACGCATCATTTAAACTTAAAGCCTGTGTCTTTAAAAACCTTGACCAGAGTTGGGTGATTTACACCGCTCCTATAAAATGTGCCATTTAATTTAAGCTGATGTTCTGCAAGCAAACCCTCACAATCACTCCACTGTAGCAGCTCAGCAAGAAACTGTCAGCGGTCTTATTTCTTCTTTGGCGTTTATAAGACCGAACTGGAAAAAGAAAGGTGGGAATGAGCAGAAACAGAGGAAATCTGTGGACATAAATATAATTGGTGCTCACAATTAACATGAATTCTGCTTTTGTGCAGCTTAAAAAGAAAGCCAGAAAAGGTGTGCTAAACACATCAGGAATATGGAATCAAATCTCTGCTAGAGCATATTGGGGGAATTATAAAAAGACTACATCATCATTAAGATTATTACGTCAAGGCAAGAATAAAGCAGGGGAAAGTGGAGCTGTGGAAACTGAGAAAGTAACATTTGTTTTTTCAAACTGTTTCACTGTGGTGGCATTTTGTGCTTACAGAAGTGAGTAAAATCCTTGTCCTCCAAGGTATTAAAATTAGAATAGAAATGAAAGCAGACTATCATTCTCATATCATAGAGTCACTGAAGCAGGTCAGGTCTATGCTGCATCTGCCTATTTTTGGATACTATCACAAACTTCAGCTGAAATAAGGATCACTTCAGGAACAAATCACTTTAAAAATGATGTCGCGGGTAGCCAAAGAAAGACGTACATCTATAAATCGACTGCTGACTGGAATCAACCGATTTTCAGCTTGAACAGCCAGGTCGCTGGACGTCCCATTCAAAGCATCACAAATATGTTTCCCAACCAGGTAATCATGTCTGAGTGCTAACAGCAACAAGTTTCAGTGTGGACGTTGTTACTAAGTCAAGACTCAACTTAGCCATTTTCAGTGTCACTAAGATACTAAAAAGTCAGTTAAGGTACAAAGATGTAGAAAGCTATTCTACCATGGCTAAAGATATTCCAACATTCTGGGTTATCATTTTGTGCTTTGAACCCCTCTGATTAAATGTTTGCAAATGTTGGCAGCCTTTGGGAAATCTCAGAGAAAAGAAAAGATCTTTGGAGATTTTACAGAGACATCCGATTCAAACTGAGATAAACACTTCATGATCGGAAAATTATGCCCTACTGCACATATGGACCACACAGTCTCCTTTCTCTGCTCTCAATATCAATATAAATCCCACCATCACCAGCAATACAAACTGATAAGTACCAAAAATCATATGAAACGTATTACAAACCCTGTTTTAATGTCGTCCAATTAACAAACTGTTAAAAATGAAACATGAGGAGCATTCGTTCAGCCCTACAGCCAAGGAGGTAGAGACTTGTTTGCCAAATAACAAATCACTTGTTCAGTGACTCACACCTGCCAAAAAAACAGCTGTAAATATTGTTGCAGGCAGCCAGAGCTGGCTGGGGGACAAACTTGAAGCTGTTGGGCCAAACAGGCCTCAGCGTATAGCTGTTTTCTCCTCATCCTCATCAAACCTAAAATGTGCCGTTTTTCAATGCAGACTCTAATAAGGAAACAGTTCACACACTCGAAGACATCAGGAATTCAAATGAAACCGAGACATTTCCACCATTTTCCAACCTCCTGTCTTTATATCTGCCCACAGTCCTCCTGTTCTTTGAATTAATGGTCTGAATATATGTGGAGTTTCACACTTTCACCGATGAACAGAGCTCAGTGTCTGCTGCCAGAGGTAGCAGTAAGGTATTGAAGGAAGAGAGTGAGCAAAATTAACACATGAAATTCCTCTCCACAAAACAAGTAAGTTCTCATTTTTATGCACATCTCAGTCATCGCCACAATCCCTGCACCGCTCTCTATCCAGGGTGATGGCAGATAAATATAAGCTAAGGCAATTTAAAATGAGTTCCTTCTTTTTTTTCTTCCTTTCCAGAGCTGTAAAGACCAGCACCAAAAACCCTGCGGGGCCCTCCACCGCTTAATGAGATTTGGGAATGCTGGAGGGGACGACTGAGCAGTGCAGCCGAAGCGATCAGCCATTTTTATTTCAATAAACTTGTTTCGCTTTTGAAAATTTTTGGCCTTGGGTTCTTGATAAATGAAGTGTCGCGAAGCCGCTGGTGGCCTTTCCTTGTATGGAGGAGCGAAAAGAAAAAAAATCGGCAGGTTTACCCTGTCGGCTGTGGACTTTTAAAGGTTAGGTCAACTGCATGGCCAAATCACGAGTGGCAAGTTAGTAAACAATGTTAACACCAATAATCTTGTCTGGGTTTGACATAAATTTTTACTTCAGGGTAAATCATCTTATTGGCAAATAAGCTCGATATAATAAAATGATGTGTTTGCATGCACATCAACACATTGAGAACTCGCAGGTAAAGTTGCCTTTATGATTCACTGAGCACGCCGTGATTCCCTCAACCCTGCTACATTTACCCAATTTAGACAGAAAATGACATTGTGTTCAGAGAGGAGGGAGCAGTACTGAGGCTAAAGATTAGATTTAGAACTGACGGAAAGGTCTACGGCAAAACTATAAAGACGGAGGTTTGATCAAATGAATTAATGAATTAGCACACCGCAGAGGTCCACAGGAAAGAGCCCCAGCGAGGCATTACCTCAGCTTCAACAGCATGCAGAGGAAGGTGGGCTGAAGAGAGAGAGTGGGGCAAAAAAAAAGCAGAGAGAAAGACAGACAAAAGAAAACAGCATGCGGGAAGCAGGCACACAAGCTTAATCACATTAACACCGACTGGAGGAAGGATGCAGAAAGGAAGGAAGGATGGAGCAGACGGCTGGAAGACAAAGCCATATTGGAAATCAAGTCTCGTTTCGTGATCTAAAAAGGTCAGTGTGGCCACAGTCTGCATGTGTGTATATATGTGGGTGTACTTAGCAGGCTGGGGCCTCTGGCCAGCCCAAGGTCTGCAAAGTAGAGGAGGTCGATAGTGCATTACCGAGGAAGGGGAGAAAATAGCCTGCTGTTGTGTGTATACAAAGTCCTGTCTGTCCAGTCTGTCCACTTGTGTTGTGCTACAGGACGGGACAAGCTAAGCAGCTGTCTTCAAGAGTTTCAAGGAGACCCATAAATAACAAGGACAGCTTCCGTACTCTTAAGATAAATATACCTATCTAGCAGCGTATTTGGTTTTCTGATTTTCTTTTTTTTTTCCCTTTGGCAGGCATTACATCATGAGGAAGGGCCTTAAACTGATAACACCCTGCACAACCTGGAAAAAGCTTCAATGAAAAGGTTCTTCTGCATCAATCCCATCCTCCACTGAGAAGAGAAAATGGTTAATGAGCTTTCAACTATTTAGAAAAAACTTCGCAGTAGCCCAAAACCTCCATAGACAAGACTTCAGAGAAGGTTCAAAGGAATGACGAAGCTGGCAGCTTCTTTTGTCCCCAGAAGGAGACCTTCCTTTAAGTTACAACACATGCCAGTTGTCTTAAGTTGACTGTGGTAAAGATGATGAGACTGCAGGTTGCCTCTAATTAGCACTAGTCAGTTTATGCTAAATCCAATCACTTTGGACCTATTAGTCCAGTTGTTTGGAGACATAACTAAACCATTATAGGCTCAACTTCTGGGCTGTTCTTTTAGACTTTTTAAAATAACTCTGCAATGCTCTGAAACAAAAGGAAAAAAAGGCTCACAAGTCATGACTCACATCTGGGAATGACATCACATTGAACAACATATTCTAGTTGTAAGTTGGTAAACCAACACATTACTCACTCGTTTTGTTTGGTAACCAGGTCAACCAGAATAGCAATACATGAACTAATACATGTGCTACATTTAGTAATAATGCTTTTGTCTGCATTTTGTGTATTGTACATATTATATATTGTATAGAACTCTATATTGTATTAAGCACTAATACAACTACCACCACTATCACATATTGTAAGGTACTGCGGTTGACAACAAGTTTAATAAGACAGAAACAGTTGAAGATACACACAAATTGTTTGTCTTTGCAGTTAACACAGTTTTATACAAGAGGCAGCCATATTAAAGTTTGTAATCAGGAATGTTCATATAGAGGACATTTCCAATATTTCCTATATTTTATAACTCATTTTGGCCAGTACTTTGTCATTTGTACCCTGCGTGGTTTCCAACTTATTAATATGATACCAACTCAAGGAAGAATAGCCCACATTGCACTTATTTCTGAGGCCATTACCAATGGCTTCAACATACCAACTTTCCGATCTACCACACTGCAGTGGATTTGGATATATGTTCAAATTCTTATGTGGATTTAACATAAATAATGAAAGAATAGTGAATGTCGTAATGCCTTCGCAGTCTGGTTTGGAATATGAAAGATTCAAAAGATAGCAAAAGCAAAAGCAGAAGAAAATATAAACGAGCAAGGGAAGGAGACAACTGGTGAGAAAGCAGGAGAGACTGAGTTGTGTGGGAGTGAAGTCACAAACTGACTGGCAGTCCTGCTGAGGGCTAGCAGGTGGTGTACACACACACACACACACAATCGCACAAACACGCTTCCCCACATGGGAAAGCCAGCCAAGGCATCTGTGCTTGAGACCTGTGTGATCCAGGCTGATGGGATGACAAGCAGGCACAAAGAGAGGAATCCGGCTAGAGTTAGGGAAAAGTGATCTTGATGTGCAGCCAGCAAATGTGGCTTCATAGCACCAAGTACATAACTTGTCAGACAGATATGCTCACTGAGGCATGCACAAAAACACAGACTACAATAGCAGAAGGTCAAGCAAAAATCAATAAAACTAGTGTATGTTTAAATCTTCCAATTACTGGCTGTGCTTGTGCACTGTGGGACAATATCTGCGTTCCTTCCCTTGTCCTTACCTTCCATGTCTTGCACTGGTTTATAAGACTTGTTGTCTTAATTCCTTTAGCAGGGAAGCAGTAGTTTTAATATCTGTCTATTTTCAGCATTTGCTTAATCCTTACAGGGTTTCTGGTGTGCATTTCCAGAAGGCAATAGAGAAATGAGAAGTACATCCTGAACAGTTTGCTAGTCCATCACAGGGTAACAGCCTCTGACTCGTACTTAAGAATAATTTAAAATCTCCACATAAGCTAACGTGCACATGTTTGGCTTGTCGGAGGAGGTCGAAGTACCTAGTAAGAACCCAAAGATGCACATGACTAAACATTTAAATTTAACACAGAAAGATTCTAGGCAGGACACAAACAGAGAATAATGTTCTGCAAAGGAATGGTGCTAAGAATTGCAGTAAGGCCCATACCTATCAAAGAGAATGCATGGCTAGGCAAAATGTTATGTAATAGACGTATTAACCAACAATTGGAAGTCTTACTCAGATTGCTCTGGATGAAATTAATTTCAATATTTATTTAATCAATCAAAACTGGGAGACTGATTGTCAAGAACCAGTGCCTCTTCATTGTATCCATGTTGCAGCTATTCCTAATAACTGTGATTCAACAAAGTTTAAGGGAATTAAAGTACATTCCCCCGCAACTGATTGTTTTACATTCCCATAGCCAACAGGAAGCCTTCACATAATCCTCCATAAGTGCGCTTAAAGCTGTGCTGCCTGCTATAAATCCATATTAGAGCATCACATCAGGATTTCTGCATCATTGTGTAGACTGCATTCCAGCACTCCCCCATGCTGTGTCCCAAAATTTAAAAACACTGACAAGACACTCTGGCTCCAGCTCTAGTCATCCATCTCCCTGCTTTGGAATCTGAGGCGGCTCCTTTTTTCTTAACTGTGTCTTTATGCAAAAGCATCTATCTTATATCAGTTTAGCTAGACATCAAAACTCAAACACGATCATGGTATTGCACAGACACTCCAACAAGTCACTGAGTCTGGAGGCTTTTACTTCATCGTTGACCATGTGGAAATTGTGGTGAAAGAGTTATCACAGAAAAATTATGGCAACCTCAAAGACAAAACCAAAGCAATCATAAAAGCACAGTGAGATGACCAATCTGGCACCCCACACACATTAAACCTCTTTCATTCGATTTATAGAGCTCTACATGTGGATGCTCATTCAATTTATAGAGCTCGTTATTGGGCTTCATAGCCAAAGGGGCTCTTAATGAAACAAGGAAACCCGGTCTGACGCACCGCTGCAATGCATGCAGCATCACTAGTGAGTAAGAGTAGTGTCCACTTTCACAGGGCTGAGATAAGTGGAAACTGAGGTCGGCTTTGAGTCAACATTGAGGGAGTTGTCTGGTCTACAAGCACAGCACATCAACTGAGACCACAGAGCAAAAGGTACTTTGAACCAACCCCCTTCATCGCTTTATTTCTCCATTATCGTCATTTTGTCAAGTAATCCATTAGCGTGACTAAATGTTGGTGGTGTTTCTGCTGTCAAATCTGAAAAAAAAAAGTTTCTATGACTCAAGACAAGCTGCAAGAGACAGAAGCACTTGCAACCACAATAGAGATTTTGATATTTACCACAGAGCGGCTTGATGTCAACAAAAAACTAGGGATGTGCTTAATCTTCTCTATGGGTCTATATACTGGTTTGTCTATTTAAATGCACCCAACAGGAGTTTTTCCCCCCTCTTACCATAATTGCTACTCGTCTTGAGCTGGGAATACTCAAGAGGATGGTTTAAGCCACAATGTCAAACCACAGGGCTTATAATATCGAAACCAGAGAACACATTTTAACCAAAGCATTGGTTTCATATTTATCAAGTTTATCTGTAAGGAACCTAATTAGAGGTCACATCACAGCAGTAACCTTTACATCATTGTAGCCCCGTTGTTGGAAATACCTTTACTTGTGTTTGCCTCCGGAAAAAATAACCACAGCAAAGCCTGACAACTTCATCATTACGCTCACTCAATTCAACAGACACAGTAACCCATTACGCTTGTGAAAGTTACGGAGTAAATTACTTGTGTGGGGGGGAAGTGATGAGGGGAAAGCAAAGGGATGGTGAGGCATTGGTGGAGGTGAATCCAGTTCAGAATCCCCTGAATCTGCCGTTCATGTCACTGTCATTATTGAATCTAGCCTAGAGGAAGTTTCCCCATGAGCCAAGATTTTTATGCAGCTGTGAAGAACTGTGTGTGAGAATCAGCAAGAATGGAGCAGTTTCAAGTGAGCCAGGGGAAAACCTTTTGTGATTGTTACAGAATATGTTTCCATGACCACTAAAAATGACTGATGGCTTTTGTTGGTTGTGTGCCCTACTGACAATATTTTTAAAGCCTTGACCAGTGCAAACGCTTTTCATTCTTAGTTCATATTGCTTCACCACTTGCTTTGACTTGTCAATGAATTGTTTACCTAATGAATGCTTCTTATCCGACAAGGAAACATTTTTCCAAATTTCTTTTCCTTGTTATCATCAGGCAGTTTCTCCCTTTTCCATCCGTCACACACGCAAGTTGGAAAAGTACCAACAATTACGAGTCAACACGCCCATTTCAGTAATATAAAGCACATTTATACATTCAGACAACACCTTTGTATTTTAGTTCCTGGTCTGTCCCTTTAGAAGGCCCATATGAAATAAACTAGGAAGACAGTGCAATCACGAAAACAGAACTGTTTTGGGACTGTAGAGTAAAAGTTCAAAAGAATTTACATCACATTTATCCTGCCCCAAAATGTCAATACAAATTAAAATGGTCCAAAAGAAAAATTTTCAAATGTTTTGCAATCTGCCAACCAGAATTGATTTTTTGCCCATCTTTGACAAATATAAATAGTTAAATGGGTAAGCATTATATATAGTTAAGCCGTGAGTGATAAATTTTTTTCAAAAACAATGACGTAGTACTAGGTGTGTGTTGACGAGTGTGTGTTCAAACATTCCAGGAATTCCCACGGCTAAGAAATTTAGCTGGCCTCAGTAATATCATTCAAGGAAAGCCAGATAAAAAGGTATTTCAATGTGTCACAAAGAGTCGAAAGTAATTAATGGCAGACAGACACCATCACACTTTGGTTTCAGTATTGTGACACTGTGATTGAGGTAGTATTGTAAAGCTAGGTGTGAAATCCACACTTGCTGAACTAGGGTACTGCAACTCTGACATTCTGCAAGAAAGGGGGGGAAAAAACAGTCCCAGGAGGTGCTTGGGGATTTATTGACCGCAGGGGGAGTCAGGGAGTCTGGAGTTAACGAAGTGTCTAACCAGATCCATTGGGAAAAGAAGCAGAATTAGTACAGGGAAAGGCCACAGGGGAGTCTCTCATGTGTGTTCGCTTTGCACAGACAAATGCTGCTGTGCGCTGGAGACAGGTTAAGTGCCAGTGTCTGCACATAGAGGAAGTTCGGGCAAAGAGCTGCTGCCCCAAACATTCCTTATTTAGAGAAAAGCCATTGATCTCCCTCCTCTTTCCTTCCCTTGTCTCATATTGACTTTTTCTCTTCACCTGCTCCTTCGTGACTCCACCTCCAACCTTGTGTCTCTGTTCTAACTCTTTTTAATGCCCTCTAATGCCATCTTTCTTTGACACACCACGCCAGTCAGCAGTCTACCACTGAGGTTCTGTTTCTGCTCTGTATAAGTTTATGGTTAGTGTGGCGGTTAAGCTTATTTGACTTGATGGTGTGCATGCAAACAGCATGAAAATGCCTCCTTTAGATCTTTTTTTTTTTCCAATCCCCCCAAGATTGCTTTCCCACACACAGTCACAAAGTTTTCTTGAACTCCTGCTGCATGATGCAAATCTCACGAGGCCTCCTTGTTTTCCTCAACACAAAACTACTAAACTGCAAACTGTCAAGGTTCCCCTTTTTCGTTCATAACTACATACTATCTGCACTCCCTTGCATGGTGTTGTCCTGTCACATAGATCCAGTAATTCTCTATGTGAGTAGTGAAAAGGAAGGATAGACACGGAGGCCTTTGTGAGAAAAGTCAGCCACCCACACAGTACAAAGCCTGCAAAAGGTCAACAAAATTAACTTCACCTTTTCATTCTGCAGCAACAAACAACCAAAAATAATTATGGAAAGAGACATTTACACACATTTTCCAGGCTTACAATTTAAAGGTTCAAATTGTCCAGTTTTTCCACCTAGACAAAGTTTCCTTCAATATGTTAGTCCAAAACACACTCTAAAAGTCAACAATTTAGTTACAACCAGTCCCTGGATATAATGGAATTCAGTCAACAGGTTTCTTGTAAATGAATAACTACCAAGCTATTTTTTCTGGGACAGGAAAATATGAAGGTCTGGCTAAAAAATTCAAAATATTTGATGTAAATTGGACTTGTTTTTCTCAAAACCAAGGAATACCTTTCAGACCTCAGGAAAGGATGGCCTTGTGTTTCCACGTATACCAAGTTAAGCGGTATAAAAATTAACTTCTGATGTAGTAGTTTAGACAAGACATGTTTTCTAAAATGGACATTTTCGGCTCCCTTCACGCCAGCAGCTTACATTCAAAAAGGACAGTATGGTGATAAGTACAATCTAGATTTTTCTGTTTGTAGCGTATCCACAGAGGCCCACTTAGTACAAGAACACTATTGCTTTCTGCGAAAGAAGCCACAAAACAAGAAAAACGGCGTGAAAAACAAGCCGTTTTTCACACTTGTTTGTCTTTTTGGCTTCTAATTTGAAGCTGGTCATTTTTCCAGACCACCATTTTTTATCTTTCTAATTTTAAAAGTTTGATATAAGGGTACACCCTGGACAATTTAAAGAGACCAATTAACCCTACAGTCCTGTTTTTGAACTGTGACAGTACCCAGAGAGAATCCACACATGCCTGCATCTGAAGCCAGCAAAGACAAAAAGGTGACGTGATGATAACGGTAGGTAAGAGAAACCATAACAACGCGATATTTGGAGTAGTTTATAACAACAATGTCTATATCACAGCAACAAAACATATACTTAAACCAAGACATGGAAAGCCAAATCTAGAAAATATATAAACAATTTGCATAAGGTTCCCTTAATACTAAAGTTCTGACTTATTTCAAAGTAAACTGATTTTCTTCAGGAGTGAAGAAGGTTCACCTGCTTCCATAACCTTAACCAAATTACCAAGGAAATTATATTCTTAAACAGTCATCAGATCAAGATTAATAAAAACTCAGAGGACATCTTATTGGGTGTAGTTGCTATAGGCTTTGAATGTGAAAATGGGCTTTTTAATTACATCAGCCAACACAAAACACACCCGCCCACTTTAGCAGTTCACCTCAGAGGAGTGGAGGAGTACTTGTGACAGCGTGTGGCTTTACATCATCTCAGCTTTGCTCATCACAAAGCTGGAGTACGTGTCGCTGCATTTACGATCAGACCCACTATGCTGCTTCTCCTTTTCCACACCTCCACTCACACTCCTAGGTCACACCTGCTACTTTCCCGGCACAGTGGACGAGTTGCTGGGCTGATGGAAAGTCTATACGGTGAGGGCAAATACAGCTTCAAACAAACACCGCTCCCCCTGCTCGAGCACACCTACGCGCCCTGTCACTCACTCTATCTCACATACACAAACACAAGCCCTCTGAAATTACTATCCACATGAAATAATGATGTGACTCGCTATATAGGCATGCCATGGTGGCATTTCTTCCTTTGTTAGCCATGCATTAGTGGGATCGGAATCAGTAGAGCCACACGGGGGGAAAATGTCAGGTTTTGTTCTTAAGTGTTCCTTGAAAGCACTGCGTCACATGCTAAAAACCTATTTGCTTGAAGCCAATTCGCTGGTTACTAAGCAAACTGAGCAGAATTTTGTTTCACGCATCATTCCGAGTAGCTCAGCGGACAAAGATGCCAAATGTTTCAGATGCAACTTGCTTTTTGGAAAACGGGCGGCATCGTCATAAGTTGAGCTGTGAGCTTTCGATGCTCTTTGTTGATGGAGGCCTTTTCTTGCCAGCTGCGTCATCTTGAAACTCTTTTGAAATCAGGTAGCCTTCCTGTCAGTACAGCTAACGAGGAGGAGTGGGTGGTGCAGGGGAAAGTGTAAAGATGACAAGGATTTAAGCCCTATCTGTAGAGTGCTTTAAAAACACATTTTGCTTAAGCAACTTGTTTTAATGTGTAAGAGCAGTTTTAATAGTTTCCAACTCCACAATCTTCACACTGCAGGATCCTGAGAGAGAGGCCCCAACACGATCTCTGGGGAAACCCTCAGCGTCTCTCACGCTGGTCTGAATAATTAACTCTTGATCTGTTTATGCTCCAGCCTTATTCGGAGCAGGTCGACCGTAGACTCGCGCCTTTTAAATCCTCCCGATTTCATCTGAAAGCAGAGTGCTAATGCTGGGGCTGTGTGAAGACGTGCCACACACTTTCTCCTCTCCTCCAGAGAGTGAAAGTCTTTGTGGTTTGTGGCGACCATGTCATTTCAGTAAGAAAGACACGAGAGAAAGAATGATGCATGACATCTCTGATCTGTTCCTGGATACCCAAAAACATGGGGATTTCTGCTAATTATGTATGCATTTTTGAGTCTCCATGACGGGGTAAGAGGAGATAAAATACAGAAATGATGAGAAAAGCTCAGAGCAGATGCTGCTGTAATGGGAAACATCAGAAAACGGTTACAGTAAATGGGTGCTGTGAGTCCTCTGAACTCTAAGAGCACAGATGAGATTTTTTGACAGCCCACACTGAAATTTTCAAGGTAGCCGACGGTATCAGTGAAAGGAAGAAAAACACTGCTTAGAATAAGCCGTCTTGACTTGGAAAAACTGTCACATCGGATGAGCATCAGTCTTGTACTTAAAATAGGCTTGGGCCTTTTTCAGGTCTTTTAAAAGGATTTTTAAAAAGTATTTTTCAAATCCACAGAAATGTTCAGCCACTGTTTCTACTGTATCAAGTGCTTTTAATGAGATGCTAGATTAACTATCAGTGGCTGAAGCTGTATGGAACAGAGTAGTGCAGCCATAAAAAGCAGGAATGAATGATCTATGTAACATTATTTTAACAGCAGAAGAAATGATTATTGTTTTATGTTCTAAATAAAAGCAATTAAAGAATCATAAAGTAACCCTGTGCAGCAGTTCACCCTCCCGACACAGAGAGAGAGCAGCCTGACTGTCAGCTGGCTGAAAGGAAGCCATTACACTTTCTTATTTATACAACGAAGACAAATTCAGCTGTTTGATATGATATTGTGTTACAGAGCCCTTTTTAGGTGAAAGCCCTAAATTCCATCCTGTATATACACATGCATACATCAATCTGTTTTTTCAGGCTTTATAAAAAACAAAGCCACAATAAATGTGGCTCTTGAATGCTCTATAGTATACCAGAGGACATTTCTCAGAAGCCATTACAGCGCAATCTCAAGCTCTGGTTTCACTTCCCATTAGCCATTCAGAACCATGACAATGCCCATGGGGGCCCAACTGTGCAGCCATGTCTGAAAGGGTCCAGACAGCCATCAGTACTTTGTTTTCCAGTTGCACAGATCTCCTCTTTTAACATGTTGTTTTTACAATATAACATTAATTGTGGACAGAATCAACTATATAAATAGGTCTGGTATGAAAGAGTTTCCCATTATTTATGCAACATGTTTCGTGTCAAACAGATGTGGCTTATTGTGAATCTTAAAGAACTCAGGAACAAAAATGGAGCCTGGGTTCCTCTAGTTTGGAAAAGCATGGAATTGGATTTTAGTATGGAACGATTTGCTCTTCCAGGCTTTTTCTGTGTACCAGTGCCTAAATGTTGACTATCTTTGACTGTGTCTGCTCAATATTTTGTCTTTTCACACTTCTTTGTGGCTTACCCTTCTTCCTTGCATCATCCCACCTCTCCCTCTTCCCTCCTTTCTGCTTTCCTTCATTGTGTTCCTGTTACTTTTTCCTCTTGCATACCTTCCTTCCATCTTCCCTCCTGTCCTTTCCTTCCAGTCTTACCCTCTTCTCTTTCCCTCATGTGCTTTTAATTTCTTATTTACCTTGTTCAGTGCGTTACTTCTTTTTCTTCCTTGTATTCTTTCTTCCAATTTGTCTTTGCATGCTCCAAATTTAAAGCATTTATGCTGCAGTTCATAAAGCTTTTGTGCTTTATACTTTAAAGTGAAAGTTAAACAACTAAAAACTTGGGGAATTTGATTGTGGAAGATATCAAAGGAAGAACATGAAAGAAATGTTGGATGCTTGTAGTATGCAACTTGAATTGAAAACAGCATTTTTAAAGAGAAAATGGAATAAATTAGACTAAAAATTTTGTTTTTTCCATATTTTGCCCTTGAACATTAACTCAATATTCATGTTAGGCTAAGCTTAAAACCAGAGCTTCCACCATTCTGCCCCAGTCCCAGATTACCCATCAATCCCATTTCGTTCTCTTTGGCTCAGAGAGCCCACCAATCAGAAGACAGCACGACGAGGAGAAGATAGTAGATTGGCTCTTTGAGGGAAAAGGGTGGAGCAGCTAAAGCCATCCCCTAACAACAGCAGTGAGCTGTGAAATGAGTCTAAGAGATGGGGAGAATTCACTCATCCAGTTTCGTCCTCTGCAGCGTTTAGTTTTTCCCTCTTCCTCTACACTCACTTCTGACTTACGACTCGTGCCAGAGCCCTCCTGTTTTCCCTCTGCATTTCTCCTGCACACTTGTTCCATCTCAGAAAGTGCTTTCTATATCCAACACCCCCCCCTCTTCCTCTTCCTGCTCCGCTCGCCTGTCAGTCTGTATACGACTGCTGACTGCGGACGGAGCTCTGCCAGTGCTTCAGCTGTCACCCAAGCTCGCTGTCGCCGAAGCCGGGTGGGTCGGGCTGGCTGTAGGCGGAAGGAAGCAAGTGACACACTGTGCTACACATACCCACACACACATAAGAGCAAAGCGTGCACGCACACGTATGCACTTATACACGCATTAGCAGCTCAGCTCGGGTTGAGCGGGGTCTCTTCCCTGACCTACTTCTTTATTGTCACTAAGAGGCAAATGCAGAGTCCGCTCGCGCTCCACATAAACTCTGCGAGAGAGCGGGGCCGTGAAGGCTGCTGCTCGGCTGCACAATGCGAGAGTTCAGGAACAAGAAGGGGCCCCTAACCTCACAGTTCCCCCTCACTTTCTTCCCCCTTGTAGCAGGGGAAACGGCTACAAACAAAAAGGTGCCCCCTGTGCAGGCTGGAGGTGTTACCAACCAGCTCCAGCCTCAAGCAGCCATCTTGTCTGAATGTGTGAAAGATAAGCAAGTAATGAGCGCATGAATGAAAGAGGAAGAAATGACTCGAAAGCTTCTTTCATTATCAATCTCGCACTTTTTAAACTTTAAGCATTAAGTACATTAAAAACAATCTAGCTTATACTACCTTTAGCTTATATAACAACTGGTGTGAAAAAAATCATGATAAGCTTTCTTGGTTTATTCATCCAATGATTAAATGATACAAGCAAAATTAAGCTAGCTGATTACGTCCTGATAAACTGGCTTGTCTTGTTTTTTCCACAAGAAAAATAAGACACACTGCAACAATATTTTAACTTTATTGATATTTAATGTTCCAACAAAAGCAAAAAAAAAACACAACTGACTTAATTAGGCATGAGCTTGTATTAGACTCTAACTGAACAATTAAGATGAGAAAAACATTAAGCTATTTACACAAGAAAATGAATTCCTACTCCTGCCAAAACAAATAATATTGGTCAATACTGTTTACAGTTTTTACAGCTGCTGGTTTGAGACTGAAACGTTAAATTAAGCAAGTGCCTTTCAAGCATGTTAAAGGATAGCAGCTGACCAGCAGTGTGCAGCACATTTCCAGGCCTTTCATTAAAAAGACATCCAAGCCAAAGACATGGATGAAACACTGTCAGCTGAAGGATATTTGCAAACAGGACATACAAAAATTATTGCTTCTTAAGTTCGGATTCAGCAAACTAATAAAACTCCTTAACAGAGGGGCAAAGTCCACATTCTGATGATTCAAAATACAATAAAAAGGGTCAAGTTCCTACAGCAAATGCCAACTAACGGTTACATCATATCAAAGTTACTGGTGGTTTAAAACTAGAAAAAAAAACTATTGGTCTAAAGAAAGCCGCATCTTGAAGTGGCTTTCTAATTCAGTCCGAAAGTCAATATTCAGCATGTTGTAAAGGTATACCCAAATCTGATTAACTGAATTTAAAAAAGGTTGCTGCCGAACTTGATGACATGCTAAGCAGGAAATTGCACCATTTTAATCATGGCTTGGAGCAGGGATATGTCTACAACAAGACAAAAACTGGTAGCGTACAACAATAAACTACCGTCTGTAAATGTGACTAAATCATTTACTACAAAACAAAAAAACTTTAAAAACCTGACTTTTGTGCCAAAACACGAAGAGATCTCTTACTGAGTTTGAACTGTAGTTGCAGGTAGTTTCCAGATAAAGCCCAACACTATCCCATGAGGATAGTGTTACTATGGTGCAGCTGGGGTTTAATTATAAGCAACGTTGAGGTTGGCTATGATTGAGTCTCAGCTTGCTCGTCTTAACGGTCCCTGAAGTGGAAATGGCAGAATACCCGTGAGGAAGGAGAGGTGCTTCCCAGACGTACAAAGGCTTCCAACAAACACAGAGACCGACGACACAGGAAGCCCACAGAGAGAGGGGGAGAATGTGACCATTAGAAGATTCTCAAAACCCCCCTTTGCTCTTCAAAGTCTGACAGTACTGCACTGATCACACCTACCAGCAAGAAAGAAACTGAAGGGAGGATGAAGGAAAAATAAGGAAGAGAAAAAAAATTAGAGAAACTGTCATAAGTTTTGAACGACCATCATCCTTGCAACTCCACAATTAGAAGAAAATATTTTATCACACACACTAAATGAGAAATAATCATCATGTTGCTGGATATCTGTCATTCATTTAGTTAGTGAGTCATATCATGATGGGTCAACATTGGGCACAGTCACAATAAACTCTGCCAGTGAACGACAGCCGACTTCAAACATCAATCCATCTGACAAGTTTCTCATATATCAACTCATTCATTTATGGAAATCACATGCAAACTGGCTGTCAAGCTCTGGACGAATCTACAAGGCTTGGACGAAATTCATTTCCCTACGCATGATTATTTTTGCCGCTTTCTGCTACACAAAGCAATGAGATCACTTGTTTATGGAACGCTTGTCGAGAATGAGGAAATGCACAAGCCGGGAGATCTCGGAAAGTGGAGGCAGTTGAGAATGGACCAGTTGCTGATGTCAAACTATTCCATTTCTTGTCTGTCCATCAATTGCATGTCGCTTTTCTGAGAGTTTCATCATCCCAGCGAGGATCTATCGCTTTTCTGGAGAGTCCCAAGAGTTTGTTTGGTTTGAAAAGCTGTTTGGAAACTTTATAATATGTCTGCTGAGCAAGACATATAAATGTAGGTCAACTACTAGAGGAGATAAACTGACTAAAACAACCTCCTGACACTGGCTTCTCATACTTGAGTTAACTGCTGATATACTTTGCACAACTTTATAGCCATTTTGAACATCACTGATTGGCTGCAGAATACTTATATTACATGTATCTTGTGACTTTTAATTAGACCTGTAAAATTTATGCATCACCATGCAGTTTTTTTGTCTATTCATTTTCTGATATAAAATCCTAATAATTAATCCTTAGTTACTATTTTTGTTCCTTCTCATATAAGTGCAAAGAAAATGGCAGAAAATAAGTCCCTGAGTTATCCAATAAAGAGCAGAAAAGCAAAGAGGCAAACTATTTCTGCAAAGCAAACACCTAATAGATAAAACTAAAGTTAGTGGATATCTGTTCTATATGTTAAGTGTATGCATTATGTATTATCCAGGCATATAATGTCATTTTACAGCACAATCAAGTAACTATGTTACTTTCAGTTGTTATAAAAATGCTGTATTAAAAAGAAATTTGACAAAGCAAATTGGGCCTCTGCCTCTTTAAGAAGCTCCTGCTCTTTCAGACACTCCGCCTTCCATCCGCCATCACAACAACAATACTCTATTAAGCCATTTACAACCATTCTTAGTAGCACTGGACTGAGAAGTAGTTTGTATGATAAGCTCAGCAGACTCGTAGACCACCAGGTGTTTGCTAATTGCTGCTATCGCTAGTCTGGGGAGCTGTGTGGGGAAGGAGTGCTCCATCAGGTGAAAGGTCAGCTGGAGACTGCATCTCCGAGGAACTGTGAGAGTGAGTGTTTACGCACTCCCAAACTGTTGAGATCCTTGAGATTTAAGGATTGCTCAAACATGGATGTAAGAATCAAAGCAGCACTCCATGTATGTTTTGATGAGAGAATAACATTAAAACATGATATAATGCTCAAAAAGGGTCGATATTTACAATATGGCCTACCTCCCCCTTGAATATAAGGATCGGTACTGTTGTAGCTTTTGGGTTTAAAATTTTGCGTAAACATACCAATGCATTCCAGACTACATTACGTGAAAAGGTGAAAAACAATTACATGCTGTTGCCATCAGTTTAACACGAAGACAAGAATCAACTGACTATTATACAAATAGCAGCAGCTGGAGGAGCCGGGGGTGGTGGGTGATCATGTACAGCTAGGAATTCTGGGCCTCATGTCAGCAGCTGACTCTGGATCTGGAACAATAAATATCTAATCCCTGTCATGTAACGAGGCCAGGGTGCACCTCTGGACCCAATAAATCAATCAGGGTATCCCATGTAGGTGACCCTCGCTGCAGCAAGAGGAAAATATTTGAAAAAGAAAAAGAAAAAGCTACAACAATGCAAGTAAAAAAGAATAAACTGAGTTTGGAAACAACAATGGCAATGCAGAGGAATGAGGTGGTGGAAGCCTGGTTTATTTTCTGTCACCGTGGCTCATAGATTCATTTGAAATAATATGTCAGAAGGTTTAATAGCTTAGCTGAATCCTGTACACAGTCTGAGTTTTAAAATAATACCCATTATTACTGTCCGACTGTTCAGTGTGAAGCTTTAACAATCAGTTTGACTTGTGATCAAGCAGCTGATCGGGAGGGAGACTGCTGCGTAAACTCATGCTGACGCCAACATTAAAAAGCCAGCGTAAACCAATTATATTCCGATCAAGCTAATCAACGTCACAAGCATGACCCCAGAGTGTGTGTGACATGTGCCATTTCTCAAATCTCTGCCACATAGATTTTCATCTACTGCAGCAAACGCGGCGTTAAAGGCGAGCCAGCGGCAGTCACAGCTCTGACAAATTCGTCCCTCCATGAAAATGAGCAGTGGATAGATTTCAGCATGCAGCCTGCCAGAACCACGGGAGGGAGACTAAATGATTATGTTCCAACAACACCATTCCCGCTCACAGAAAAACAACAATCAGGGTTCTAGGTAGGATATTGCGGCCGCGTAAAATTAAAGGGGAGAGGGAGCGAGAGAGACAGGGGAGGGGGGAGGCTGATTTCATGGAGATAATCAGAGCCTGCAAGCATGTTTGACTGTCTCCAAATGTGCTGCTGGGAGTGGCAACCTGCAAATAATAGGCAGCACAATATGTAAATTATTTATATTTCTGAGTTAAGATACAAAGTAACTTAAAAATTTAATTTCAAGTGTTAAAGAAAACACAGAGTAGTTAGTGTTCTGAAGGTTAAGAGGAAGTGGGCTGAGGTGATAAGGAGATAAGACTACCATTAAGTGTAATGTTTAATGGAAGCTAATGCAGACAACAGAACATTCAACCAGGAGCCCAAAGAGGAACAATTAGCAATCAGCCCGGTTATGTTAGTACACTGATTTTTCTATTTTTATTTTTTCTGTTATTATTATTATTTTCAGCCATGTTGGTTTCAGCCATGAGTGCAGTGTGACCCACGTACTCACACTGTTTGGGTCAGGTCACTAAAAGAACATGAATATGCCTCACCCCCAAAAAAGACCAACACCACAAGCTAATTTATTTCAGTCAAAAGGAGAACGCTTAAAGAAAAAAAAAAAGCTCACACTGTCAGAAAGGCATTGTAAATGATTAGTCATCATGTGAGTCAACACATTTGTGACATTTGTCACAGCTCATTTACAAATGAAAAGAAAAATATTGACAGAGATAAAAAAAATAAAAAAAAAAGAATTTTGACCTGAATCACAGTGTGGTAATTATACTTAGTTTGTAAAATTAAATTTCCAGAAAACTTTTCATAAATAGAAAAAAATAAATAAAATACACACAAGGAGGACAGTGAAGGAATTTATACCAAAAAATAAAGACATGCCCACCAAGAGTTTGAATTTCTGGATCTAAACTGAGATGCACAGAAAAACAGTCTGCAGACTGGAATCAGTTCAGATCCAGTGTGACCTGTAGTGACCGATGACCAGCCAGCTGGAAGCTTAAAGACCTCATCATCTTCCAACCCCTGAATGCACCATATGCAAGTGCTTCCAAAGCACACAGAAAACACCACCTCTTCTGTGTGAGAAAATCTGCGTCTCCTCTACAAATGCAGAATTCAGTCTAGTAAAGAAAGATTAGGAAACAAAGCCAGAGATATTGCAAGAGAGGCCTTGAGCACTAGGGCTTACACTGAAATCATGATAACTGTTCAGAGTCTGCACAAAGAAAATAGGCAAGAAGTAATTAAATGATTTCAACTTGTAGTTTGGGCCAAATCTGAATTTCTGCACTTGAATTCTTAATCATTAAAACAGAAATGCTTCATTGCTTTAAGAATCAAAGAAAAGCAAACCGTAAAAGGACATTTTTAAAAAAAAGAAAGAAGTGAGCAGCAAGGGAAGAGCAGAAAGAAAAGGAGGATAAAAAGAGAGGTAATTAATAACAGCCCTGATACAGTGGGGACAAAAAATGAAGTTGATGCATGAGGGGCAATTAGATGGCATCCGTGGAGCTACACAAGACCGATGCAATCCCAGTTTTACAGCACCTACTGACGCTTGGGGGATGACGACCAAAGAGGAAGCAAGAAATGGGAAGTAAATTGAATTATTTTCAGGCTAAGACAGAGAAGAATCTCATGAAAATGTCAATATTACACTAGTGTAAACTACAAAAGCTACAGTCAATGCACAGCCAATTGATTATGATAGACCCAGCCGACACTTGGTTTGACTTTAAGTCACATGGCCTGCTAATAGCTGTCAATTAATTGGATAACTTCATTACTGTGTGCATTTTCTGGATTAAATGGATCGTTTGGTGTGTAAATGCTCACAAAGAACAAGGCTTCTTACAAACAGCACTACTGCATCTAAAGTGATTCACTGAACGAGAGGAAATCATGGGGTTTTCTGTTTTTTAAAACATCAAAACACAGAAGCCACGAAGGGACTAGTCCCCCAAAATTCTCAAGAGATAAACGCAAAACTCAGCATTTATCATATGGGTTTTTTCTCCTCATTTTGTTTCAAGTTGTAAGGTGCCAAGTAACATGCACAAGATGCTTTGACTCAAAACAGATAAAAGTCACGATGGTTTATTTAAATAGTTTACCGACAACAGAAAATCCACCCTTTGGATCAGTCAGTCATAAGAACACAGAAATTCATCATCGAGAGACTCCATCCACCACTGTTTAATTTCCACATCTTAAATGTTGCTTATTTATCTTTCAATCAATATAATCTAACTGTACATATTGCTTTTCCAGCCAATGGAACATGACGAGAATTAAAAACGTCATGCGTGACTTCGCGCTATGACTAATCTGAAATTCCACTCTCAATTTCTGTGTCTGAACGATGAGGCGGCTTATTCAGAATGAAATTTATTGTCAACAATGGCAAATTAAATAAAAAGGTTCACTGTCAGGAAACAGTCCGCCGTCACGAACTGCGAAAGAAACAAGCTTCTTATGACTAATTCTGTTTTATTTCAAAATTCGTCACAACATCTGGGCGATACGAGGAAGAGCCTGTATTGGCAAAAACTTATGTTTTCTATTCTCTGAAAGAGGGTGACTTACTCATTTCTAATGTATTTTGTTTTCTGCTACCAGCTTTGTGTCTTTTGGAGGAGTTCGATGGAATTCCTTTTCACTTTTTTAACAGAAACTTTATGTGTAACCTGAAGGATGTTTTCCTCGTTCAGAAATCTCGTCAACGTATCGGTTTCCATTCAAACCTGTGGGTGAGTAGGTGGGTGGGGGGATAAACAAGTCCCCTTACTGACACAAGCACTTGTCTATACAGCAGGCAGAGTGGTAGACTGTTACCGTTAAACATCAAAGCATTAATTCTTTTTGTAAGATACACACCAACTTTTACCCACCTTATAAGTTTCTATGTGTACGTATATACATGTGTAGTAGTCGGCCAGGTTTAGTCAATAAGCTCATTTCCTATCCAGTTCCTAAAACAGTTGAACCTCAAGACACAAACATTACATCACTCCTTGAAGTGACTGTCAAAGGCACATCTTAGACAAATGCTTTACACTGAATGTCGGCAGATATTTCACACGACGGTGTGCTTAATTAGATTACCGCCGTCCTCTATGGGTGTACTTCTCAACGATCTGCAAATTCCAGGCCTGGTCCGCAACCCCCGGGACCGTGTGATGTTTGATCCGGGGCCAGAGAAGGCCAGCCAGACATTCAAGCCCGGGCCCTGGCACCCTTCCCTCAATGCAGCTTGCACTATAGCTCCCTGCTGTGAGGCCTGAAGGAAATCTCACTGCCTACAGAATTGTAGAAAAAAAAAAAAAAAAAGAAAAGGCTCTTATCTATTGAGCGGGGGTTAAAGCGAGGGGAACAATACATTTTACACCCAGCCGACTTCTCTCTGTGGAAATGCTCAAGAAGTACCTATTGCTTTGAGAGGGAAAAAATCAATACGCAAAGAAGGGAAGAAAAAGAATCAATGCTGCGTTACTGACTTACCGATTCACACCTTTTAAAAATACTTTCCACCTACAGGAATAAAATATTTCAATAAATAAAACAAAACCCTAACAATTTAATTAATACAAATGTTACAGCTCAAATGACGATTAATAGCGAAAACAAGTGTAAAAATAATTTGAGAAGATCATTCAAATTGATGGACGAGCGCAAGATGTTAAAGAATAAAATATTCTTAATACAGCCAAACAATTTTAGAAAATCATGCAATTTGCAAGACAGTTGTATTGTATACTTTTTATGCTGCATGAAATCAAGAAGTGTCACCAAACATAACACAGGCAAAGATAATCTGAATACTAATCAAACATCCAGCCCACACCTATTACAAATGCAACAACTGATGGAGTGAGGGTTTACAGATCCCTACGTCCTGAACCACCGGCTAACCGTTAGCCATCACCGTAATGATGTTGTGACTGCCAAGCAGCTGGATAAAACTTAAGGCTCCCAGATACTCGAGTGTATTTCACTCTTCAAATGTCTGTGCGTACTTGAAGCGAAGGTCTGCCAGATATGTCCACACAAAGGTAAAATTTTACGATCATAACCTGTGTTGCAAGGTAAAACTGTTCATTTTAAACTGTTTTGTATGCAACCCCAAGCTCATAAGTCACAAGGATAGGCAAAAGCCAGACTGCCATTTTGTGTCACTCTAACAGGTGTGCCTCGCTGCATTGGTGGATGAGCACAAATTGGCTCATAAAACTTGCTAGTATCCACTTGTAAAGCGGGAAATTAAGGAATTTGTTGCGAGAAACATACGTAATCGGTATGCTCGTCGATGAAATCTCAACCGCCTGAGTGTGCGGAGCTCACAGAAGATGCACAGTACGCCACAGGATATGGGAGCCTTACGTCAGCATGTTATGACTGGCCAATGCTTCTCGGCTAACAACTGTAAAGAAAATAGTTTTGTGAATTTCTGTATTGTGGACCAAAACAAAAACAAACAACAAAAAAAGGAGAAGTGATTAACAGTTTTCCCAAAATATTGTGGTAATTTCATCTTGTTCTCACACTGCCTTCCTCATGAGCTGGAAGAATCTTAACAACCCTAAAAATTGTATTTAAAGTTCCATGGCAAAAACACAATATCTTATGAAATAATAAAGTAGAACCTGATTCATCAGCCAAAGCAGGACGGTGCCAAAAAGGAACTGAACTGAATATCCAACAGCTTATTAGCGGTAAGAAAAAAACTGCTCCGTCGTAAAAGGAATTATTTATAGATTACTGCTCTTGGTAGAAAGCTTGTCAGATTCTAACACATAACAAGAGCCTTTATGAGTGTACTCTGAATAGTTAGATTATTATGATCCCTGCACTGAACACATGATTCTGTCTAATCAGCCATCTTCATGGAAAATATAACATGTCAGCATTTACCAAAGCCAGAACATAGTTGGGATTTCCTGATCTTAGAAGCACGATTAAATATTTTACTTTACGCAGACGCGTGGGTTTGACAGCAAATCTGACATTTTAGGCACAGAGAAAAGCGTGTAAGAGAGGGGGATCAATACTTGACTGAGCCTCTGCTCTGCTGCCTCATCCCCCGAGGCTTAATTCGCTGGATGTTTAAAGACGAGCGATTCACAATAGGGGATCAGATGGGATTGACCACGGGATGAAAATGTGAGGAGTGTTTATTAAACCGATGTCGCCGAGACTAGGAGCTGTGGGTGAAGGTGAGCCGAGATCGTTCAAGAGGTTGTCCAAGAGACACCCGTAATGGTTATTAACAGCTAATTCCTGTCTAAGCTGCAATCGCCTGGTGATACAGAAAGGCTAAAAAACAAGCTAATACCTCCTTTTTATGCTTTAAAGCATGGGGATCAAAACTGAATTTTGAGAAACAAACATGAACACTAAAAGACTGATAATATCATAAGCAGGACTAAAATACATATAGTGCTTTAAGAAGAAATAAAATAAAAAAGAAACTTGTCTCCTTTGACCCCAGAATTGCTGAATTGTCCTTCAAGGGCCTATGTAAAGTCCACAAGGCCAAAGCAAAGACAAAGCTAAAGTGTTGATTCAGCTTCATGGGGATACTGAACGGATAAGCAGCGCCAACCATCCCCACACACACACACACAAACATGGATGAGTGAGCATGTGTGTCCGCAGACATACGAACACATGCAAGCAGCCTTTCAGAGCCTGACCAGCTGTCCTACCCCTCCCACCCTCCCATTCCCATCCCCATCTCCATCCAAACCTACGGGAGGCCGGAGGATATAAATCACTCGAACGAAGACGTGCACAGAGGGAACACGAGTGGTGTACGTGACACACACAAACCTACAGCGCTGAGTCCAAACTTGCCTTGCATTATCTACTAGCGCATATGCAGTCAAATACACCTACGCGAGCTTTTACACACACTTTGTATAACAAAGAAAGTCACACCCAGTTTATGGCATTACGCATGCAAATAGCTCACACAGTTTATGTGCGCAAGATACGGAGCAGAGTTGGCCTCAAAGTCAATTTATCTCACATACTGACTCTAGGTGTGCTCTTAAATACCTGTGCATGCTTTTGTGTGTATGCGTGTGAGTGAGTGAGTGAGTGAGCGAGTGAGTGATTGAGTGAGCGAGTGAGTGAGCGAGTGACGAAGAGATCAAGCTTGGTGCAAGCACCTGATAAGCAGAGAAGGTTGTATTGCATCACAAGATACTGGGCTCTGCATTACATAATGTGGAAAACTTAGAGAGTAAAGGTTACTCATGTTGATGAACCTTCCTTTGGTCGTCCAAACTGAAACTGCTGGCCTCAGGGCGCCAGCAGGGAGGAAGTCAACTCTCCTGGCAGAGGCACACCTTGTAGATCATTTTCCCATAAAAGTCTCCCCTGCTTTCAAAATTATGGTTTTATAGACACTAAAGCTTTCTTCTGATAACGCAATTCCATGAAAAATCTCAAAATATAGAATAGTCTATTATGATTCTGTTGTCTTAATCTTAAAGAAAGAAAAACTCAGTCAAGTTGTTTTAAAACCACATTTAAATCCCAATATGATAGTTAAAAAAAAACAAAAAACATTTTACATTTCAAAATGAGTTGTCTCATTTATTATTTTGGTACATATCAAGCATCCTTGTAGCACACAGTCTTACAGCATTGAGGAGCTATGGTAACTATGTGAGCTTTGTCATACAACCCACCCTCGTAACCACCAGGAGGTTAGAGTAACTACGTAATCAGCTTTATATCATTAAGCTGCTACAGTCACTACAGGCTATATTCTGATATCACCCTTGAGCACTGCGCCTTTTTCAGTGAGGTCTACACAGGCTAGCTCATGCTAAAAACAGAAAGACTGATACAAAATGTGGAGCTTTTAACAAGACAATCTTTTATTTAGAGGCATTTAAGTCAAAGGTGAGCACAATTTATGAAATATCCGGTCTATTCTCAGGAAATTAGCACCTTAACTGTCATGAGGTCACCAGTGTTGACTAACATGTAAGTGTTTTGGGGGTGACAGTTAAGGGGCTAATTGAATTATAAGTCTAAACACACATGACTTTGATTAAATTTTAGAGATTTATTTTATCCAGTGAGTCCCATTTTATTGTTCAATCATACATATACAGAGGAAGAAAAAAATTACACTTAATTATCTAACTTCAAAACTTGGTTTTGAAGTTTTGGTGATCAGGTGTGATTTTCCCAAATAGCTACATTAGCAACTATTAGCAGCAGTCAGACGGTCTTCCTTTTTATTATTTGAATGAGTGTCTATTTATATACTCTTATCACTAAGTTGAAAACATAAGTTTTGATGTGACAAGTTAAATTCTGATTAAAAGTCTCTAGAAAAGCCTTTTTTCTTCAGTAATTCTGATCTTTATCTATGGAGTGAGGAAACAATCCTGGAACATCAATTATTTTCCCTGCTCATCCCCTCATGGAAAATAATAATTCCTTACGTTTCAAGTCTGGATGGGAGCACTGAGTGGGCAAGCCAACTTTACTCCTCAGAAATGTCTCTGGCAGCAGCAACTGAACAAGGCCAGAGTGATGCGAAGCTGGGCCTGCAGCGTGGGAAGGCTGCTTCCTCACATGAACCACAACAAGTGATGTTCACCAAACTGCCAAATTTAATTATTTAGCATGTGTCGCTAAATAAGAGGAAGCGATGAGACCGACTAGGTCTGATTATGTGTGTTTCCCTACATCTGAGGTCTGTTTTGCTCTTTTGTTTTTGTTTGTTTAGCTCTTTGGAAATCCAAATGATGGATTCTTGTCTTGTTGGAAACTGATTCTCTCTCATGCTCATAAATACAGCACGGTCATGGGAAAACTGACTAAGCAAAAACACGCCTATGAGGATGACACCCATTTCATAACCGCCTTTCACGTGTGCCACGTGGAGTGCAGCCATAGTGAATGTATGGTAGTAAAATAAACAGGCTGTAAAGCACCTCTTTTGCCAAAGTGCACTCAGCTTTGCCCTGGTAGCCATAGTGACAAAGGGGTTGCAAAGTGAACTCTGCCATGTTGCACATGTGAGGAGGAGAGAGATTATGAAAGAAGAATTTGCATTGAAACATAAGGTTAAATGAAGCGCACCGAGGCTCGAGCACGGCAAAAAAACAACCCCGCGACCCTCTCCTTCGTGGGCCCGCATGGGGCCCACATTTCATTTGGACAGGCCAAAGAACGCCGGAGCGAGACTGAGGGACACAGAGATAAAAAGAGGAAAAGGAGGAGAAGAGAAGAGGGGTTGGGGGGGTTTGAGTCTGTGCCTTTGCACTCCCCAGGCTCTCTATTTTTGTTTCCTCTTTTTGTGTGAGCTCCGGCACACACACTCGCGCAGCGCAGTGGATTTTCAACTTGGTCCTCATCAGTTGTGGGCCTGATGAAACGAACACTGACAGCCTCTTTACATTTGTAAAGGCCCCTGCAGCAGCTGGGCTTGTCACACACACACGCACGCCCACGCACACACACACACCTAAAGGCTTTGAATCTGAGGCCTAGCCCGAGCTTGGGCCAACAGGAAGAGCCGACTCTGCACAAAATGGCCCTGGCCGCACTGAGCTGCACTCCGCTGCGACTCTCGCTAACGCGGATAACCATCCACACAATATGTGTCATGTTTTGTTAAACAGAACAACACTGCCCCGCATCAGTCTTTGATACCTCATTCATGACAAAGTTTTTACCATTTAAAAAAAACAAGCTTTGTAGGATAAAAATAATAAAACACACCTACACAAAATACAGTTTTCCACCTAAGAGTAACACTTACAAATCTAGATTAAAAAAAAATAAATTGGCAGTGTATTTTACTTCAGGAGGTATTAACGTGTCTAATCATAATCATAGCCAAGCCCTGTTTGCCTTAATTATATTTTAAATCATTGTAAATTTTAATATCAGTCGCAGACAGCGAGTGTTTGTTGGGAGCACAAGGTGGGGGTTAAGGGGCAACAACTCACACTTGTGTTTCAGGGGAAATGGTTAAGCCAAGCATGTATAATTGTCTTACGCTAATTAGGGGGAGGCAAAGAGAGGGAGGAGGGGTGGAGTGATCCGTATGGGCCAGGAGTCCCGTCTGAAAGCCTGGAGAGGAACTCCTGGAGCAGGAATCTACACACTTGGTGGGAAAGAAAAGACAACTAAAAAGTTTTTTTTTTAAGGCCTATTTTGGTCTAAGCCAGAGTCTACACATCAACCACATCTGGGGAAAAAAAAAAGTCTAGACCTTAAAAAAAGAAATCATGTCATTTCAGGAAGGTTCAGAAAAACTGTTCTATTCTGGAACTAGCTTAAATTTGGATTTGAATGACTCATCATTTCCTCAAACATCCCGTTTCCATTAATGCAGGGGAAGATTTACACACATGGCCTAGTTAAAAACCTTATCTTTGCCGTCTACAATCAAACTCCTCCTTCAGCAAACAGCAGCTAGTTTTAATTAATCTCAACTACTGTGAATGAAACTGCTCGGTCACATCAGAGTGTATCGCGTAACTATGCTACGACCCAAAAAAATAGGAACAAAGATCAAGCTGTTCTTCTGTCAGCCTTTCCAAACATCTGTCTCCTTCAAGTCGCCCCACATTTGCGCTGCTTTCCAATAAAGGCTGATACATCAGCACATTGTGTTACTGACACCGAGGTGCTGAAAGGAAACAAAAAACATCTGGTGGCCATAAGAGGTCATGCATGCAGATGTGATAAATCCCTATAAAAAGAGACTGTTTTTTTTTTTTACACTTTCCTAAAAAAAAAACAATAAGTGGTAAATTCAAACTAGAAAGTGCCAACTGTAAGCTATTAATTCAGCATTTTAATGTAAAACTTATGAGTTAGAGTCATGTGGCCATAAACTGAAAAACAGTCTTTAAGAAACTATTACTCTGGCTGCGATGAAGCATTAATGTTTCTACTTTCAGACTTAATGTTGCTCGTATAAAACTGTTGCTCAATTTAGCAACCTATTTCGTAATATTGTTAACTTTTGGGGTTTATTGTGGAAATCTGTTGCAAGGCCAAAGCTTAGAATAGGCTAACATGGACAGTAGACCAGGATCTCAATGTTTTCAGGTTACCCCATTATCTTTTAATGAATGGATATTTTGAAAGTAACATCTAATATAGTTCCAAGCAAAATATCTTATCAGGTAAGGTGTTTCAATCTGTCAAATCTAAGCAATCTGCAACAATTTGAAAACAGTGAGCCCTACGTCTGACTAAATCTGCAACTTTGAACAGAACATACACACCTCCTTTGGTTTTGTTTGTTCTGTACTGTTTTGGAAAGGGTTGTATGACCACATAGAGGTTCGACATAGTTAATATATCACTTTTGGTTAATTTATTTAAATGGATCAAGATATTTCTAGAAATCATGCAGTGTTAAACAGATAAATTCAGAGAAACTATCTTCATGTAGACAAGGGCCTATGTGTTCCCAACTAAACATCAAACGCAAAATGTACACATTAAACAATTTATCTTGGTAGTAAGGATGTTTAATTACAGTTTTTCATTACTAGACATAAAAAGTCATAACATTTAAGAAAAGGAACCGTAATCCTGAGACAATAACAATAAATGATCTGTGCAAAGCACACAACCATGGTTAAAAATAAAATATATATATATATCTTATTTGCTGTTTGTAGTATTTTTCCACTGTTTGTTCCATTAGTTTGTTGGTAACCCACTGAAAAAAAGGACTTAAACCCAGTGTATAAGATACAGTGTCTCCAAATTGCCAGGTGAGATAGCTACAGCCTTAAACAAGCTTCCTTACGCCAGTAGGTGATGTAGTGAACTTAGTCTGTGTTCCCAACTGGTGGAGAATTTCACTGTTTATCTGAGTTAATTTACATTTAAAGTAAGTTGTGTTTTCGCAGTCAAGCAAATGCTGAATTAAATCAAGATTGCTAAACTAAACATGGCAAATACATTGGATAATAAAGCTCACAGTATGCTAATCAGCTAACGGTGTTGCTAGATGGTGGCAAATACAATGCTTGGTATGTGTGGAATGTTCACTTTTAAACGCCCCCGCCAAAGTAGGCTTTTCTATCAGATACAAAATCTCTTTCCATTATGACCTATGAACACATCACACTAGCGAGTGAATTGATTGAACAAATCACAGAACTTCAGCCTATGGTAGTTTCTTCAGCAGCCGTGATGGCTGTGAACAGATTATTTTTGTTTTTTAAGCGATTGATGGGAGTAAATATTTGTGTCTGAATGTGTGTCTGTCATCTGTTTTCATTGCTAACCAAATTACACTTTCATTTTGTGATACATGCTACAATAATACTAAAGGTAACAACTGAATGTTTACTAAATATGACTAATGAAATTAATTTGTCCTGTCCAGTGGCATTCTGATTAGAACAGTTTCACAACAGGGAATAAACGCCACCCAAAAAAAAAAGGTGATAAAATCTTGTGGCCATCTCTAGTTAATAGGGAACCAGAACTGTCTGTTGCCCAGGGGCCTGCATCCTGCTAAGCCAACAAGAGGAAACACTTTTTAGAAACGTTTCAAATCATGTTGTGCCGGGGTTGTGATATCAACTATGAAGGTTTAGGACAATTTGAGAACAGAAGTGCTACAAACTTTAAATCTTCAGTCACTAAGGGACCAAGCAAGCGTGTGCTCGAAACAAACCACACAATGATGACATTGTCATTGTCGCTTTGCGAGGTATAAAGCAATGAAAGAAGAGACGGGTACGAGTCCAAAACGCGCAAGGACGCGAGTTAAAAAGCCAACACCGAGCGGAATAGTTCCGTTTCACAGCCCCCCTTCCCCATAAATTCACCAGAAAGAAAATGGTCGCTTCGTGCATAAGCCTCTGCAATGCGACTGAACTGAACACAGCCTCTTTTTTAAAAAAGACTGGGTCGTTTAAGAACACGGTGTTCAAACGCCATAGGCCGTTTATAGCGGTGTTAAAGGTAAATTATGAGACCAAACACCGGTGAGCTAAGCACCTCTCTGTAGCATTACAGAAAAAATGGAGTTGTGCTGCTGCAATATACATCTACTCCTTCGCAGAGGTCATACAGAGAAGATTGGAGAAAAATACAGAGCGTGGTGGAGTTTAGATGTTATAATGGACCAATGAACATCATAAGCACATATAACCGCGTCCATTTGTCGTGTGTAAGTGTTGGAAATTGGGTGAATACGCAGAAAAGCATGACCCTCTTTTCCTGCTGCTCTGCCTGACTCTTTATGGAGAAAATTAAAGAGCCACAGCAGTCCGGCGAAACGTGTCGCCCCTGCAGCGAAAAAATAATAATAACCAAACACAGTCTCCACAACACAGTCCCCTTACACGCGTTTCCACAATGAGAGTGGGGTTAATTGTTAAATAATTCGCTGTGAAGATAGAAACGCTCAGCATGGGACGAAATGGAGCAGAGCTATGGCCGACAGGCTCGTCTTCTCCGAGCAGCAAGAAGCGAGGAGCGAACAAAAAACGATGGAGGGGAAAGCCTTTCCTGAAACGTGTTTGCAAGATTGTTACTATTTAAAACATTTCCCACCCTTACGTCACAGCACAGACGCACAGGGCATCCCTTCGGCACAAGGAAAACGAAGCAAAAATGAGCAAAACAGTCCACCTTGAAGCAAAGCAGAAAGCCCTAAAACATGTCTGATGTCGAAGAACCCGCTGGAGCTCAGACACTAAATAAACACCACAGTCTCTTTACAGCACAACTATGTCACTGTTTAAACTTCGATTTGTTACATTTTAGAGGTTATTCGACTCAGACGGTGCATTATTGTAACCTTCGCAGCCCCCGATGAAAAAGTTTATGCGTTTTCACAAAGGCAAACTTGAATAGATTTCGGCGAGCATTTCAAGCAAACACAATTCTACTTACGTATTTCTTCTGGATGATATTCCTCTTAGGTCTTTCCTTGCTCATTATGCAATCCTCCAAAAGTAAAATGTTTGGCTATAGAGAGAATGGCCACATGAATTTCTTTTCTTTCGCTCTCGCCTCTCCGGGGCTCCACCAACAACTGACTATTTAAATCCCCGGCTCTGTGAGGAAAAAGCTCGCTAGCTCTTGCAGAATCCTTCCTTTCGGTGCTTCCTTATGGGTTTTTATATAAATCCCAGGATTCAAGCTTCGGCGACGAGCAGAGAAGGACCGGACCCGAACTCATTCAAGGATAACATAGTCAAAAAAAAAAAAAAAAAAAAAGAAGACAAGAAAAACAAACGCACAACAATAAGTTCCATTCGCCCGAACGGCTCTGCTTCTCGTCTCTCCCCCGATCTCTCGCTCTTTCTCTCTTTCGCTCTCTCTTTCTCTCTCTCTCTGTCTTCACGCACATGAATACCGCTGAAGGGGTTTAAATGTCGCCGAGTCACATCTTTATTCAAACGTGTAACAGCAACGGGGAGAGGAAATGAATAAATAAAAAAACGAAAACAAATAAAAACGTTTTGTCGTCGCGTCTTTTCTAAGCTGGAGCCTGCGGTCGTCGAGAGAGCTCTCCAGCGGCACTGCTCTGCCTACTGAGAGCAGCTCCTTTCTTCCTTGCCTCAGCCTATCACAGCACCCCTACCCAGTGGCAGCTCTAGAAAATTTTGCATGGCGAGGTGGGGGGCAAAAAAAAAGTGGCAAGAGCTCTAGGCACGGTGGCTACGCTGGACCTCCTCGGTGTACAATACAAAAATCAACTTTAAGTAAATAATCAAGGAGATATCCACAAAACACTTTGTTATCACTGTCTCTTCTATGAAAGACATTTTTTAAAGGGGCAGTATAATGTAATTTTTTTTAGCTTTATATTATGCTGTAATGTTAATATTAATGTGATTTTTTTTTTTCATCAAAAACATATATGCAGCGTTGCTTTATCTTTCATGCATGTTTTATAAATCCTTTAATCTCCAGTAGCAGCCATTCAGTGCAAAATGCTTAGAGGGACCAAGAACTGCCTTCGAGGACGAAGCTCCTCCTCTGAGTTGCAGTGTTCAAGTTTCCCACAGCAGAGCCAGCTCAGTTTGTAGCAGTGGCAGCTGGTCATGGCACTTCCTGTGTCACCTGCCACAGTTTAGTAGGGGCATCTGCCATAGGGTGCCAGAGCTGCCATGGCTGCTGATGTTGTTATGGGGAATGCCAGTGGTGCCGATTTTCTGAAAACGTGTTAGTTACATTGCCTGTTAGTAAATTATTAGTTTTGAAATTATGTTGTGATTTAACTATGTAAAACCTGTAATATTTTTGACTGCATTTACGTGATGGAAAGTGGCAGTTCCGGTGGTAGCTGCCACAGCTTCAGTGGCAGCTGACTCTGGGTGCCGTGGCTGCAGTGGGAGCTGCCATTAGAAGCTTGCTGTCTCTCGCAACCAAGTTTTGGCCTCACAGAGCAACCCTCCACCGCAACTCCCCCACTCAGCTCCTTCAGACTAGTCAGCAGCAATTAGCAAACACCCGCACAGTTCCTACTGAGGAGTTACTTCTGCTGTAATGGGAAGAAACTCCTCATTACAGGAGTTACTTCTCAGTGCAACGCTGGTAAAAACGTATTAACCCTTATGAGGATGTTGTGCTGACTTTCCAAAGGCGGAGTGTTGGAAAGAGCAGGACTTTCTTAAAGAGACAGAGGCAAAATTCAAGGCATCAAATTGCGAAGTAAAATTGCATTTAAATCATATTTGATATCTACACAGTTTTTATAGAAACTGAAGGTAACAGTTATTTGATTGTGCTATGAAATGATACTATCTCTCTGGAAAACAAAAAAATGGTTCCCCTTTGAGTGTAAATGTCTTTTTGTCTCATCTGCCAAAATTTTAAAAATTCTCATTTTCTTTAAAGTGAAAATGCTCTTTAGAAATTTCAGCTCCCACAACATTGTGAGCGCTTTCTCTTGTGTATTTTTTGTATTTATGTGACTTTAGGCACTGGGTTTGCTCATTAGATCTCATGAAATTTATCTTGTTCTGTGAGGTTTCTGTTTCATCATACCTAAACAACGGATTGTTTACAATACATGAAAAACACACACAAACAACAGCGATGTACAAATACCAACAGCAATGACGTTAGATATTAGAACAATTGTACACATAACAGCAGGTAAGTAAATGCATATTAAATTTTATGAAAGCAGTGATGGTTATAGCATCTAACAGCTGCTCAGAGGAAGGACATATGATACTACTGCTTTGTGCACGTAGGACGCAGCAGTCTGTCACTAAAGAAGAGCCGCAGTTCAGTGACATGTCTCATGCATGGGATGGGAGAAATTGTCCAGCAGTGACGATATTTCAGCCAGAGTTCTTCTATCTCCCCCCACCTGCTGCACCAGATCATAGGGTCATCCTAGGACAAAGCTGGCCTTCCTGCTGAGCTTTTTAAAAAACATTAACCTTATGGTTAGAGGTTCATTTTCTGAAGTAATGTGTTCTTATAGATAATAGGCTAACTAATATTAATAACAGTAGCTTTACATAATAATTCAAATGTACCTTTTTTATCTGAAAATGTGGGGTTTCATTATGCAGCAGTCTCTTTGTTCTCTTGATACATTTTTTTGCCCTGGAAAATTGAAATGTCTTAATTTGAATTGAGCGCCTCCTGATCTTGTAATTCCAACTTGGATAGTTCAGTCAATCTCTGAAAACATGCTCAGTGTGGCTGCTCTTCATTAAAAAAAATGCTGGGACAGCTACAAGAGGCAGATACATGTTTGGTATTCTGGTAGAAAGTATTAAATTAAATCAGTGAAATAGCTAGTGTTGTTTGATTGCTATATGTGAGCATGTTCGTTTACTGTTTAAATCTACCAAACGGGAGACGGGGGCAGCATCTCAGTTGTGGTCAAACCATAATGCAGCATCAGCAGTCAAATTTTCCGTCGATCACAGTTAGAAACAGGTGCAAAAATAGGCAAGCTCATCTGAAGTTGAAGTAATAACCTGGAAAATCTAATGTTCCTAGACAATGGCCTCATATAGTTGGACTTCTTGCTTGGAAAGTTAGAGGCCTTGGGGAACACTTCCCTCAAGTTGTTGTTCCGATTTGAAAGTTGGAGATCTCCACGATCCCCTTCCACACCAGCAGTAAGAGGTCAGACTTCCAAAAACGCTTCCCCTGTTGTTGGAGTTCATAAAATGAAACTCTGAAGTACCGAGAATGTTGTCCTGTCGCCAGATATGTTAATGTGTTATATAATTTATATATAAATTAAAATTTCATATCTGTTATGTATCTTCATGGTAACAAACATGTGTTTCTGATGCACCTATTTTAGAATTTAGGGGGGAAAAAATGTTAGTTTAATAAAAATAAAAATAAAAAAAACGGTGGCTAAGGAGAAAAAAAAATTTTATTCCGATGTCTACACCCAACTACCACAACCTCAAACCACGTGTGTTAAATGTTAAAGACCTGCACTTAATGAAATGTTATACTGTCATAGAGTTTGAGCAAAATGTAAAAAATATATTAGTTCATTTTATGTTCACAGTAGCCATTTCAGTTACTGAACTCAGGGCTGCTTGGTGACCTGCATAGGGCATAGTTATTATTTTCCAGACTGGAAACTCAAAAAAATCTGACCTCTGAGTAAACAGAACACACTTTAAGAACCTCCCAGAGGTTCTCTGGGCACAGAATATATATACCTGGGGGGTTCTTTTAATACCTTTGTAATAAAGGATTTTAAGCATATTGTGATAAAACCCACCTACCCTCTTTTCAGTTCCTAAGTATTTCATTTGTTGTGCTTTACCAGGTAAATTTGTTCAGTAACTAAATCCATTTTCACATCTATTTCTTTGTCTTTAAGCGATGTTTGGTTGTTCACATGGAAACACTTTAAGCTCACCAATAAACATGTGCTTAACCAATGATATCATGATAAGACCAGCAAAGTGAAAGAAGCACCTCTGGTTAAATGCTTGCCCCATTTCACGCCGACTCGAGAAATCAGCTCCATGACTTCCCGTTGCATATCAACAGTGAATTGGTTTCAATGCCCCCAATTTGCATTATAAAACTGATGTGGAAAGAAAAGGTTTAGGGAAAGCTAAGGGTGGCTATGAGTATTTAAATGGTTATGGCAGTACTGCTCTTGAAGACAACTAATAGAAATGTGTCTCTCAGTTTTGGGGTTTTTTTTGTTTTGGTTTTTTACTCCTGCACCTCACGCTTCAACTTTCTGAAAACTAAGCCTTCAAATGTGTTTTCTTTGTTCTCTCTTGGACTGCAGAAATACAGTGTGATTTTCACATCGCTGCATTTTTGCGGCCTGCACATTGTACCCATAGAGTTCAGGGTAGAGGCATCCATGAGCAAAGAGAACGGTACTGAGAGCACAGGTTTTACCTCCCGAGAAGAAAGTTTTAGCAGGAGGAGCACGATTTAAGCAAGAGCAGAAATGTTGCAGAAACATAAATTTTGATTGTGAGATTAACTGCTTCGGAGGAAACCACTGCACAAAAGTCAGTAAGAAATGGAAAAGGAAGAATCAGCATCTATGTGATAATCACCACCATCCATGTTTTAATCATGCTGATTTCATTCTCATTCATGTTACGAGTAGCTATTGATTTATTTTCTGTGTTTGATGCAGATTTAGCATAACCCAACCGAATGATCAAAGCGCCGAACTTCCCCACGAATGCATGAACAAAAATGTCAAATCAATAGTTCACAGGTCAATAATTCCACGCATCTATCACACATGTTTGTTTAGCTTGTGAGTAATAGACAAACCGAATTAGAAAAACAAGTATTAGTGGCAGGGAAGAAAATGCAAGACAGATAATATTCTCCGAAGTCAACTCTTAAATTCTGGTGAATCCAGAATTTTTCACATAAATGTTAAAATTTATTGTCCTTGATCTGTAATCTTACACTATTTTAACAGAGTCAGAGGCGTGCTGTTTTATGATGAGGCTACAGAGCACACTGCCTTTAGCCCCCATCACCTTGTGCTCTCAAGGGGCCTTCTGCCCTGCTGCTGCTGACATTTAGGTCCACATGAATCAATGAGACAAGATGTGGTGGGTGCCTGATTTTGCAGAAGCCCCCCCACATGGTTCACATTTAGCCCACACTATACACAGGCAGAATAATTGACTGAAAAAAAAAAAAAATATATATATATATATATATACATATATGTTTTCTGGCTTTATTTTAAAAGACACCATCACATTTTAATCAGTCAAATGTTCAATACTTTCAAACTCAAGTAGAAAAGCTTTAATTATTGATCCGTATCTGTAACTCTTTTGTGTTATTGACAAATGCATGTTTGATGACGGACATAGGAGGAGCTGTAAACTTGTTGGTCTAAAGCAAGTCAGACCTTATGCTGCCGATCAGAGTTTATTTATAATTCTTGTCGGCTACAGCACAGCAGACAGATTGTATTTATGTCTGGGTTGTTTGAGTCCCTCCTTAAAGTGGCAGCAGTTTTTTGAAAGTGCTGTTTGGACTACATAAATGCCAGAATAATTTGCACCATTTAAGGTGCGTGTGTATGTATGCGTGTGCTTTGTGTGTGTGACGGGGAAGGCCAGGGATTGATTAGAGCTTTCACTCTCAATGTGGTTAATTGCCCAGTGAGGCTTAGCAGACGGTGCTCGCTAGATTGATGTCCGATAGCCAAGAAGAGGGGGAGTCAGGATGTGATTTTGTGTGCATGTGTGTTTAGGCTTGTGGGAGGGTGGGGTACTGGCAAAAAAATAAATCCTAAATTAATGTCGAAAGACTGAATGATTAAATATTGTACACACATGCTGAAAAAACCCAAAGGAAAATCCTTAAAAAAAGATATGCTAGATTAAGCCTTTGTCAACATATCTGTTGAAAATAATAGAGGAAGCATCAAAAATGTATTTAAACAAAGAACAATGTCACCTTTTGTTTCATTTCGCAGTCACAGGATTTGGAGCTCTGTAGTACAATGTCTTAATATTTTAATTTATTCTCAGTTTGATTCTACTTTTTTGGAAATGATTGTCTCAGTGTGGAGCTCTCAGAGCCAACCATTATGCACCCCTCTACAACATATCACATGATTTTTACACTTGTTGAATAATTAGAGAACTGGCTCAGCTGAAAAAAATATAAATAAATAAAATAAACTGACATGTAAGTTGTGAAATTTGAACCAAATATTGCTGCAGATAAATATGCAGAGGCAAGCATGAATACCAAATGGCTTCCCACTAATTGTTAGTACTAATAACTTAACATCCAATTCCTAGAGAGTGGCAACACATTTTTAGATTTTGCATGTGACATGCTTCCATTTTATTGACTTATTGTGAAACAGCATAATCTTTTTTCGAAAAGATGTTGAGCGAGGAAATTTATTTCATGTAGTGGCTTTCTGTCTTGACAGATTTTGGTATAAATTTGACAGATTATTTTAGATTTTCACAGCAGAGCCACAAATAAACATCCCCCTCTGCTAAAAGAGACTTTACTCTTCATGAAGTGGTGCCACATTGGGGTGGCTAACCTATCAGAACGTGTTGCTCCTTGTCTGTCACAAAACAAATGACGAATGCCAGTCTTAACTTTATCGTATTCTTTTGCACTTGTAGACAGGATTCATAAAAATGCTTATGTTATGATATTGTGGGTGGATAAACAAGTCATAAAACTGTGGCTCTCACAATTCACTTCTTTTAGTGCAGACTATTAAATCAACAAAGAAACTGAAGGGTGGCGTACTGAATATTAAATATGTAAAAGAAAAAAAAAGGAGGAGGAAATTGAAGTAAAAACACTAATTATGGATGCATTGACCAGTCACAGAAAAACCTCAGGGCTCTATTTTTGGATTTGTAAATTAATGAACATGATTACTATAGTTAAACATGAATGTTTCTTGAAAAAAGGAGTTATGATAATAAAATTGTGATGTATATTTTTATCTCTACAGTGCAGCAAGTTTACGCCCTGAAGCTTTAAAAAACTACTAGGAGATAACTAACTGCAACTGCAGTATAAAAAGGATAGTTTTCATGTACAGTTTATTTGAAGAGGAAGTACAAGATGACAGGTTCGTTTTAAGGAAGCATTTTTGAAACCAAAAAGCAGCTAAGAATAAAAATGCTTCTACTTGTTTCTAGCTGTGTTCACACAAGGGGCCCCTGTTAGCTATCCTTTGTACCCTACAGTGCCATACACTATTCTGTATAAACCCAGAGACTCATCACTGAATGACCAATCAGCCTCACCAGGCACTGTTTCCTGGATTATTACCTGGTAGCTGGAGGGTGGAAAGAGACTTCGGCAGAGTTGCATTTCCTAGAGTTACCCATATTCTTAGCCCAACAGAATCACCACCATAAAGGTAATATATGAACAGGAACTCCGGGAAAGTCCAGACCAAATGATCCGCACATTCTGCTGTGTTGCTGAAGAATCAAACTCAGGTCTCAAGGACAAAAATCTGGTGAGGTATTTCACCACATGACTAACCTGAAACACAATATGGTGTGTTTCGAAGAGCCATCTGGAAGTCCTTGAGAGCAGAAACAAAGGGTTGGCACTTGAAGAAAAATGCTCAGATGGTGAATGAATAGGGCTAGGTATCTCTCTATCACCTTTCACGTAGCTGCCATTGCAGGACTGTTTTGCTGTAAAATGCAACTCATGAGTTTAAAATCCAACTAAAGATCTAACTATGTTAAACCTTAAATTTTCAAGCATTCGAAACATTTAACTGCTCATGTCTAAAAGACACTCGTGAGGAATAATGCCGCTATATAATGCGAATTAAACAATGTATGTCCAAAAAAGCAGTTCTGAAATATTCTTTAACCTATTTTTAATTTATTTTTAGCATTTTGGAATTGCAGACTATCTTAGTCTTTCAAAAGGATTTGTAGTGTGGTGTGGATGATGACAGACACCTCAGAGGTTGCACCGGCTTTAGGAAACCCCAGCTGAAATTTGAATCTTCGAAGCACTCATTAAAGTAAAGTTAACCTCCCCCACGTCTCCCACCTCGCCCTCTTCGCTTCTCAGGGGCTCGATGGGATCACAAACACAATTTATTGTTCAGAGGCCCCTCCAACACACACAGACACACACCTCCCCTTTCTGAAGGGACTTTGAGAGTCCCCAATCTACCACCATGGATAATTGGACACCTTCACCTAGAGAAATCCCCAGCTGCAACAAGGTAGGTACCAGCTGTGTACACTCCTATCGGGTTTATCAAACACTGGAGATGAGACTGGGACAGACAAGAGCTCGGTGAAATCTTAAACCAGTTCGACTTGAAAGTTGCACAATGCATGTTTAACACAGTCTTTCTGATTCTGTCCACATTCAGTGCAAATCTCCCTTCCTGGGCAGAAGTGTGGTGCAACAGTAAAACTGTGATGAATAAATATATATACACACCCTGAGGCTCCAGTGTGACATTGTCCTGAGGGCATGTTACCAACCATGCCCCAAGTTCACCCACCTGGAAGCTAAATGCAAAACTGTCTGAGGATCAGTCAAAGAATGGCCTGCCCTAATTTTTGCCCTCGAGGCTCATGTTGTGTTTCACTAATGATCTTCTGTCTTTCTAGGTTCATCCGAGTTCACCTGGCTTCTGAAGCTGATCTGAATTTAACCTGGCCAACGGCAGAGATAAAAAAAAAAGGATGCATATTTTAAAAAGATTTATTGACAGAGGATTGTCTGTAGCTCTTTATTAGAGCCCTCATATCAGGTTTCAGAGTCTGACTATGTGAAGATTTATTCTTGTTCTTCCAAGGGTAAAACTTGTAGCCCTTCGTGTTTCCGGTGACTTCTTCAGCGCTAACGTGTTCTTAAGCTTTTTAGGACCCAAGTTAGCACCAAACAAACTTCCTTTCAAACTTCAAAATAAGAGTCTTAAACATAAACATAAAAGGGTGTCAGTCTTAAAGCATACACCTTTTGAAAATGGACACAATGGATTTATTTCACCAGCAAAGTTCTATGCTGAAAAGAAGCGCTTTGTCATTTTAAATCATACAGCAGATCCAGAAAGATCTTTTAGTCCCTTTATATTTTTATTTTAGTTCTCTGTGCTGTTGGTCCAAAATCATTTTTAGTTTAACTTATTTAGCTTTTTCATACTGGTTACTTTGAAAAGACACAAAACATGTCATATTTGCCACAAGGCTATATTCCCTTAACCTTAAAACTCCAGAATGATATGGGATTATTACTTTGTTCTGAGGCATAAAGCCTTGAATTTGAAGAAAAAGTGTATCTGTGTTATGTCTTGGCAACAAACCCATTATTCCCATTCAATCTGACACCATTCAGCAATCTTGTTCCCCATTCTCACGCCATACTAGTGTGAACTGAAGTTTGTGGTGGATGAGTAATGGACCATGAATGTCTCATGAGCAGGAAGAACTGTTGTAGTAGTGCCACAGATTTTTGTGTGTATGTGTAGCCCTGCAGGGAACAATACCAGTCAGACACAAAGATGCTTCAGTTCAGGAATGACTGGCTTACTCGTGCGGGTCAAGACCTGCCACAGGTGTGGGGGGGATCCGAGGCTGAATAAGCTTGCCCCCCGATGGTAGACAGCCACAGACTCTGCAGCCCTTTTTCACCCACCAAAGACACCTGCACTGGACACAAAAGCGGTCCCTCTTCGATTCTTTCAGAGCCCGAGCAGTGAGATGCAAAAAAAAAAAAAACACACTGTGAAGGACGGCGCAAGTGAAAAAGAAATAAAGCTGTGGAAGGGCTGAGGTGGGGGGTTGCCTCAATCACAGCCATGCGGAAACAAAGTAACACAAACTCAACCCACAGCAGGGAAACAGCTGGAGTGCAGGGGGGTATGGCTTGTTGGGTGGTCCAAAACAGACAGAAAAGAAAGGGTGTGAGCTGGCAAGAGAGAAGTAAGTGAGAACGAAGGATGCAGAGAGAGTTTGGGTTAGAGATGTTGAAAACTGAGGCTTTTAAAGAGAAAGGTGACAAGAAGAACTGCAATGTCTTTGGGACTGTATTGCTTAGACAAGCACAAAGTAACAGAATTATGGTATTAAAGGAAAAATATTATATTTAAAAAAATAATTTATAAAAAAGGGCATCATGCATAGAGCATGTATAGAGCAAAGAAACAGCTTAAGTTCAGACTGGATGGAGAGTGTACATGAAAATCTAATATCAAGTCTTTCCCAAGATACTAAATCAGATTTAGGTCTAGACTTTGACTGGACCATTCCAACACATCTTTACATCTTGATCTGAATCATTACATTGTAGCTGTGGCTTTGTTTTTAGTCTTTTTCAGCCTCTGACAGGTTTTCTCTCAACCTGACATTTAGCTCTATCTTCCCATCAACTCTGATTAGTTTTCTTGTGAAAAAGTATTGCCACAGCATGATGATCATCATGTTTTATATTTTTAGGGTGATGTGTATTGACAGTTTTCCTGGAGGTTGGTATGGAAGTAAAAGCATATTTTGCATTCACCTTCTCTCTCATGTTAAGTTATTGTATTATAATGCAACCCGTCTTTAAACATCTGGTCTGTTCACCGAAACTTCTGAAACAAGCGGCTTTCACTGGATTTTATAAAGGGGTATCAGATAAAAAGAGAGTTCAAATAAAAATGCACACCACACTTTTCAGATTTCCTGCAACTAATAATGTTTAAGAACCATCTATTATTCTGCTTTCACTTCACAATTAAGCAGTACTTTGTGATGGTGTATCACCTACTAAGACACATTTTAGAGGTATAAATTATTTTAAATTACTGACTTTCCTTTTTACCTTTGCAAATGTGGTAATTCTAATTAGCTGTGCTTTTCAAAGTTGTGTAGTGGCTACTTCTGCACATAAACAAACTCCTCACAAATGATAAGCGGCACAAGACAGAAAAAAATTTCTAATGAGTTTGACCTCCTTCTATTCTGAGCACTGTAAAAGAACACTTACTATTCCCAGCAGCTGTAAACTGAACAAAAGCGACGAACAATTAGACTATTCCACTGAATCTTTCCCACTTTCGTCGTGTCCATTTTAAAGTTGTTCCAGTTCAGGCGGCGTTATCAGGACGATTTAATTAATCCTTTTGTCGTTGCTGAAGTTAGAGTGTCGGTTATTAAAGGGAGGCTTTTGATAACCTCCTCAACAAAAGAGACGCAAACACTGAAGCCAGCATCCCTTTGCGTTTTCTCACAAATCTTATCGCACCAATGTTTTTTACATGATAAAAAAAACAAAAAAACAAAGGTAAGTCATGCGGGAGGTCCATCACATTTGCATGTCCCCTGGGTGCTCGCTGTAATTTGGTTACATATGTCCTTTCCCTAATAGGCTGGAGTTGGCTTAACGTGGAGCTTCTGTTTATAGAAACGACCTCGCTTGATTGTCTGTTCGGATTCGCGGCTCTGCTCTGATTTGCAATTGAAAAGCATGTAATTGTACTTGAACTAAGTGAATAACTATAGGTTTTTTTTTTCTTGCCTGAGAAGGTGTGTGAAGGTGAACAGTGGTTTTCTGCTAAGCCGGTCATCCCTGAGGGGCCAACTTCTACATGTTTACCGAGGTCCTGCTCTGATATAGTGAAACATACAGCACACAGGGACGTGAGGTCAACCTCATCGCTTGACTCTGCCAATTTGCTCCCCGTTATCCATAATGTTACTAATGTGTGTGCATGTTTCTTCTGCTAAAGCAGAATATATCCCTCTCAAACAGATGGAAATATATTCATGATATGCATCCGCTTATTCCAAGTCCGACACCTTTCGTACCACTCCACTGAAAGTCGGAAAATATCAGCAAGGTTCGATGCATCACCACACATTCCCGGCCATAAATTGAGGGCCTACTTTGTTCCTGGTCATAGCACTCTGCTTATCTCCTGCCGTACATTTGACTACCCTCATTTGCCTCCCAAATCCTCCACCGTATGATTGTTGCTGGCTGATTTTTATAAGGAGTCTTCGCTTTTTTAATCCTAATTTGTTATCCTTGACATCAACTACAATTTATCTAGATTTGAGATCAATTCTCAGTTCAGTGAAGGGGAAAAGTACCAGGATATGATTATTTTTATTTAAATAAAATCTTCACTGCGCTTCCCAGGAATCATCTTTTCTCTTTTCTGAAAATTAATCCAGATTAGAACAACTAAAAGGTTAATGGGATTAACTTTTTCTGAGCACATTTTGCAATAGGCCTGTTTCTTGTGTAACGCATGGTGATTATGGGGAAGATATTAATTATCATTACTTTCAATTACTGCACCAGGCAAAGCACTGTTGGTTAAGGGGAAGTAGGTCCCTGCAGAGAAGACACCATCCATCACTCCAACGCTTCTTTTTGCTGTCTTGGATCACCTCCTAGATTTCATTTTATCTTCTTCTTGCAGCATCAAAGTCCAAGAAACTCTCCAGATCGTCAAAGTTACAGAGTGCAGTAAAATCTCAGATGTCAGAGGCACAGACTGCACCGATTCTTGCATCTCTTTCAGATTTTTTTTCATGCTTTATGTCTGTATCAGTTCATATCCAAAGTCTAGTGATTACTCCATTTGCCTCGTCTTTCCTGTTTCAACTTTTGCTCCCACCTGACAAGAAACATCCATTTCCACCCCATGAAATATAAAGCGGGCTCTCATGAATTGTTTACAGGTAAGAAGTGTGTACGCCTGTGGCAGCAGGAGAACACGCTCGTGTTTTCAGGAAGGCTGAAGTAGATAAAACGTCCAAAGTCAAAGATAGGTCAGAACTAACGTCAAGGATTCTGAGGCTTGAATAACCGGTTTAGCTTGATTCCACTGCAGGTAGCTCAATGTAGGCAAGGGATTTTAGATAAGATAAAATAATACTTCATTGATCCCCAAAGGGAGAACATTTGCTTCAAATTTAATCAGTATGGAGGGCTTATGATATTCAGTGCTCTTAATTGAGCAATGCTTTTTGAATGAGAAAACATTGTACCTCATGGCGTAGTTCTAAGCACATTCATGTGTTGGGAGGGAGGGAGGGAGAGACGGACGGATGGATGGAAATAAGTAAATTGTCAGTCTTTTAAAATGTAGGATGTAAATTAGGGTTGGGAATATTGTATTGTTTACTGTTTATGGTGTTCTTATCATGATCCTTATACTGTAGCTCTTATAGTTCTTATCATCACTTTTAGTGACTATGTTACCACAAAATATTGTGATAAAATTTAAAGTCCATATCACTCATCCCTTAACATAAATCACTCCCAGGGAAGGTCAAGAAGATTTGGTTGATTTGTTGATTGATTATAGTGTAATTAAATTTAGCATTAATTAAGCAAATAATGAGGGAAGCACTAGCGCAAATACCAGCAAGGACAGAAACACTTGTTATTTTGAAAAAGGTCAACACACTTCCTCTTTTAAGACCCAAATATGTGGGTGTATTTAATGATGCCTCAACATTCATCAGTGCATGACACCAAATCCATTTAAGCAGCGGAAGCAAAGACATAGAGAACTGAAAATGTAACACCTTACCGCTCTAAAATGTTGACCGATTAAATGTCCCCCTGGCTGTTCAGAGAGTATGAGGAAGTGGGCCGAATTCTGTAATATGAGCAGTCGGTTTCGGGGGCATTTATTGCGCTGGTCTCACTGGATGAAACATGGCCTGGTGAGTTGGTTAATTTCCTCCTGATGAGCTTGTAGATCACGTCAGCGCTGCACCACCGGGATATGAAGAATGGCTGGAGCATCAATTAAGAGGCACTTCGGTGAGGGTTTTATCTGTTGTGGCCTTTTTTTCCCCTCTGCAGCTAATAGCTTCTGATTGATAGCAACGAACTTGAGCGTGAGAGGTGTGCATTTCAGATGGACAGATAGAGCATTACAAGGGATTGTTCACTAAAGTGCTTTACTGGAGTCTATGCATTTGTGGTTGTGATGGAGAGCTTAGAGTCTCACAAGGTTGTGAGTATATATTATTAATCCGTCGGGCTTTGCTGTATAGCACAAAAAATATGGGGAATGCTCTTGTGGGGCTGTAATCTGTTTCTCGTCTCCACCATTTGTCTCCGTCTCTATCCTCTCCTCTGTCTTTATCACTCATTTCCTCAGAGGTCTGAGTGAGAAGGGAGCAAGAAGAGGGCAGGAGATGATCAGATCAATATGACTCTCAGGAAACGGCCTTCGACTGTCTGTCTGACTCCTGTCTTTCATATAGCCAGGGGCCTGACCATATCATTAGAGCGCTGTGGCCAATATCCCAAGCAAGCAAGAAGAGCAGCCTACTAAGCTTGGCAGAAGTTACATGGCTGGCTTGTCAGAGCTAAGTTCCCATTTCATAGAAAAATATACAATAGTTGTCTGAGAAAAAAGTTGTTTGGCCACATACCCATGAAGAACAACCCAAAACATAGTCAGAATTACAATGGAGTGGTTCAGATCAAAGTCTTTTTTGAAAAGTAGAATCTGCAAAAACGTCAGTCTCTCTGTGTGCAAACTCAGTGGAAAGGGACCCCTAAATACTTGCAGCTGTAAGTGCAGCGCAAGGTGGTTTTACAAAAACACTGACTCAGGAATGCTGACTATGAATGCACGCCACTCTTCAGTTTTTTATTTGTAAAAATATTGAAATGTATGTACTGTGGAGGTTTGTGGTAGCAATGTGAGAAAAATGTCAAAAAATGTAAGAAATGAACACTTGTGAAAGGTATCCTTACTTTGACATTCAGTTTACATCGATAGCTGGAGTTTTCTGATCCGCGAGGAGATCAAATAGTTATGAAGTCTTCCCATAGCGTTAAAGTTTGTCATTTCTCTCTGGACGCAGAGCAGAGTTTATCACATTCCAAGGCAAGCATCAACTTTCTGGCAAGAACACTTCTAAGTTTTGATTGTTGAGGAGATAAAACCGGAACCACAAATTATACGTCATCTGGAAAGGCTTCCCAGTGTTATGGTTCGGAAACTGTGTCGGGAATGTATCACGGAAGGATGTATTTTGTCAGATGTTTGTGGTGGAAGGTCACAGCAAAGTGACCAAAATGATCACAGGGAATCTCGGTTATGGATTATTTCTCACATCGCTGCTCATCATCACCGTTTTAGCATATCTGTGAAACACTAGTGAGAGCAAGTCAGCATTCAGAGGTGTCATAAAGAATTGCAACATTATGTTCTTTTGAAATATTGCAAACATGCATTCACCAGAAACTCCCCTACACCCTGTCCTCCCTCTTTGTAAAGCTGATACCTAAAGATTAGCTTCCATACAAAGAGGTGTGATTCTGCCGTTGACCACTGTCCAATCCAGGGTGACCTGGCAAAGAGAACCAGCCAACCACGACTCCCAGATCCCAGCAGTTTGGAAACGGGACCTCACATGACTGGACCAACTGTCACCACACATGCTCTCCCTCTTTCCCAAATCTGCCCATTTGTGTCAAAAACATTTAATCCGTTTATTCTCATCATCTGAGAGGAAGAAGACGCTCCTGTTGTTGTAACTGGCTTCGCCCAGAATTCTCTACTATATTTGTTTTTGCTACAGAGCAAAGATAAGCTTTCTGTCTTTTTGATGGTAAAGCGGTTCAATCCACAGCTTGCTGAGCTTCACATGGTCTCAAGACAGTTTTATTTGCTGAGGCCTTACATGCCTCTGTCTGGTTTCTATTTAGATGAAAGCAAAAATAGTTCCATCTTTACTCAAAAAAATAAAAAAATGAACTTTCCATTTCTCACAAAAGATTTCCCACAGGTGCACAAACATCACCGTCCTCTGTGTTGCAGGCTTGCGCTGACCCGACTGATGGCTTTGTGTTTTACATCGACAGCACCTGGCCGTTTTCAGCTTCATTTGTTTCTAAATACAGCAATCACGCTCTGGATATTCACACTACATTAACCTCCCGAGGAATGGAAGGCAGCCTGTTTGTTTTGGACATAAAGTAAAGGACATCTTGGCTTCAGTCGGATCACTTCTGATGAAACATCGCTATTCAGCCCAGACCTGCAAATGCTTTCATTCCAAGTTGCATGCAGATCCCTGGGCATGCATATACAGTATATATATATATAGATAGATAGAGAGAGGGAAAGAGAGAGAGAGAGAGAGATTTTCTGGGAGAATTTTTATGCAATAGGCCAACACAAATAGCATCATAGCATAGCCTGAAAAGTGTGTTTTGCATCAGAACCTTTTAATACAGATGCAGCTTCAAATCTTTTACAAGTTTATCTCTAACAGCGTTACCATCCAGGGACTGTGAATCTCTGCAGCTCCTCCAGAGCTACAATGGGTCTTCTGGCTGTTTCTCTAGTTTCAGTGGACAGCCATGGTTGATGGACCGAACAGCGCTCATGTTCTGGAACAGTTGCATTGAGTTTTATTTAGTCCCATCATATTAAGGTTGGCTATGGAGAAATAGAGGTCATGATTATGAACTGCTTTATAGCCCATAAAAAAATTATTATTTTTTAAATTTTTTTAAATGAAAAATTAAGAATAAGTAGTGTTGATGTTGCACATTGTGTGGCATTTGTAAAAACGTGTCTTTTATGGGGTGTTTGTGTTTCTTCAGGAATTTATTCTGTTATCGTACATGTGGCATTTTATCCACTGTATTTTTGCAAGACAGCCTTTAGATAAAACAACTAAATAAATAAAAAGCTCTGTTTCTGTCTCTCTCTCTCTGGGTCTCCCTCTGGAAATGATTAGAGCTGTTGGGGCAGCCTGGAACCATTACTGATGTTCACTGATGAAGTCCCATTTGTTTGAAGTGCAAGCACTCTGTCTAAATGCTCACTATGTGTGTTTGTGTGTGTGTGTCCGTGTACGTGTGTGCGTCCTCCTTCTTCCCCTCCTTCTTCAGTCAACCTCACACCACTAAAAACTCATTGCAGGGAGGAACTGGAAATAAACGAGTGAGGAAAGCCGATCTCTTTGAAGTGTCAGCCTCGTAGTTCAAACCGTTGCCGGTCATCAAATATACGTGTCATCAACTGCAATTCACGTAAAAGTGACGCCTTCTGCCACTTTTGTTCATCCCCGCGTCCTTAAGGGAAATAACTCATCTACTTTTTTCCAGTCCCTACTGTTAATCTAGCTAGAGGATGTCTCTGAAACAAACAGGCTACAAGTTGCTGTGTAAATTTGTGTCTTTTTGCAAGCTGCTGAGGTTTTGTTTTTCTGGGGGGGGACAAATTCTCAGAATCTGGAGGGCATCTTTCCCAAGCGTTGTTGTTATTTAAAGCAACTGTTCGCTTAACAAACTGTACATGTGTTTTAGGTTTTTTGGGGTGAAAACTCACGCTGCTTTTCAAGCTGGTCTATTACATTCACAAGCCAGCTGTGCTCTTTCTGTTGAACTGAAACATTTTCCCTTCAACTGCTCAGACTCCAAATAATATATTATATTTTCTAAACTGCTGTGATTTTTTATTTTTATTTCACTCTCATGTCAAGTATTTCCAGCTATTGGCTTGTAGAAATAATCAAGCAAGCAATTTTATGTTGTTTTACTGTTGGTGTCAAAACTGAATTGTTAAAAATACTTTTTCCCCCCCTCCCTAAAACTGGTTCTTGAGTGAGTATGGCCAAACAGCACGTGGAAACACAAAGCTAGGTGTACAGGTACATTTGTGGAAAGAGTAAACAGTAAATGGTTAACATGGTTTCCTGGAAGAAAATTGCACATCAGAGATCAACAACAGAATTTGCTCAAGGGCACAGATCTGTTTCAGCAGAAAGTAAAATTCTGAGACCCAAGTTTGACTTAAGTGGGAAGTGACTTTTGTCGCTGTCTTATGATAAAAGCATGTCAGGGGTTGTTTTGATTTTATAGTTTTAAAACTTACTTTCATGAATTAAATCTGCAGATTTTCAGCTCTATGGGCATTGACTGATGAGCTGGAAACTCTGATCTAGTACTTTTCCAAGCAGTGAACGTACCATACCTACACGCTAACAGGTCGAGCTAGCAGCAGTATACGGAAGGAATGTTTTTATGTGAACCAAATCAATGGTTTTCATTTTTTATGATCAGTCAGGCAATTAAAAATAATGCCAAATAAAACTGGAAATGCAAGAGGATACTTAAAAGTACTTTTCTACAACATGCAGGGACAAGTTAGTGACTTATTCAGGCAGTAATAGAGGAACAGAAAGCAAAACTTTTAGCAGCTCTCAAGGAACATACATGGTTTGCAAATGTTAGCGGCCTTTTGGGAATTTCACAGTTAACATAGGGAGTTAAACTATGAAGGAATACACACAAAGACTGCTGTTTCCATGATGAACATAATCTGTAAATATAAAGTGATAGTTTGAAATAACTTTTGTTATTGTTTAAGATGAGTAAAATCCTGTTTTGGCACAACTCCTCTCTTTTAGCAAGAGAGAAAATAATCTTATTATAGTTCTTCAGAAATCAGAATTGGCTTAAATTGGTCTTAATAACAATCCACATGAGTCCAGACCGATTGTCTTCCTGTCTCACCTGTTCACTGAAATACTACAGTGCCTCAGTTTCTCTTACATCTTTCTTTTAAAGAGCATGACGTAAAAATGTTATTATAAAATATTTTCACCTAAATAAGTCAGTTATGTTTTAATAATGTAGAAAATGGCTGGGGTTTTTTTTATTCTGATTTAATGTGAATACATTCCTGATGAATATTAAGTGGGATCTTCTAGTTAAAGTTTTCTTATAATAATTTGTGGTGTTTTTTTAAATGAAAATGGTGTTTGAAGATTGTAATTAGGCAAATATATTACCATGCTATTGATTTCAATGCAATTTAATATTCAGTGAGAAAAAAATCCTTCACTAAGCAATGAGAGACTTGAAAGGGCAAGCAAGCAGGTAAGACGGAACCAAATGGTAATTAAAGGAGACATAAGGATGCCCTCCCTAATGGACCTTTACTCACTGGCTCACAGTACTGGACATTATTATTTAAATTCAAATTGCTCCATATTGGGTTCAGGGTGTGCATGTGGTTAAACCATGAAAGGTGCATGGTTGAGACCTTATTGTGATGTTTATTTCCAACAATGAGGTTGAACCTCTCTTCAAATACAAAAACACAAAAGGACTAGTAGTGCAAAGGGGACAGGAAACAACCTACTGGTCCACTTCCTTTAGCACGCAAACTTACAAACTCACACTCATATATTGACACGAACATATTTAAACAAATTATACAATCTATGCTCCACAGTGGAAATAAAATGTTGGCATGTTCAGGCCGCCTTCCGCTTAATGATCAGCATGCGTTGGGCTTTCCTCTGAAAGAGGAGAACGGCACCCACACATCCACGTTGGGCATACAAGACAGTCCTGATGGACTGAGGTAAACGTGCATTTTTCAGACTGCAGTTCAACAGCAAAGTGTTTTTGTCATGCTGTCAAAAGGGATGGAGTGGAAGTAGCGTGAGCAAGCATTCGTATTGCTTGTACTCAACATTTTACAAGAGTTTGCAAATTAACTCAGAAAATAGCTTCAGGCAATAGGTCCTCGGTGAGATCATGTTGCAAGGAACCGTGACTAATTACTTCTGACTTGATTTGCCAAGATATGCATTCCAGGTTCAAATCATTATTCAGGATGACTCTATTGGTGATGTGAACTAGTCTGTACAAAAAAAAAAACAACCCTAACTTGCATCCTCTAAACTCTAAAAAGCTGATCAAACTCATCAGAGTTTTTCATTTTTCACAAGGCTGAAACTGGTGGTGGAGATTACAGAGACCTCCCTTAGGGAAATCATACAAGTTCTGACAAAACTACCAAGTTTAGATGTGATACTCATGGCCGCAGCTTTGCTGTGCAACTAAGTTATTTACACAAATATGAGTAGATTTGAAGCTAACCCAAATTAACTGTAATCGTGACTCTCAGAGAGTCACAATTCAACATTCAAAAATCTTGAAAAACTTGAAGACTGCCGTGTTTATTCTTTTTATCTTACCTACTGTTAAAATTCCTGCAATATGTTGCTGTTAATTTCAGTTTCTTTTTTCTAGCAATGGTCGTTCAATGTTACTTCTGGTTTTGGTTCCATCATGACCTCACAGTTGAACCCATCTTGTGATTAGTTTTATGTACGTAGTTTTATCTACGTCAGATCTTCAGATGGTTTTTTTTTCCACCAAGCTCTGTCAACACTCAAACTCTTGTATTTTAGTTGTATTTTTGACAATGTGCCTTTAAATTTGACTCAGTGTTTTGTTTTTCCTTCAGTGTTTTAGTTCCTATAGTTCCATTGTCTCTTATTTATGCATTTCACCAATTCATCCCAGTTGCAACCCAAGATAGTTTAAATAAGAATATTCAGATTCATTTTGTGACTATTCAAACTGTTATGCTATTCCTAAGACATAAGCAGACAAATGTAACATTTTTATTGCAATGTGCCGAGTTAGAAAAACTCGTACATTTTAAGCTAGATTTTAAGTTTTACATTATGAGTCAATTTTATCTGTTGCATTTGCAAACATTTAACATGTTTTTTTTAATGCAATGCAGGTTCACAAACCCTGTGTCCTGTCCAATAAAAGTTGTTTCTGTGACTTGCAGCAGGTTTTAATTCAACATATGGAGTTGTTTTGTTTTTATTTGCAAAGCTGAAAAAAAGTATTCATATATTTTCGAAGGAGGACTAATAGAAGATGTTGAGGTTGTATTTTCTGACCAAAAACAAACTTAGTGAGCTGCTTCTTTGCAGCAGACCGTAGCAGACTGGTATGTCGTCAGTGTGCAGAGGCCATGAGCCAGTTAAGCTCCTAATGATAGCTTTTCCCTTTGCCACAGACTAAAATCAAGACCTGCTGCATAAACCAACTTGGTGCAACCACTTAACCCTCATCTGTTCCTCCCCCATACCGAGCTAAAAAAAAATGTTCCTGTATTTGTATGCAAATCTCAGAGAGTCACAGGACTATCTTGCATTCACACCATTTACTTGACAGCAGCGACAAGCCTGAAAATACCTGCCAGAGGTAATGATCTCAGTGCTGAAGTTGTTTCCTAACCCATCAGTTTTAAACTGTTTTTCTGCAACAAGAACCAGCTCTAATTTCTTTTATACAAATGCACACAAATTAATTAGTTATGTTGGTTATAGTTAAACAGTGAAGAAAAAAAAACTCATCAAAATTTAATGCCCTGAATGAACAAGTTCATCTGTTGATTTCGCATGAGGTAATATCTTTTCTTTTTTTCTTAAAAAAAGAAAGCTGTTGAATATTGGTATACCATATCCTGTGCTGTGAGTCCTTTTTCTCACCACTTTTCAGTGCATAGATCTATGTGGCCAACCAGCATTCATGTCTATATTCACTTATTCTTGCAGGGTCAAAAGGTCAAGGCGTGGGAGGAAAATGATACATGGAATAAGTATATGTATTCAACCCCTTTTCTCTGACACACCTAAATTTAATCCGATGCAACCAGCTGATAACATATCCAGTTGTTCCATGAAGGCCTTAGAGGTTTTTTAGAGAACTTTAGTGAACAACCACGAACATAGCAAACAGGTCAGAGGTGATTTTGATCAAAGTTTAAAAAATGGTTCGGTTGTAAAACAACAAACCTCTCAAAATCTCTGTAAAATCCATCTCCACGGGCGTGCCGTGGTGGCGTAGGGGTTAGTGCGACCCATATTTGGAGGCCTTCAGTTCTCGACGCGGCCGTCGTGGGTTCGACTCCCGGACCCGACGATATTTGCCACATGTCTTCCCTCCTCTCCTTCCCCGTTTCCTGTCAGCCTACTGTCATATAAGGGACACTAGAGCCCACAAAAGACCCCCTGGAGGGGTAAAAAAAAAAAAAAAAAATCCATCTTCAGAAATCAGAACGAGTACGGTACAGCATCAAACCTACCAATCAGAGATGCAGCCAAAAGACGTATAGCAATTGATTTTTTCAGGTGGAAGAATCTGTCACGAGAACAAATATTAGTGGTGCACTTCAAAAAATATGGTGTTTATGGAAAAATGAAGACAGTTATTCTTGAAAGAAAACCACGAGAAGCTAAGTTAGCAGTTTGCCTCAAGCCATGACACAGGACACAGATGAAAAAAAAAACATGCAACTATTTGGTCTACATGAAAAATACCATGTGTCATGCGGGTCAGGAAACGAACACTGTACGTCACTCTGAACACATCCACCCCATTAAAAAACCTGACAGAGGCAGGGAAGCTGGTCGCTGTTGATGGAGCTAAATGCAGGGCGATCATGGAATCAGACCTTTTAGAGGCTGCAAAAGGCTAAAGGCTGGAGTTGAGGGTTAACTTCCACCATGACATGATTTTGGAGTGATGCGAGTGTGGATAACATCCTGCCGCTCTCACGCCTCTCTGCAATTCCATCATCATCTCTTCTGTGGATATAAGGATCTGCTGGATGACTGCTCCTCACCTGATGATTAACCTTTGTGTTAAAGCCAAGCTCTCTGTGCACTCCTTCAGACACTTTAGTGTCTCCTGTGGAATCAAGCTAGTCCTTTTGTGGCGTCTGAAGTATTTCTCTGAGTTACTCAACCTCCACGCTCTCCGTGTCTCCCAGGTCGAAGACGCATTGGCTCCTAAGCCAAGGTTGGTCCTTTCGAGTCATCGCCTCTCTTTGAGCCGGGAATAGTTTGACACACAGCATGTTAGTGTGTTAGACCAGGACAGTGATGAAGGGTGATTCTGCAAAGTTTTTCATTCCAATTCACATTTATAGTTTACTTTGTGTTGGTCCCTGGCATAAAATACATAGAAGTTTGTGGTGACTTTGCTTCAGAAGCTCAAAAAAATAGGAATATTTTTAGCTCCTGCATGTAAAACTACATCTTAAGTTAAAAATTGACATTTACATGAATTCCACTATTAAGCAATTACTTGAGAGGGTTTATACACATCACCGACTCATATTTTGCACAGGTTTATAGTTACACCATTTTGTTTGAGGATTTTACACAAAGTCTCTTAGCCCTTAAGGATATTACATCTGCATTGTGTTTTATTTCCAGCATGCGTGGGATCAACATATAGAAATAAGTTGACAGAAACTCCCCTTAGCATAAATAAAACACAACAGTTAAGTCCTTTGGCCTTAATTTAGCATGGAGCTGTCAGCACTTTTTAAAAAAAGGATTCCAGAAAAGCTTACAGATCAAGTTTTGTGCTCCAAGAGACGCATTTAGATCAGATTTAGAAATAAACTCAGAGCGTCGTGTATTGCTGCAGGTGGCTCTTCAGGGCTCCAGGTGCATCCAACCATTTTCCTCCCTTCAAAAGATAAAAAGCCAAAGTTCAGGCACTCAAGATGTCCAGAGATTATATTACCCTTCTGTGTCTCTGTTCATCAGTCATGCAAAGACATCCACATGCACCCACCCACCAAACGCTGCATGAAAGTATGCAGGAAGTCTGTGATCCATGAAATGCAGACTAGGAGTTTGAGGCTTGAGCGATAGCTGTGGAGAGGAAGGGAGCGACGTGATTGATGGCTGCGCTCAGGAAGTTGGGCAGTTAGTGTTACAGGTAGCCTCAGGATGTGGGATGAGATCCTGCACACCAGGACGGTCATTAGACGCAGGGAGTAAAAAGAAAATGGCTTGCATGATGACAAAAAAGGGAGAAATTACTTAGCAATCAGTCAGTTTTAGTAAATTAAAGGCAGATACTGGTGAAAGAAAAAGTGACAAATGCTGGGTGGAGTGACAGAAAAAGAAGAAGTGCTCTGCAGGGAATGTGCCAGCTATGACCGGAGCAGCTGCAGCACATTCAGAGGTGTAAAATACGTTCGCTGGGCATTCATTTTGATGCTTGTTGGCAAATCTTGAGCTGACGTGTTCAAGATGAGAAAAAAAAAAAAGTGAGTCTTTCACACCTCAGAATCAATGCCTCAAGTGTTTGTTTTTTAGATTCCCTCTCTGAACTGAAGTTATTGAAACTGCAGAAATTCAGGTCTGCAGATGACCTGAACAAAAACAACAAGAGCCAATCAGAAGTGTGCTAAAGATTAAGAAAATGTATCTTTTCTTAATCTCTTGATTAAGAGAATCAAATAACGTAATTCAGAAGAGGGGAGGTGGACGGGTTCCATGTAAATTTGAGCAAAGCATAAACATTTCGTTTTCCAAGACCACAATTTCCTGTTTTCCCAGGCGATTAAAGTGAAGTGTAAGCCTGAGGGAGTCACGGCCGGGTCATGTTTCCTCCTTCACGTTAGAGGAGCGCAGAGAAAGCTGGAGAAGGCCAAACTGCTCAAAGCTCAGATGAGATTAATTAAAAATATCTGCATAGTTTGTTGAGTTTATCAAGGAAATTCATTTTTAACCCTCCAGGCCATATTTACTTCTGCCAAGACTCAGAGCTGACTGTGAACATCTATGGAGAATCCCATTCATTGCAAATAAATATGTAGCAAGTCTAACATTAACAGTATTTAAATACTTTAGAGCTGCTTTACCTTGTAACTTTAACTGAGCTTTACAGCAACTCTATTAGGTCAAAAGTTTTTTCTCAGTCACTGATTGGAGGTGAACTGAGTTTGATCGGAGTTCAACATTGCAGTGATGTTTTTTTTTTTTTACATTTGTGACTAGGACATTTACCTGATTTAAAATCCGGTGAGAACTCGATTATTATTTTTAATATTCCCATACATAAAACATTAGGGTTAAAAGCATACTTAATGTTTTTCCCACAAATGTAATCTTTACTTTTTAAAGCTTACATTATTCACAAACCATCCCCACAGAAACAGTTATATTCAATTTCACACAAGGAAATTTACCACCAAACATTAAGAGCTGACTGTATTGAATGCTTGTAGGCAACATCCGCCATCCAACAAAGATGGCACCTGACACAGCAGGATTAGTTGACCATGTAGCCAACCCACAGGATGACTCACTGATCCCTGACTAATTGTGTGGTAAAACTAAAGCAGCGTGCCTCTCATCTTTTCAGCAGCTACAATAAGCTGTCAAGCGGTGGGATGAGTCGTCGGAAGAGGAAACTTTAGTCACGGCGTCTGTCGGGGATGAGTCTCAATGTGTTTTTTGTTTTTTTTTTCTGATTCAGTTTGCAGAAATAACTCAGCATCTTTTTCTCTTTTTTTCACTTTTTAATATCGCCATTGTACGCCTTGACAAAAGGACATTTGGAAGTCCTTAGAGGATCTTTTATCTGATCTGTGTCTTTATTGGAGTTTCTCTGCTGCCTCTATTTCTCGCTTCGCCCTTCTTTATCTCTCTCATATCGTATGTCTCCCCTCGCGATCTCTCTATCTCTCGAGTTTCTTATCGCCAAGGCTGCTTCTTTTATTTCTTTTCTCGCCGTATTTCACCCATTGACCAATTCCCTCACTGTATATGTCTAAACAAAACAAAATATTTGTTTGTTTTTGTTGTTGTGGGGGTTCTCTTTGGCTTTGAAAAGCTAAAAGAGGAATTCAATACGAAAGATTGAGAGAACGAGGAGCTATAGGGGGAATCAAACCTGTGAGGTTTCTTTGAAAGAGTATGTCATGCAGCAACCTTCACCTCTCTCTTCGCCTCTTCTTTCTGTCGGCCTCCATGCTCCTACACCCTCCTCTCTGTGCGTGATCGTACGTGTGTGTTGGCGTGTGTTTGTGTGTGTGCCTCCGTCTGTAGGGGGAAACCCCCAAAAGCTGGCCCCCTGACAACTGACCCCCTTCTCCCAAACTCCCTATAGCAGAGAGCATGGAGAAAAGCAGACAGTGCTGCACAGACTGAAAGACAGAAAGGGAGTTGCTGAGAACAGAGAGCAGAAAGAGAGAAGGGAAGAAGGGCAAGGCCAGCTGTAAGCAGCACAATACCAACGAGAGCTTGGCAGAGACTCAAAGCTCAAAACAGACAGCTTCAGCCCCTCCATCCCCTCCCAGCACGCACACACCCCTACACAACCCCACATTCCCCACCCCTCACTTACAAATTAAAAATGTTTGGTCCTGTAGAGCATGGCGGAGAGACGGGGGGAGGCACAGAGGGTAACAAGGCAGAGGATGGGATATGGAAAGGGGACACGGGAAGGATTAGGAATTAATGTGTTTCTGCACTGACTTAATCCCAATGATTACACCAAAATAAATCCAACTCAGCTCTGTTTTGTTAGTTCTTCATTGGACGCCGGTGACAGAAGCCCCGGGGTAAAGGTAGTCCTTCGTAAACATGGAAAAAAATGAAAATAATGTAACTGTTTTCAACCATTTTTTGTTTTACAAATGAAAACCTAAGAAGCGTGGAGGGTATTCACCCTCTTTTACTTTGATGCCTCTAAATAAAATCCATCTGAACACAGCATCCCCATAGTAAAACACAATGGTGGGGAAAGCTCGGCTAAACCTGTAAAAGTCTGGAGGCCGGGGTGGAGGCTCACGACTTTAAAAATACAGCCAGAGGCACAATCCAAAAGATTAGATCAAAATGGATTCATGTGTTCAAACGGCCTAGTCAAAGTCCACACTTAAATTTAATAGGGAGTCTGTGATGAGATTTTCCATTCCAATCTGACTGAGCTGCATCTATTTTGTAGAGAAGACATTTCATTCTCTAGACATACAGTAAATAAATGTCGCTGTAAATAAAAAAAATACTAGCTCACTAATTCCCTTTTCAGATCTGTATTCGTAAATTCACAAAAATCATAAAACCATGTGTTGCTTTATCTCACATCACAGTTTTGTGGTACTTTGTGTTGATCTATCACACAAATTTCCAATAAAACACTGAATTTGATGGTTTCAGGTTGGGGAAAAAAAGTGAAACATTTTTAAAGCGCACTGTACGCCACTATAAAACGTGTGCATAATAAAACCCAGAGGATCAGTGAATCAGCAGATATCTGGTAACTTTAAGCACCCACATCCAAACAGTCATAAACACCTACTAGAGATGTGGTAAGCTGCACACGCAGAAGGAAGCTACATGAAATCCCACCATATTTGGGGAAGAAGCCATTGGTTGTGTTTCTGGGATTCCACAATAAAAGCTGAGTGCTGTCATGTGTGGGAAATCTTTAGCTTCAGTTTCATACTTTCACTGTCCCATAACAGCAGAGGAGTGGAGCATGGATGGGATGAGAGATGGGAACTTTAACCCCCAGAGAGAAATAAAAACAGTTGAACTCTATCAGAAGATTTTCTATTCCCATTATATAGTTAAATGTAAAAAAATAAAATAAAATACTTTTTTAACATATTAGTTTTTAATATAATCTGCCTCTTTTGGTTTAAGTTGTTTGTAGCATCAATCTAAAGCAATCTAATTGTCATGAAATGCAATTAGGTCATACAATGAAATGAAAATGATACATGGGTTTCTTTTTTTTTTTTGCTGTTGTTTTTTAGCCTCAGTCCTTCTGGGTCGACACCCGGATTGTCAAACTCATTTTCATTTTGGGCCAAATCAAGATCAACGCTCTTAAAGGGCCGGTTGTGCCAGGATGTATTGATAAAAACTGTTCACAAACTGTTAAAACATCAATGAATTCTTAAAATTAAGTATTATTAAACATCTTTCTAGACCCTCCAGGATTTCGTGATACTTTTTGTGATTTTTTGCAATAAAAATCAATGTGTTTGTGGTACTAATTTGGAAATATTAGTGATATTTGCGCTTATTTATTATGGCAAATGCAGCTTTTTATTATTCGCTATGTACTGTAGATCATGGACTATAATCTGACATCAATTAAGGCTGAGGCAGCTGTGTAAGAAAGTTTTTGACCAAATATGTATCAGTGCAAAAAAGTGTGGGGATGTGTTGATTTTGTGTAAATTTCCACAATAATTCTCAAAAACTGAAGGGACTGATTGATATAATTTGACAGTAAACAGATAAAAACTGCACTGATTTGATTGTTAAAATAATATTTAAGCACACTTAGTGCTTAGTCTAGAGTCTAGACTCTTGGTTGTTTCTCTGATTAATCTCTTTGATCAAATAATCATCTTTCATCTATTTATTATTATCTATTATTGAGGGGTTGAAAATAAATGCATGCTATGTTCTTTAGATTGTTATTTCTAAGTAAAGGTGAAATCATTGAAGCATTTTACTTCCGCTTCACAATTATGCCGTATTTTAAACTGGTCTGTCCCGTAAAATCCCAATAAAACACACTGAGGTTTATGGTTGTCCCAAGACAAAACGTGTAACACCACATGCACTTCTAAAACATCTGAGATGGAGGCTGGCTTTTTACCTCTGTGTGTAAAACTAGATACCCCACCAAACCGAGACAGACCCACATTCCTCATTTACAGATGATAAAAACTGAGCGCCCCGGCCCCATTTGCCGACATCTCACACACGCGTTGGCCCTTAACCCTTCCCTGACCAGTCTGCAAAGCCCCGTTGATTCATGTCGACTCAGAAAAACCCAGCAAAATCCACACGCACTCTTTTAGGTAAACATCAAATTGCTCTTTCCTTGCCAAGCACTTTCACTCCCCCCCCCTTCCTCGTTCGCTGAAATCTTTCCAGAACACAGGTGAGAAGCTGTGATGGATGTTCAGACAGAGTTGATCTCAGACTTTCCCAATCAAACATGGAGCTCTGGTGAAATACAGCAATGCTGTGTCAATTCATGAGGGGCTTTCAGAGCAACGAGGAGTGGGCACTCACAATGCCAGTCGGATACTAAGGATTTAATAACTCAAGAATGTCACGTTTCTCTTGTCTTTCAACAAAGGGGAGCTACATCTGATTATTTTTTGGTGTTTTATCCAAAGGATGAAAAAACACAGTCCTAACTAACTACGTTCTGTCACATCCTCCTCATTTACATAAGAGTAGCACATCTAACATTGCCTTTGCGAGTTGCCGCTGCAGCTCTCTGTGTGTTGCTGCCTTAAGACCACCAAGGATTAAAAGAGAAGAGCAAAAGGAAGTGATTCTACATCACATCCTGATGGATCATCTCTAATCATTGTCACGTGTGTTTCAGTGCCATGTGGCTCTTTTGTGTTCACGCTCTGTTAAAAGTTTAAATTCAAGCACCGACAACAAACAGAGACCTTCCAGGATAAATCAGCGTCTGCTGTGACATTCATGAAGCGAGGCACTCTGCTTATGCGCCGAGTTCTTTCTGTCCAATTAACACTGCTGAAATATTTAATTTAAAATTAATTTCAGCTCAGTTATGCTTCAATGTTGCAATAGATAAAAGGGGAAATTTTAAAATCCTATTTGTCACTTCAGTTCTAATCTTTGTTGTTTGTGGCACTTTTTGTATTTCATCAGGTCACGACCTCCAGTGCACACTGCTGCAGAGAGGGATGAATGGATGGAAACATATTTGCAAACATGTTTTGTCGAGTTGCTCTGTCCTTTAGCTACCAAGCAGCGCCAAGATAAAAAGTTATTTCTGTAATCTTTCGACAACGCAGGCTGCCTTTTAAAACCGATAATTTTATTTTTTTTTTTCCAAAACGATCAATAAACTCTCTGTAAAGCTGTTATTGCTGCGACTGCTGTTCCAAAATTAAAGACGTACAAGTTTTCCCGCTTGGCTGAATGGGTTTAAAACTTAATCCCAACCTTGACCGAGAGTCTTCATCCGTATTTCCCCGTCGCCCTCATCTCCCTCTGCTCTATGTAATGCAATAAGTGGAAAAAATGCCATAAAATTCCTCATCCATCTTTTCGTGCCACAAAGAGTGGAATCTCGGGTCGCCCGAGGACACATCCATTCATTAGGTCCCTCCTACCCAGAGGAGAAATTGGACCGTACGCTCCCAAGTGCATCACCATGTCACCTTGAACAAATCCAGATGATTAAGTGACAAGCACTCCCACGTGAGGTTGCTTTATTTCCCAGGAAACCCCCAAACGTTTCCCTTACCGTCAAATTTTCAAGATGCAAATATAGAAATGTTGCAGTATGAGAAAAAAAAAAACATGCCTCTCTCTGTCTCTCCGTCTTTCTTTGCCATGAAAGCAGTACTAATTGCCTTTCATAATTAGGCCAGAGACCATAATTGTGGCGCTGATAAAGCCGAGTGCTCTAAGTCACATCGTTTTAGTTTTCCTCATGTGTCTCATGTGATAAAGTGGGTCATCAAAAAAAAAAGACCCATATTAACATCATGTACGTTTTACCCAGCAAATTTTCACATTGTTTTTGTTAAATTTCTGTGTATAAAAAGCACCCACACCACACACACACACACACGCACACACACAGCACACATTTAGTACGCAGAAGCTGGCATGTAAATTTGTGCAGAGCAAGACAAGGAAGAGTTTTAATTAGCCTGGTTAAGTAGGAGCTCACGAAGCCGTAGGGGCTCACCGGGGGGATTACGACAGATTTATTTAGCCGAGGCTGCAGGAGACGCTGCGATATGATATATTCCAAAAACAACAATAGCTGTGTAATCACACCCCTACCCCAGAACTCCGGCTAATCTATTTCCATGTCTCAAAACGAGCTCTTATTTTTATTCCCTCTCATCAAGAAGTCAAGAGTTTTTTGGGTTTTTTTGCTTTTCTCTTCTGTTTTTTTTAAGTCGCTCCAACTCCCTCCTCCTACCTCCTCCTCTCTCCTGCGTTCAACCCTTGTGGGCAATTTAGCGAGGCACTCAGACATGCTAACACAATCAACAATCAGGTCGTTTGCTCTCTCTAATAGGCACTCTGGTTTTCAGTAAAAGCAGCCGTATTGTTTATTTGATTGTGTTCACCGGGGGAGAGTCCGCTGGGGGAAGTATTTGTTACACGTGGAAGGCGGAGGTGGAATAGTAGCAGCAGAGCATTGTTGCCTTTGTTTCGGCGAGACTTGTACAGGATGTCGGAACACCGAGGTACAATGAAAAACCATAAAGAAGCTGCAATTCAGTTCAAAGAACAACATTCAGGACTTTAGGGTCACTTTGGGAGGCTTGTGCTGCACTTGTGAAGGACACTTTTGCTTCCAGGCTTCTTGTTAAGTTGCAGTCAGACAAAGTTGTGACAAAGTTTGTTCACCATTTAAGAATGAATATTAGGAAACGTTATATCTTAGTTTAGTTTTTTTGTCACACTTGAATGTTGTTTCAGATCACCAAATAAAGTTTCACATTAGACAAAAGGTTTCTCTTTGAAATCTTAGTTTTAGTTTACTAGCCTTGGTTGTTGCCTGGCCTGTGGAATCAAGAAGTGTTTGACAAAACAAAATACCCTAAAAGATCTCAAAAAGCAACATGACAATGGGAGAAATTCATGAACAGATGAGAAACCAACTCATTGACATCTGTCAATCTGGAAAGGATCAAAATGCTAATTCTAAGGCTTTGGGACTCCAGTTAACCATGCAAATAGAGAGAGCAAGGAACAGTGGTGAGCCATCCCAGGAATGGCAAATCTACCAAAAAGAGACTCCAAAGGAGCAATGAAGAGCAGCTAAAGCTCTGCAGGCCTCAATGTCTAAGTTGAGGTCAGTGTTCATGATTCAACAAGAAGGTAAATGGGCAGAAATGGCATCCATGTTAGATTTTTGAAGGCAAAAACAACACAGAGACTTAACTCACATTCACCAAAACAAAAAAACATCTTGCTGCTCCTCAAGAAGTCAGGGATGATATTCTATGTACTTCTAAGTTTTTGGAATGTGTGCATCTCGTTACATTTGCAGTAAAACCTATGAAGCATTTCTATGAAAGATCATCATACAGCACGTCAAACATGGTGGTGGTAACAGTCTGGCATTGCTTTGCTTCTTGCTGTACTTGAAAAAACAATAATACTTCTGATTGGCTTTTTTGGAGTGGGGAAAAAGTCAATTTTGGAGCGGCCTAGTACAAGTCTGAATCTAATGCTTAGTTTAGGTCATGTGATATGGCTTTCATTATCAAATTTCTTCCTGCATTTAGTCGGGTTTTCGTTCTCTGAAACTGAATTCTAAGTTTAAGTTTGATATGTAAATGATGGCAAATACTTTTTCACAGCACTATTGATTAGGTTAAATAAAAAGTTATTTCCATTAATCCTGCTGTCACTCATTAACAACAAAAAAATACATTGTTTTTCTATCCCAATGCACAACCACCACAATCCTAATTAAAACCCCCAAAATGACTGATATAGTGGTTCCTTTCTCCACATTTTGGGCTAAATGGAAGATTCCCTCACAAGTTCAGCCCCATGAGGAAATTTGTCAGGTAAGTTGTTTTCTTTTCAAGTGTTTTAACATGTTGTCACCTGTCCAAATACCCATCAGAACCATATGGGATCATGCACACACACGCGCGCGCACCCCACCAACCCTCTGAAATCCACCGTAACACACACACAGATTCATGCAAGGAAGCAAAGTACACTGTAATTATAGTCAACACATAACACCTGTTCCTATTCCACATGAGTGAAGCACCTAGATAACCCAAATGGGACGACTTGTTTATCTTCAAAGGCTTGCAAGCAACATATGTGGCTTCTCTGACTTTCTTCTTCATAATGTCTGTATCATTTTCAGTTTGATAGAAAGCAAAAAAATTAAAACACAGGTGCAGCATCATCTACTTTTATTGTGACTGCCGGTACAGATGTGTTGAGCACCTTATAAAAAAAATCATCTTTTATTGCTGCACATTAAGTTCATGCTGAAAAAGGGAGAGAAATCTGCCATTAATTGAAGCGAATCTTTTTCATTAGTAGAAAAAAAAATCCAGCATGAGAAAAGCAAATGTAAAAATTTTTCATTTATATTTTACTTTTTAACAGTTAAACAGGGAGTCAAGGAAAATTTTAATAGGAGTTCTGTTGGTAGTCCATATTTTTTAGATGTTCTTCAACATGGGAAAGACAAGAAAACAGTCCATACAAACAAGGCGGATCTTCATAAGTCAGTAAAGGGATTACATGCCCAAAATTAAAAGCGAAAACAAACTGAACAGTGAAAGTAACAAGGTGGGATATAAATTCAACTTTATCAGCCCCTTAGTGTTGCTTTTACAAATCAAAATACAATAACAATGAGACTTTAGGGTAAACTTTTACTAAAGGTTGATTTGAGGAAACTTGTTAATTATCCTGTGTTTCACAGAAAGATAAAAGCTTGTATTTTTATTTTCTTTTGGCATGAGGGTTTGCATTTGAAGTCAGATGGTATTTTTGGAAATTTGAGGGGCTACACCATTTTTCTCTGTTATTTTAAACAAAGCAAGACATTAACTACTTACAACTTCAAATATCAATAGTTTGTGCTTGGGAAAAATTATATCCTTTTCTTTTATACCCAAGTTTGGCACCCTCACATGTGCAATCGTCTCAAGTGTAATATGCGTTTTTGGGAAATCCTAAAATGTTTTGGGAACAAAAACACTTTTCTGTATTTGTTGGACTGAAGAATGCTTCTATTTTGAGCATCATCTTGAGATATATTGCATTGTCTTTAAATAATCAATAGTCTACATATCTTTAAAAACTAAACACAAATTAAAGGGGGGTCAACTGTTAGGTTTTCGATTTTGGAGGGCTTTAATATCCATGCTACTTTTGGAAATGAAAGGGTTTTAAGAGGTGGAGTGAGCTGCTTTCACAGGAATGTCTATGTTTCTTAGCTGTGAAATACAGTGGATGTGTAACACAATGTGTGAATGCAGTGTGAACGTTTAAAGAAATAAAGATAGGTATAAAGACTGGACAGTTCGGTCCAACTCCTCTTCAAAGAGGAATTAAAATGTGCTCAACTCCTTTAGGATAAAGTCAACGCCCTGAATCAGGCCAACGTATCCACACAAAGATACGTATGATCAAGGATGGTGAATGAAAAACTCAGCTGAACGTAGCTAAAGGGCCAACAAAGAAAGGCATAGTTGAACAATAAAAACTACGGAAGTTGCTTAATGTGGTTGTTTATATACATGTGTGGTACCTGCCTCCATATAACCACGTATCATCATGAGTCAGCGTACTGCTGCTGCTGCTGCTGCTGCTGGAAACCCACTCACACACATCCACACATCACCTTCCCACGTTGAAAGCTGCGTTAAGAGACGTTGCGATTGTGGGCCTGCTCTGCAGCTTTCATCAGAGCACTGACATCAGTGAAAGAGTGAGACACAGGAAGGGACGACAATGCCCAATCTGTCCAAATCCCTGCATCTCCCATTCAGTCGGCGTTGGCAATAATCAACAGGGGATATCAGCCAAAACATGTGCGCATCCCGTGGTGCTGCAATACCTCACAAGTAGTCAAGGATTTTTAACCTGGTTGATGATTGGACACTGGCAGACTTGAGATCCTATCCACCACAACCAGGATTTGTGAAAAGGACAGGACTTTATAGAGGAGTCCAACTCCACACCAGAAAAAAAGTTTGGCTTTTTCCCAAAACTAAGTACACAGCTCTTCCTTCGTCTTACAAGGAGCAGATAGCCCTTAAAAGCATCCCTGGTGTCCAGTATTCCCTCAGCATCACCTATAGTCTGCCGTGATTGTAGGTCAAACATGTGGGCTGGTCAAGCATACTCCCACGGCCCTCTCAGCAAGCCACCAGGGTTAAAGATCTGGTCCGCTGTTCCACAGTCAGGACTTGTTTTTATAATATACAGGAACGCTCTCTTTGAGTTCTTACTGTAGGGGGGCTGGCGTAAGAAGCCAAGCATATTTGACGAGACAGACTAAATATACTCAGAGGGAAACTTACAAATTAGCCTCCTCGGAGGATTCTGACAAGCCTTCCCTGAAATGAAAGGCCACGACAATTAGCATGAACCTCCCGTCCCGGCTCAGCCGTCTGCCTCGCCAAGCTGAACTTGCAGGGGAAGCTGGGTTGCTTTTTATTTTTTCTTACTGTTGTAACAGTCTACCTTTTCTTTTTAATTAACACCTCAGTTACTCACAATGTTTGGATTTTCTCAGTGGGAATCGGTCTTTTCCTTTCTAGTCTTTCCCCCCTTTTTTCTCTCCCAGGAGATTGTCACACCTGTTCAGTTAGCAGGTTGCTCCAATCTGCAAGAGAAACTGAATTCATTTGAATCTGACATTGAAATGATCTGATCACAAACACACTAAATAGAAATAATTAGATTTTTTTTCTCCCCTAATTCCAATGTTTTCCATGTGTGTGTTTTTTTTTTAACTTTTATTTCTATTCATGAGGGTTCTTTTCTGTCTAAATCAGGCAACAAAACAAGTCAACACTATTGTCAGGTGCATTAAATATTCAGTTATTCTGTTTTTTGTTTTGTTTTTTTCTCTTTCCCCACAGAATGCTTGAGTGTCTACATTTGAATATCGACCAGGACTGTCACACGGCTTTCAGGTGAGCGCAGAAGCAGAAATATACAACCCAATAACGCCTGGCAGATGATGCATTTTTATTTTCTTCTTTTGTCTTTCTGACTCCAAAAGGAATTCCCGTTTTTGCACTGCTAGCTTCCATATCGCATCACTTCACGACGTCTAAGGAATTGTATTGCTTTTATTAATCTATAACACCTGACAGTTATTCCACCCCAAATTAAATTTGCCGCTGTTGGTTTTCATCATGTCCGTGCCGGGGAGGATTTTAATGCGTTTCAGACTTTCCTGAATCCATTATGAATTTATGCCACCTTCATGCATAAATGAAGGTGGCATATGGAATATGAGTCCTTCATCTGGAAGGACTCATATTCCTTCAAAATGTAGAAAGATGAGACCAAAGCTGCTGTTTGGTATTCCATATCCAATTAGCTTTTTGTAATCTATAGCTTTTATCAGATCTTCCTAAAGTTTTCTTTGCTCTCTCAGCTCAGTCGTGTACAACATCTCTCACATGCGCCTCCCTCCACCAATTAGGCATATGAAATCATCCCCGCCATATCAATTGGTGACTGTTACACCCATTAATTTGCCATAATTATTTCATTTCAGATTGATGTGACTGTGCCGTAGCAGATGGAGTGTGCGCTGAAGCTCAGTTCCCTCTGCACATGAAGAGGAGTCATTTTAATTGGAGCCTTTTCAGCGCTAATTGTTCTCTCTGTTGTAAATCAGTGTCTGTTAGTCTCCCCAGGTCTTTGTTGGCAAATTGTCTTAGCGGTATCCTCTTTTCGTCTTGGATTGAGTTTCTCCGCCTTAGCTGTGTGATTGACTACGATGATTGTGGCGCGCAATCAGGGAATCTGGGGAATTATTCCCAAGGCTACTTTGTTATTTTATTTTGCTTCAGACGTCAGCCAGATACAGCGGCTGAGGGGTAAAGCGACTTAACTCGACAGAGACCTTGAACATTTCAAAGCAGCAGCAAAGATTCAAATAATTTAAAAGCGGAAAAGCAAAATGGATGTTATTAGAACTCTTATCAGGAAAAGAGACCTAAAGAAAAAATTGCAGAAACACAATGCAGCTATCAGTCGTTATAGGCAGCAACTATCCTAAAAGTCACTAGAAGTTCCCAGAGGATGTCTTTACTTAAAGAGCATCAATGTTAGAGGGACAAAAAGTGTTTAAAAATATTCAATGTTTAGAGCTACAAATGAACTTTATGAAATAAATGTAACAATATTGGTATTTGCCTCAACCTGCACTGCCTATATCAGTTTTGCATAAAATCAAATTTAACCAGAGGCACGCACAGCGGAGGTAAATCTTTGACTGTGTGAATTAAATACAGTAGTACAGGAAAGTCAAAGATAGGTCTGAAAAGCTGCTAAATATAAAGACAAAGTCGATGAGTTGGCAACAGTCTGGAACCATAAAATAGTAGGCCTACATTTATCACATGATTTCTAAAGTTGCAACATTTGTTTATTTCTTCGTGCTTATTTCACAGTTGTCTCCTGGTTTTTTTTCCAACCAACGCAATGGGCAAAATTCAGAAAGTTGCATTAAACATGCAATGAGTCTGCAGTAGGGGTGGCCAACTTCAGCTGAGACTTGCAGTCCTGCAAGTTCTCTTACCTGAATCGAATGGCTGAATCCCCTCATGAGCATGTCATTCAGCTCCCCTGACGCCTGATAATGAGCCAGTCATTTTATTCAGGTGTGAGAACTGAGGTCTGACTTTGGACAGAACGGGTTTTTAAGCTGCGACTACAAAAGCAGCCGAGAAGGAACTTGTTTCCGTTTGTTTCTCATCGACTGGTGGGGTTAGAAACTATTTTTGCACTTTTTGAAAGTGTAAAAACAGAGTCCGTCAAGTACCAGTAGCGTTATTTGTAGCATAGTTTGAGAACAATGCACACAGGGAATTAAACAAACTAAAGACATGAAGAAAAAACAGTCAATTATTGGTTTCTGTAGCAAGTTTTACCTTTGTAACATAAAAAAGCATATTTTTGGGAACTGTGGGAAATGTCCTGAATTAAAAGGAACAATACTCTGCAAAGTTCATGCTCCTGTGGAACCACAACAACTTTAAGCCTTTAACTCCCTGTCCAAACCATTAGCCAGTAAAAGCAGCACCTGCCTTTGAATGTCCATCAGTAGCCTATTAACTTATGTCTGGGAGAGCAGACTCTTTAAACTGACCAGAATGTCGGCGGCTGAAAGCCTCCTTTCTACCAGTCCTGTTGACGTATGGAGATAAATGGACTGCAGTCTGCATTGTCTTGCTGACACGCCCACATTGGGTTTCATTGGTCTCTGTGACAGGTCACTGGTGAAGCGATGCAAATACGACGGCACATTCAGAGAAGAGGGGAACCCGGGAATCTGTTTAATAACTCACCCTCTGCTACTCTGTTACTCTTAATATTATCGTCACTCTTTGTGAAACAGTTCTTGACGGAAGTTAAGACTTTGCAGGTCTTGAAGGTGGCGCTTAGAAGTGGCTGAAATTCTTACTCTCCTGCATGAATGATTCCTGACCTGTGACCCTCCCTAAAGGGGAGCGGGAGAGGTTTTTCTGGGTTTGGGATTAGGTTTGGGGGTTGGATGACTGCTGGGCAGAAGGCAGGAAGTGTAAGTCGATACACATTCAGATCTGAAGCAGCGACGTTTCATGCGTGATCACAGTAAGGGTTCCACGCTTCACACACACACACACACACACACACACACTCGGATCATTTAAACTGGAGTAATCCCTTCGGCGTGAATTCTGATCCTGGAAATCACTTGTAAAAGCCTCTGCAGGACAGCTGTTCATCGTTCACAGAAGGTCTGAACAAATCCAAAAATGCATAAACAAGTCCAGGTGTGGAGGTTTCTCAGCTTTAATGCGTTAGAGAGACGTGTTTTTTTGCGGGGGGAAAGAGGGGACTCCCAGCTCGCCGTTTGGTGCATCTGTTACAATGATATCACAAAACGAGTGAAATCTAATAGATTTTCCCTCCCAGTGGAATACTGAGCAAGACTCAACAGATTAGGACTTGTTGATTGATGGCAGTTTAAACTGTAGTGCTATTACACACCCAGCATCACCGGATAAGTGTTCCTCAATAACACCGGAGAAGACGAGAGGGGAAAAAAAAAAAAAAAGATGACGACAGATGTAGTTATAACAGTGAGCTTGTCCACTTATCTTTTTGCTGGCTTAATATTTCACTGCAGATGGCATTATTAGCGAGACCATAACTTCGTATGCTAGCCTGTTTGCTTGATTTGAACATTTATTTCCACACAAACTGGTCCCAAAGTCCCAGATCTCATTTTTAAAAAAGAGACGTCATCTAAATTTATACATGGATTTATTTAGGATAATTCATCAAGGAAAATCTCCTGGAATTGTTTGCATTGGTTTGCAAAAAAAAAAGAAAATAATAAAACATCCTCAAATTTTTAAGATTGGATTAATTGGAAAACAGGAGGTTGAGGTCAAAGGCTTAGGTTTTAACCCCCTCACAAAAAAAGCACCAGCAGATTCCTGCCTTGCCCCCTACGGTGAGCCAACTTCCGCTCAAGGACTCTTTCTCAGACTTCTCTCTGCGTTCTCCATCATTCACCAGAATGCGCTTAATACCAGACTATAGAATGAATGAATAAATAAGACAGATAGATTAGATGGGACAGACAGACAGATCTCCATCTAGAGATTTACTTTACTTTTTAAAAGGCAGAGATAGCTGCTTCCTGTGTGTTACAGGAAACCAGAAGTCAGTGATCATGCCATACATGGAAACAAGTTGACCTCTTTTGACTCTACATCAAAGGGTGCATTGTTTTTTTTGTAAAATACTCCACAGCTCTTCTGGCTCTCCGTCAACTGGCATTGGTTTTGAACAATAACAAATATAACAAATGATGACAAAGAAGGAGACATTCATCTCAAAGAATTAAATTACATTAAATAAGTATTTGCAAAAGTCCAGTAGGATCTATTTTACGTTTAGTAAGAAGTAAACATGAAGGTAAAAGAAAATTGTGATGGTAGAAAACTTGGAAGGCCAAACTCAACCATTAGTGCAAAAAAACAATGTCTAACCAAGACAAAATAGTCTCTTGAATACAAGTTCAAGTGAAAATTCATACAATCGATCATCTGGTGAAGGGTCGTAGGGGAAGTCAGGAGAAAAGCTGCACCATCATGGAGAACAAACAAACCGGCACCTCATGGAGGCATTTAAATGTTGCTCTGCAGCCACCAGAGTTGCCTTGCAAATCACATCAAAATGTTTTTGATAAATGTCTGTCCTTTCCATCTGTTTATTTTAATGGAGCTAATCCACAATTTCTACAAAGATGATCTTTGAAACAAAAGTGTCCATTGGTTACAAACAGGCGACTACACCTGAAGGCAGCACAGCTATGTTGAAATATCAAGAAAACAGTCTGCATGTTCTTCTAGTACAAATGTAAAGGTCAATTTCTGTTTATTTGTATTGTTACTTATATTTTCAATGTACATTTTAATTGTCCTAACATATAATGGCATTTGTCTTTTCAAGCGAAAAAGCTCAGCCACTGAAATATTCAAGCAGTTAGCACAAAGTTTCCAGATTTCAGCATAGTATGTGGAAGACCTCTAGAGCTGGAGCTCCTTTCTCTAGCTTTGCAGCGAAAGCTTTGATAAATCTCTCCTTAAATGGGTTGGAACACAAGCACCATCTTGAGAAGGTGCCTTGTGTGTTTTGGCTTCATCAAGGAGTAGCTAACGCCAAGATGTATAGATGAGAGGCCCTTGTACAGGTGCCATGCCAATGCCCTAAATGGTTAAGTGCCCCAAGTGCCATTCTGCCTGGCACTTGGACAGCTGGCGCAGCGAGGTGGTCCCCATGAATCACATTAGTGTCTGCGAGAAACGGGACCTTCCATTCAAATTAGTGCTTTCAGTGCGACGGCTCAGACAGGAAAAAAATCTTGCTAAATGATCCTGATAAATCAATGACCTGCCGAAAATGGGCGCTTTTAAAACATAAAAGGAAATTAAATAGGCAGTGGACAGTGCTGATCATTTTCGATAAGACTGAATTCCTAAACATGAAATTAAATCCAAGGATTGTGGTGGACTATATGGTTTGAGGTTGTTGGATAAATGCTGGAAGGAATTTATCTCAGTTGTCTTCCTCCCTTTCTGCCATCACATATTGCAAAGGCTGAAACACAAAACTAATAACCGTTTATTCGGTTTGAGTTACCATTAAATTTGATATTTCCCCACATCTTTCACATCGGATTTCAGGATGTGAAAATGAATTTACAGAGAGTGAATGCATTCCAGTGCCTAAAGGAGACATTTGGCCCTTTAAGCCCACCAGACTCTGCTTATAAAGTCACGTTGTCAACTTAATGCCATTTAATGTCTAACATGTTAAACCCCCTGTTGAAAGATGAAAGACGAATAAATCCAGAGTTTCAATGTAGAGTTGGCAAAAAGGCATGTATTGTCATACATTTTGTTTTACCTCCATTAAATGTGACACCTTGACAGGAACAAGCAGCAACAACAACTCAGCAACATGAAAGTAGGACTCTCATAACTGTTCAATTAAACTTATTTTCTATCAGTTTGAAATATACATGTAAAGTTTATTTTAATTTTGAAAATTGTTTAATTCTTCAAAGTGACATCAGCCTCAGATCTAGAATAGATCTATGTTATGCCACACAATATAGTGATTGAGTTCAATTAAACTGGACAGTGCATAATAATGAACGGACAACGTTGACATGAATATATCGGGTTTCGCAAAATGCTCATTTCCATACGTAGTTCCATGACACAGACAGATATAAACAGTTAAATTTTATAAATAAAAGTAAGAAATATAGTAAAAAATAAACAACATGTTGTCAGGGAAACCTATTTTAAGAGGCTTATATGAAAATGCTCCTTTTTTAATGTTTACAAAATTTTGTTTGTCACAAGAATAAACTATATTGTATATTTTTATAATGATGAATAGAAGGACCCCAATACCGAGAAGAGACAGGTGGCTAAAAAAAATAAAACGATTCACTAAACAAAATAAGGAAAACATAAAATCTTAATGTTAAACTCAAGAGGGAAATGCACAAAAACCAGGAGACATTCTGACGGTAAGAGAAGGATCTGAGTACGTACGAGATCTATGAGCTGGAGAAGTGATTGATGAACAAGGAGCAGGTGGTTGATTAAACAGGTTGCAGCTGTAAGAAAAGTTGAGCTGAGGACATGGGAGAAATAGCGGATAGAATATACAGGGAACAGCAGAAAACAAGGAAGAATGCACGAACCAGAGACAAAACCCAAAATATTAAAACCAAAAAAGGTGACAAGAGGATCCAGAAGCAGCACGGAAAAACGTAAAACGGGAAGCGATACAGAGAGTACCACAACTAAATATTACCACAGAGAGCTGAAAATATTAAAAAAATGGTGAGAATGAATCTTAAAAATCAGGACAAGCCCAACAAATAAATCTTAAAGATTGTGACGCGTTGTATGTGTTGAGGCAAGAGCTCAACACTTGGGAACCCCATAACAAGAAGCTTTGGGTAGCATATCCTTTTTTTCCTTTCTTTAATAAAAAGCTCTTTAATTAATAATCCACAGCTTCCTCTTCTTTGAGGGTATATGACATTAAAATTAGGCCTAATTCTTAAAGAACACTCTTCAAAATGGGAAAGTCAAGAGAACATTTATGCAGCAGACATGCACTGGAAAATGTTTACATGGAAACAGAGAATCACACTAACACTCCCATGTCCACAGTTATTTTAAAACACAGACCTGTCTGACCTGCTATAAACAAGACTGGACAAAGGCCCTAATTTAATCTGACCTCTGTCCACAATGGGAGGGATGGTAAGTAAGCAGAAATGATTGAGAGAGCTACAGAACAATTTCATTGTGAAATAAATGACTGTGCAGAAGAACAGATACCAAAAACAGGGTTTTACACAAAACTATCACCCTACTTTGATGTGTAAAGTAAAACAAAACAAAAAAAATCCCATTAAATTGATACATCTACCTTATTACTAGAGCACCACAAAGAGCAAAAATCAATGCTTACATTGATTCATCTTGTCATTGTAAAACTGGCTTTATTTAAGATGACGTTCTGGGCTTCATCCAGCAGAGCCGTTTGAAGTTAACCGGAGGAGAAGTCGTTCCGTCTGAATGAGGGGCTCACAGATGGCCGGTCGTGCATCATTAGGTCCGCGAAGACAAGGCTCTCAGATAAACCCTGCAGTCCACTCTAGTCCACAGTTGGACCTTGTGTGTGGGGGGGTGTGTGTGTGTGTGTGTTTCGGTGTGTTTAATCCACAGGTGCACGGGTCTGTTCCTGACGGAAAAGAGAGCATTACCCCGAGGCCACGGAGGCAGGGAGGGGAGCACAAAAAGGGGCAGGGCCTGGCTGTTTCAAATGCAAATGTCTGCTGTTCCTCACAAAAAACTTTCTCCAGTGGCACAGCTTGTAAAATGCAGCACCCTACGGCTTCATTCAAAAGATACACCCACTAACCAGGGGCCACAGAACCACATGGGTCCCTGAAGCCACTCAACCATGTCATAAAGAAAAGTCACTCTTCCTCAGTTGTGCTTCCAGCGATTAGGTTTTTCTCCTCTAAACTTGTTTTGAATGTTTTATTTGTTTTTGGCTGGTCAGGGTGATTTATGTTACCAGAATGCATTTGTTGTTTCATTTGGGTAGTAGAGGGTAATTGACACAACATATATTTGAGGAGAAAGATTTGTTTTTATTATTTATTGCCACAAGGACCAAAAACATGAGTAAAAAGAAGATTGAGAATTGTAAAGAATTGTATTCTTGTAGATGACGCATGTTTCACTGAGTGATTTAAACCTGTTCGAATTAATGCAATAAAATCAAATAAACACAAATGCAGGCTTCATTAATCTGTTCCAAGTTGTTACTACTCAAGGCAGAAAAGTATCTTTGTTCTATGAACTTTTAATCTCTTCCTCAGAAGATTTTTTTCTGCACCCTTCAGGATCTATGAGTTGTGTTTAAGAATCTGCTGACAGGCTGATGGTAAGCACTTTTTTTTTTTTTTTGCGTTTTTAACTTGTCACCCCAGCCTGTGACACACAAACTGCAGGCAGATGTGATCTTAGCCATCGCTGCAGAGATATTCATTCATACAACCCATCTCTGCAGAAACGCTTTCAAAGAAAGAAATAAAACAAGCCAAAACCTTTCAATTCAGGATAAAATTGATATGGATGGAAGTTCAGGTAAAGAAGCATCACACTGTGGAATTATTTATTCAGCAAAACCTACAAAATGTCAGAAAGCGTTAATGAACCTCATAGTTCAGCACCGATTAAACCCCCGTCACCACTCCTCCACCTCTGTACTGAATTTGAATGAAGAAATTGTTTTGTTTTTTTGTACAGTCTGTGGATAAACTTCTTCATGGTTCTAAAGGCGATTGTTCCAGCAATCTGCTACACTTTTCAGAATTTAACATTTAATATATTTAAGTTCTGCAAAACCTCTGAACTTTGCAGGGATGAGACTGGAGTTTGATTATTACTCCACGCTTTATGTGTCATAAATATGCTGTCTCGCGCAGTTTATTCATCAGAGTATTCAGAAGTAATAGATTTAAACTTAAAACATCACATGGTTTTCTCTATGCTTTTGTATCATAAGTGATACGTCAGGGTTTTGCCAAAAAGGCATAAATGCATTGACTAAATGCAATAGTAATTACATAAATAAAATAAAACAATTGGTAGTGATCAAAATGATAGGAAGTTGGCATAAAAAAATTCAAAAAAAATTTTTTTTTGTTTTAGATGGAGCTCAAAATGCAAAATACAAATACTCAAATAAAGCTTTGGAGAAGAAACACCATCAAAATGAATGCGTATGTATTCAGGTGCATCTCAGTAAATCAGAAAAGACATTCCAATGAGGCTCTTTTGTTACATTAAAAGTAATTTTTGAAAATAACTTTAAAGCAGGTGATAAACAATTTTACTTAACCCCACATTTCTGTATTCAAGATGTTTTTTTTCTTAGTCTTATGTAATATTCTAACATCAATTTTATGCTTTGAATTGTGTTATTGAAATAAATGAACTTTTCAACTGTATTCTACTTTATTTATTGAGCTGCACATCAAAAACTGTGACTTGATATAAAGCAGCAAAGTATGAATTGGAGAGAATAGCAGCTTTCTAGGAAACAATGTCACTCTAGTTTGTTGCTGCTTATGTGCGTATTGTATAAATGTATATTTGAACATTTAAAAAACGGATTGTGAAGGGTGCTTTTCCTTTAGGAGTGGGAAACTTAATAGCTGAGTGAATTGTTTGTAGGAGGAGCAGAAGTGCTGGAGGTCTCAATCTGCAAGTAGCACACTGAGGAGGTGGCATTTTAGCCGGCGACAAATGAAGAGAGGAGCAAATCTGCCGCCTCGCTGCAGAGCAAAGGGTCTCATTATGTGAAGAGCGGTTTTAATATAGCTCGCAGCTCGGTCGCTGAGGCGCTTTAATCTTAGTGCTCTTCAGGGCTGTTCTTGAAGGGCCTACGTGTCTGCGTTACATATTCATTTTCAGCCATTTAGTGTTTCTACAAGATGCAGACAAACACCTCGCTTTCTTGCTCAAACCCGAGCTGCACGTGGAGTCGGAGGGAAGGCTGTAGGAAACGGTGGCGAGGTGTTGCTTTAATGAAAATGACCTGTATTTAATCAAGAGCGGCCGAGATCTCGATCACGCCAATTAAACACCTGCGGCGGCAGTCAAACATATTGGATGTTTGTCTGACAACCGGTGTCAGCTGTTTTTGACCTTTACGGTGCATCGCGCTTTAATGAGGAACTAATTAATGCGGCTATTAGGAGCAGAGAGCTGGCAGTTATTAGCTACTCAAATACAGATGCAGACACAGCCAGGTAAACTCCACAGTCGTTTCATAATAAGACAGAAATACCTCAAAAAGATGTTGAACAGAGATCTACAAACGGCCAACCTTGTTATTTTAAAAAGGTTGTTTGTGGTTAACTAGGCTAAACTAAATGAGCTCAAAAACGTAAAACTTTGTCGTCATTCAGTTTGCATGTGCGTGTGTGTGGGCGCGCGGGTGTGTTCGTGAGCATAGAGAATTAAAACATTTTAGAGAAAGAGGATTCCAATCTTTACATGTATAGATTGTTTTAATGAATGTAGATTTGCTTTAAATATTTAAAACTAATTTGGCTTTAACTGCAATGCCTACATGATAAGCACACTGCAGAAAACTTCAGCCGAGATCCTTAAATATTTTGCTGACATTAATCTTTTAATGTTGCCTTAATATTTAAGTGTTAGTACCCCTTGAAATGTTTCACCTCATGTAAAGCCAAAAAGGTGAAACCTAAATAATTTTGGGGTAGATTTTATGTGAAATACCAAGAAAATGTAGTGTAATTTATCATGAATTGGGACGAAAGCACTACAAGTTATTTAGGAATGAAAATCTGAAAAGTGTGGCCTGATTTGTGTTGAGGCTCTGCTAGCTAAAGCTTTGGAGAACAATCTTTTGCTTCAATTACAGATGCAAGTCTTTTGAAGTAACGTTCAATCAACTTTATGCATGTAGGTAAATATTTTTCTAACAAATGAATATCATCTGACCTAAACCATCATACCTCCGGATGTACACTAAGGTTTGAGGTGGAAACGTGGCAAAGTCTTAATTTCAGGGAGGGGACGAACTATTTTTTCCAGAGGAAAAAAAAAATCTATTATGCTTTCAAAGGTTTACGAGAAAGTCTTCCTTCACAAGAAGCAAAACAACACCGATCGTTTCATAATCATCAAATTGTGTGTTTTGTATTAGAAATGGGGTTTTTTGTTGAAATTTTGAAGTTCTGCATAACTTAGAGAAATTGGATTGCAGTTTCTCTATGTTGCTTTGAGACTCGCTGACCTCGGCCTGGACAAGCAGAGGTTTCCTTCCACCCAAACATTGAGTCAAACATTGACATTTTTTTTTCTTACGCATGACCAGAAAAGTCCACGCAGAGGAGTCCCCCCCCTCCCAGTCATGCCAATCGAAAACAGAATAAGTTTTGTTCTCCCTCCAATCATTAGCAGATAAAGCCTCTCTTTCTTGCCCTTTAATCAAACAGGCGATGGCTTGACATGGCTGGTTAGCTTCTCGATAGAGTGCTCATTGTGCTGGCGCTGAAAAGAGCTATAGAGGGCCTGTCTGCGAGCAAATCATGGGATCACTGGATATGCATTCCTCCTTCACTCCCCCATCCATGCCTTCCTCTCTCCATGTCCTGTCCCATTTAAAAACCATAATGCCGGCGAGTTTTATTGCGGATTTCCAGCCACAAACTTCAGAGACGTGCAACCGAAGAGAGAAGATGCTCAAAATAGCATTAAGGATTACAAAAAAAAAACTTGTATTTACTTCAGATGATTCTATTTTCCTTCATTTTATAATAAGGCTGCTCTTGCCTTCCTCCAGAGAAAGGGTTGAGAACAATAGATTGGAAGGTGAAGGAGAGTCCGTCATGCTTGCTGTCTAGTTCCTGATGAACCCTGAGGGGCAACAGCTCCTGAGCTCTGAGGTTTGTAAGGGCGTTGTGGGGGGTTGCTCTCTCTTTTTAAAGGTTTCTCTGAGGGAATATATGCTCAGCTCAATTGTACCTCAGCTGCAGATGAAGAGGAACAATATTGTGACCTGATGGGAGGGGGAATTTAAGGATTTTAGAAGAAATACGACCAAAAAAAAAACAACATGAATGAAGAAAGTTTTCAGAGGTGAGAGAGTAAAAGTGACGGAATAATACCCACGAAGGAAAAAGATAGTAAAAGAGACAAAGTGAGGCAGCTACACTTCTTTCCATGTTGCATGCGAGGGAAGAAGAGACGGTTGAGAAACAAGACATTGCGGTTTCCCTGATCTAAATATAAATATGTGGTTGAACCCACTAACTGCTGTGTGAGGTTTTTTTTAAGCGCCTGACACTCAAAGTAACTCAAATAGCAAATTTTAGAATCCAGCTATGCAGTGTTTCTGTTTATTAATGCATGAAACTTGATCTGGTATCATGACATTTAAAATATCCCATTGCAATGTCCTCACATTTATCATGCATATAGTTTAAAAATAAAAATTAAAGCATTTCACAAGACCTCCGTCGCTCCTTTGCATATTTCTACGTGCCTTGCTACAAACAGGTCAGAGGTCACAGATATTCAGAACTTGTACAAGCAACTTGAAAATTAGACTTATTTTTTGCCATTTCTGTGCAAATTGCAATTTTTGTGCCTTAATTGAAAAATGCAAAAAATAAATAAAATATACCAAAAAAAAAGAAAAAAAGTAAAACATCAAACATAATTTAGACGGGTGATGGACGACTCAGCCGCCAATCCTCAAATTCACCAAAGCATACTAACAGGAAAGTTTTTAGATTACTGTGCAGGCCAGGAAAATTAAACAATTCCAACTGTAGGACAAAAAGTGCAATTTGTATGTCTTTACCTCGTAGTGATGTTGTTTCCACAATAAATACAATTTATAGGGGTGTAATGATGGGGACGTGGTAATGCACGATTTATCGATCAGATTACATTTTGGGGAAACCAAAACGTCATGTGTTTTGTTTTAACAAGTAGGGTAAAAGTTTTGTATTCAGTTTAGACAGATTCATTGATGGTTTTGCTTGTGTGTGTTTGTGTTTTCACACACAGAGTAAATCTGAAACTACATTTTGAAGCAGGGATTCTTTATCACCCCTGGATCAAACAGTACAAGGCTGCATAGCACTTAGAGAATCTGTGAAGTAATTTCTGCAGTACTGACCAGCGTAGTATGCAAGTGGCTTTATTTTTAAAAACCCAGTAGAGTTCACTGGTGTACTTGGGAAGTATTAATATACAGAACTAAAGGCAGCAGGAAGACAAGCATGTGAGCCTAGCAGGAGGATGGACAAAAACCACAAAACCCTGAGGAAACATCTGGTTTGTGATGACCAAAAGGACCTACGTTAAAGAACATCTGTTCAGTGTGGAACGATTCAACTCATATTTTCAATTAGCAAGGAATCAAATCATTCCAAATTCCCAGAAAAGGGTGGATTTCAAGTCAAAGAATAAGCCTTTGTGAATTATTATTTAACCCTTCCAGACTGAACGTAGCGGTGATGATCCATCCAAATTCTGCCACGCTTTGCGCTATGTGAAAAATTGGAACAGTTTCTAAAAGGGGAGACGTTGCGCTTAAAATTTCTTAAAATCACTGGTTGTCAAAGTGGGTGAAAAATATTGCCCTAGCAATATTTGATAATCAGTAGACGTCACCATGTCAAACACAAAGAAGTTAGGTACAGAATTATCAGAGTAGAGGAAAGGGTCAAAAATGACCTGCACCCTGAGGGCTCTTAATAATAGTTTAAACGGATGCACCAACATGATAGCGCTTTGTCAGACAGACTTTCCATTGATAAAAAAGAAAAATGTCATCATTTCTATTTATCTTGGTATACTTCCCTAATTATTTGCACATAATTCCTTTAAAAATCAATCCAAACTCTCCACTACAGATTCCTCATTTGGCTCTAAAAGAACCAAAGCGATGCATCTAATGAGACCAACCATCGTATTCTGCAGAATAAATGTTCATGTCAACCTCAGTGTTGCGTTTTAAATGAATATACACTTATTTTATTCTGATCGCAGCACCACGCTGGTATTAAAGGGCTTTTGTTGTGTAATTAGCACAAACATTCAATCCATAAATAGAACAGTGGGAGAACACATAATTTAAAGGAATTATGTGCAAATGTTGTTTACCAATTCATCAACAAAAAAAAAAAAAAAATCTCCAACAGAGCCGCTTTGCAGCATAAGCTAGTTTGTCTTCTCTTGGTATTTTGTCTTGATTTTCCAGTAGCACTAAAGGTCGACGTGACTGAACTTTTCGGAGAGGATAAACATCACCAATCTCATTCGAACTCTGCTACTTCAAAGTTGCAAGATTGCTATCTGCCTTCAGGCAGTGAAGCACATCCGGCTGTAACTGCCCCGGCTCACATGCCACACAGGCACTTTTTTTTTTATATATACACAATATGTGCAGGTTTTATCTAATTTTCTATCATCCCATCTGTTGTACAATCTCCTGCTGTTTCTCCATTTGTCTCGTACAACCTTTTTCTACCTCTGAGTCACATAGGGGAAACTAGCGGCGCCTGCCAGGGGAGCAGATCAGGGCTTAGCTGTAAGTTCACTGCAGCTGTTGATGAGTTGCGCGCAAAGAAGAAAGCAGCAATCCGTTTAAAAAAACAAGGTTCCACATGTACCATCCAACGAGAAACCACAAGACTTGACGAGGAAGTCATTAGCCAGCATTCCTGGCATGGCCTTTGAGAAAATGTGCAGCCCGGGAAGGGAAAGTGTTAAAGTGGCGATCCGGGCTCATTTAGTGGCAACCGACCTGTTTTTGATAGAAAACATCTGGCGGTGCTTCTACGAGTCATCTGTGAAACTTTTGCTGAGGAAGTTCGAATTTGAAGAAAATTTCAGGAAAATTACAGGTAATAGCATCAGTGTTTGAAAGAAAAAATCTAACTGATTTGTCTCTTCTTCCTGAAATTGTACAAATTTAATCAGCAGGCAACAAAATATGACTCTGCAAAATCTTTCTGTCTTGAACAGTTTCTGCAGTTTATTTCTATTTGTTCGGTGGTGTATTTTTTCTCTGATAGATGCACAGTAAAAATGAAGATACTTCTAGTAAATAAAGTTGACCTTTTATGTGAAACTAGGTTGATAACATCACAGAAGGTACAGGAATCAAGAATATCAGCTAACATAAAGTTATGAAGTTAATTTGCAACTTCATAGCTTGTATCACCTGAGATGTTTACATTATTTGCCAGTAGAGAGATATTGCAACTCATAGTAAGTAATTTTTTTGTAACTATAACAAAAAAGAAATACAACCAGGTTACACTAATGAGTTTCAGTAATACAGTTTGATTGTTGCAGTCCTGGTTCTCTTCACAAACTGCTTCCCTGTGTTTTATTTTTGCATTAATTTATACTGTAGTAATCCATTCAGAGTTCTTGTGCAAGGATCGCATTTAAAGACATTAAGAAATTATTTACGTCAGATCTAAATAAAAAATCTGGCCATTTAACAATGCTTTATCAATTAGAAACAATGACTAATGTGCATCTGACTCATTTTCCAGAAAATGTCTTACGAGTAGCTTTAAAAAAAAGTGGCATCATGTAAAATGACATTTATGAACGTGTGACGACAGTTTGTACACGGAAACCAGCTGCTATTGTCAAGTCATGCAGAATATTTAATTGTTATGTACACTGCAGCAGAGATAATGCAAAGACAAGGTAATTGAAATGTTATCCCCATCTTATCGGCAATGATTACTTAAACACTACATTTCTAATGCATGTTGAATTAGGCAATTACATGCATCTAACGAGAGCAGAGTGAGAAAGAAAGAATGGGGAGGGAGAGGGTGGAGGAGAATTAGCAGAAAATGAAACAGGAATATTAAGCATTTCAGCCGGCGAGCGTCGGGTCAGAGAGCGCTCGGTGCTTATGGGGATATTAGCTACTTGGATATGAGGGATGTACCAAGGGAAAACCAAAGGGAGCTTTAACTTTGAAAGCAAGTCAGGGATTCTGGACATGGAGACTAACATGCTTCGTAAATCCAACTGAAAAACTTTTTTAAAAATATGATCACTTTGGCAGAAATAAAACAGAGGCAGCAGGAACCACATCCTGCATGAGGCTTCTGCCTTTCAGTAACAACGGTTTCAGTCAGCAAAAAATTAAACGTCTCAATGCAACAAGAACAAGTGGCCATCTAATATCTTACGACCACACTTTGTCTTCAGCAAGGTAAAAAGAAAAAAAAAAGAGAGAAGGAAACTGCAAAATATTAGAAAAAATATGAAAACAAGAGACAGAAATTGAATGCTACATATAACAAAGCAATAACGTTTTCAAGATTGAAATAACGAGACATATTTATTTTTAACAAAAAAAAAAAAGCTGATTTAAAGCATGAGTTTGTGCCTGGATTTTCTCTCTCTGTCTGCCACATTACAATGATTTCCCACTTACTTGACAATTAGACTCTGGCAGCTGGATGCTGATTTTTTTTTTTTTTTTTTTCTTTTTTGGGGAAGGCGGTGAACGCTTGTCGCTGCAGTCATGTCACGTCCCTCGTGAGCTCATTAAGCGTGTGTGGAGCGCCTGGCTGATTGGCTCAACATACCAGAGATGGACAGACAGGCCTGTGCAGGGCTGGAGGGGAGGAGGGAAAGTGCGAGACAGAGACGGGCTGGAAAAGAACGGAGAAAGGAAATTAGCTAAAGCGACAGTAAAGATATCCTTAAGTCACTGTGTGTGTGTGCCTCTGTGTAAGTCTTCATCCTCATCCAGTCAGGCATGTGTATTTGTGTAAATATATCTACTCACATAAACACACATGTCACATGATTAACTGATTGAGCTCTAACTTCATTACCACAGGCAAGTCTTCTGCACACTAATCAATTTCCTGCATCCAGAAATGGCTTAGTACACTGTGCTGGCTGTCAGGGGCAGAATTAACTCCGGTCCTTTGGGGAGAACCAAACACGTGGCCTGCAGTGGAAAAGGCAAAAAAAAAAAAATGGAGGGAGTTAAAGAGTCTGATTAGAACGGCTGATACTTCGGCCCACATTTGCATGCAGGCTGTGTCTCAGACGTCCGTCAGCGCGACCGCGAGTGCGTGTGCTGTTTAGCATTTCATTACCTAGCTGCTCTCCGTTAATAGCTGATCAAGCTGCTGCCTGTTAAGGCTGGCATTTTTACAGCCTTGTTTGGCTCCGACACTATCCAGCACAGGCAGGACCACAAACATCCAGCCATTTCCTCTGTCTGTCAACCTCCCATATCCCGTTTGTAGTTGGTGCTTTCAGCCATTTGCTTTACAGACTTTATGTGGTCTGGGAAGTTTGACGGATTCTCAAACAAAGAGGAATAATGATTTGGCCGTTTGTGATATTTCCTGTGATTATAATCTACGTAATGAAGCGATTATTTCTCACATATTTCACACATAAATACTTCTTATCTTGTGACAGCAGTTGTAAAATGCACATGGTAGTAATTACAGAGGTGCTGGAGCTTCTAGATGCCAATATTATGGCTCAATTTTTGCCAATAGGAAATGTTCAGATTTTTTGGGAGATTGTTTCTGACTATTAAAAGGTGGATGGAGAAATCAAATGCACAAGAGAGCCCAATGATTATGAGGGGGGAAAAAACAAAAAAATATATATAACAAGCAATGGTATATTGCTAGAAAATTTGTTACCAAGATTTGGACAAAACAAAAAACAAAGAACCATTTGTCTGAGGGTCAGAGTGAGGCTGGAAAAATGTTATTTGAATTTAAAAATGGCATGATTGTTGGTTGCAGACAGGCTGGACTGAGCACACACAGACACACACGCCCACACACCCCCCTACAAACATCTCTTTGGTTTACAGAGAATGGAAAAAGAGAAAACATTCAGTGTGCAGAAGTTGTGTGAACAAAAATACCTTGAAGTCAGAGAAAAATGTGCAGACCGGTTGGAGATGAAATACATCTGAAGCTTCAATACAACCAAGGTGTGCAGAATTACATCTCTGAACCTAGAATATGCAGAATATTGAATCAGATGGGCGACAGCAGCAGATGACCACACTGAATGCCCGTTAGGTGAATGCAATTTAAAGAAAATGTTCAATTCCAAAAGATTCAGTAAAATTGGACAATGATGGATCATAACAATATTGTTTGTTTGATAAACAACATTACGATGGCCAGCCAGGAATGGTACGTACCAAACCAAAAGCCGATCAGTCTATCCTTGTTTCAACAGTTCAAGTTGGAGGCGGAAGTTTAATGGTATGGGGGCCGTTTTCTTGGCCCAATTAGATTTTTTCTATGACCAATCAAGCATAATTTAAACACCAAAGACTACCTGCTTATTGTCACTAACCATGTCCGTGCCTTTATAACCACAGTGATGCCGTCCACTTCCAGCCGGGTAGTGCACCATGTTACGAAGCTTCAAACATCTCACACTGTGAGTGGACAGTGAGTTTACGTTACCCTGATGGCTTCCAGAGTCACCAGATCTCAATCCAGCAGAACAGCTCTTAGGATGTAGTGGAACAGGAGATTTTCATCATGAAAGCACAGCCAACAAATCTGCAACAACTGCCAGATGCCGTCATGTCAGAAGAAGACAAAATCTTCTGACACTTTGCTGAATCAATGCCAATAAATGTTCAAGCAGATCTGACAGCCCATTCTAGAAAGCTGTAACCTAAGAAAATGTCTGGTTAGGGTATATTTGTTTAAAGGAAGAGACAAAAAGAAAATTGATGGCTGAAGATTAGTCTAGGATGCACACAAAGTTAAAGAAGAGACTTTAGAAAGTGTGGAAGCCAACACTGAAGACATCTCCAAATAAAACAAGAAAGTCTGGATTCTTCGGGGGGGGGGGGGGGGGGGAAGCTAAATTATCAAAACTGGACCAAAGTTTAGGTGACAGAAGGTCTAGGTGCAAATTTATTTCCCATCTGCTTTCAGTGCAAATTAGTTTCAAGATTCAAGACTTTTCATATTCAAGACTGATCAATTCTAAAACATGTGGCAATGTGCTCCAGCTTTTCTGTAGAGACTAAAAGAAAAAACTCTGGTCATAGCCATTTAGAGTCAAAGTTTTGGCTCAAAAGCTACAAAAGATCAAGCAAAACAGAAAGACGAGAGTGGAGTTGTGCTGTTTCTCAAGTGTTGTTTTTACATGTGAAGAAGGTGAGAGCAGCAGGAAGTCTTCTTTTTTAGCCTCCTTTGGCAAAGTACGGCCAGCGGTCCACAACAACAACAACAACACCTCCTCCGTGCCTTCACGCCCCCGCTTCCCCCTGATGAGCTGCTCCGCTACGGGACAAAAGCTGCTGCAAGTCAAGCATGAAAAGAGAGGAGAGGGAGGCACAAAGAAATTAAGGCTGCGCTCGAAAGAAAATAACAGGGAGGAGGGGAAAACTGCCAGCTGTTGTGTTCAGCTCTGCGCACATGGAGTCTCCCGGAGTAAAGAGTGCTTCAGGTGATATCAGTGGTAATGCATCATTCATGAACCACTTACCGTGTTTTTATTTCGCCATGTCTTTACATTAAATTTAATTTGGGGCACGGCTTTCTTAAGGTTTCTATGACAAGTCGAGTGAGTCGAGGAATAGGCCCAGAGCTCGACGGGAGTTATTAATCTCTCTTTGACTGAAACTTTGCCTTCAGACTGAAGTAGATTGTTCCTCGAAAGCGGCCCGGGAAATAGGTTAAAAGTCAGCTGCATTAAGTTGGCAACTATTCTGTTTTCCTGACAGAATGTTTTATGAAGCCGCCACAAAGTTCTTGGCATCATAAAAATGTTATTTACCACACCGCTCCTAAAAAAAAAAAAAGAAAAACAAAGGAGGAGGTGTGTGAGCCAAAAACTCATCTACTCTGTTGTTTAAGTTTGCCCTCTTTCTCACACTCGGGACTTTTTTTGATTTATATTGTTTGCCTTCCCTGCATGAAAATTACTCGTGGTGCATGAAAAACCCATCAGTCAACTTCAGCTCTCAGGAATGTCTTTCCAAAAGTCTCTTCAACAAGTTTGGTAAAAAAACTTTCAAACCCTTTTAAATCGAACAGTTACACCGTGACTGTTTACTATGTGTTTGGGTTTTTTTTTTACACTTAGAGCATTTCTGATTACATCACGAGAGGGAGTGGAAAAGCAGCGAGCCCAAATCACCCCCCTGGAGTGATACGTATTGGCTGGGGAGAGGTGTTTTCTTCTGCTGTAATCAAACGGAGTGATACTCACGCTGGCTGTGACTTCCATCACCAGAGGCTAATGGCTAATCAAACAGGAAGGCTGCCAGCTCTCCATTTGTCTCCCTCTCTCTAATTTTCTCCTCTATATTCATCCAGATAATCGAACAGACTCAATTCTCAACCATCGCTCACATTCTACTTTGTGGAATATGTTTTATCATACTGTTATAATACTGCTGATTTTATGCAATGCCTGGCAAAAATATGCTTGTGCCTTGATTTTTTTCCCCCCCATACAGAAAAGCACAAAGTTCAGACCAAAGGGCAAAAAAAAAAAAAATCTGAATATTGTGTCATACATCTGAGATAAATTAGTGCTCAGGTGGGATAATCTGCTGAAAGGAGGACTGTTAGAGATTTACTCCACATATCTGGTTTTTATGAAAGAGTAGCAAGAAGAAAGCAATTGTTGAAAGAAACCAATGAAGACCTATTTGCCACACACCCTTACAGAAGGTACTCTGCTCTAAAGAAACCAAGGATGTGCTGCAGAAAAGGGAAGCTGAATTAACGGGAAAACACATGAAGCTATACGTACTTGGCAGAGCCAGAAGAAAACCAGTTACAATTGAAGTGTCTCTCTGTTTCAACACACTAATTCCGGTATTCAGCTCATTAGGAATCTGGAGAACTTGGCTGCCAACTGTGGAGATGAGTAAGCCATTTTACTGAGGACTGTGGAATCAGGGATGCATCTAAAAGTTGCAGGATACCGGCCCTCGAGGAATGGAGTTGAAAATCCCTGATTTAAAGGTTGTGAAAAACACAGAGCCTCAACAACTGGAGCTTGAGATCTTTCTGTAGGACAAGGAACCTTGTAGGATTTGAAAATTGATGTTGACAGACGCTCTTGTTCCAATCTGACCGAGCATGAGCCGTTTTTCAACGGACAAAATGTCATTCTGTAAATGTGGAAAGTAGAAACATCCCAAAAAAAACTACATCTGGAAATGGAGAAAAACGTTTTAACTCCGGGGCGCTTATTTCTAAACAAAAAAAAAAATGTCTGGAGGTGTTTTCACTACGCTATGGTGCGCCACGTGAAATTCATATAAATATGTTCAATCTTTTGGTTGTAATATGTTTGAATACTTTTCTGAACCACCACAGCAGTTATCATGACATATCTAAGAAGTTGCTGTCCGGGACGATCACGCTCTGTGGCTCGGGAGGCGCAACGTTTGCACACTCCTTTTGTCTCTCGTCTTTGTGATGAGCCTTGGTTCAAGGGTCAAAGTTCAAAGGCTCTGTGACCCTCACAGCTTTTGAAACGTCGCATCCCATCAGTTCTGTGGAGCGTTTGGAGGAGGATTTGTATGATTAATCAAAAGCCCCCCACCCGCCGCCCTCTCCTCCCAGTGACTCAAACTCTGAGGCCATTCATGAAGCCCAGAGTCAGGTCAGCCTTGCAAATTAACTTTATGCAGCAACAACTTTAGCTTCATTTGGGTACTTCATTTAATTAGTTTTTATTTATTATTTTAAGCTGAGCAAAGGCAGTGAGATGGGCAATTAAAGCAGAACGGCTTCACCTCATGATCAGCACACGTGCGCAAAATTAGTGTTTTGTGTCGTTCATGTGTGAACATGATGAATCAAAGTGCTAAAGTTTGTGTCGCAGCATTTTGAACAACTAGTTGAAGAATTTGACGGATGACCAGTCGGGTTGACAAAGTGAGAAAAACATGACAAATTAAAAGTCATGTTTCACTTGAAACAGATCTAAGTTAAAATGTTCCTGCTAATTTGAAAACAACTTCTTAAGACTGGTTGTGAAAAAAATTGGGGAGCGTTGTGCTCCACCCGACCACCTGGATTTGAGGTAAATTGGTTCTTTTACTGTCAGATTGTTTGTGTTTAATGTCTTCCACCTAATGAAGTCTTCCGTGGCAATATATTTTAACGGTCTAGCCTCGCTTCAGGCTACGGAGCTGAGGTGAAACTGGAGACATGCAAAGACTAGGGTTACATTCGCAGAGAGGAAACAGCCATCAGCTCCACTTTAAAAAACACACATGCTAACTATCATTTTACACGACGAGAACCCTTTTAACTTTCTTTAATTGGAAGAGTAAACGAGTCCTTTTCTTTATCTTCTTTTCTCAGATTCACACGTCCAGTAAAGAAAAAAAACAACAAAAAAAACAGGCAGCGCATGAAGGAAACAATCAATGCAGCGGACAAAGTTTCAGTCAGATTTGCAGTCTGAAGTGCTGACTGCCCGTCGGTCGTCCCCTGACCACCATCTGCATCCTGTTAGAGACGCAGGAGGGCTTGGAAGCATAATGCATGAAGGAAAAAAACCAACAAAAAAACATCTCCCTCACAGTCACTCTGCGTTATTTGATTAAATTCTGCGCTCCATAAACCTGATATTAACAAAGATAGAGAAAAAATGGTAATAGATCCAGCCTGGCATTATGTGTAAGGAATACGTTGTTGAGCTGGAATACACAATAGATATTAATTTATGCCACAAGGTGCAGATACATTGTTTTTGCTTTTTTTTTTTTTTTTTTTTTTTATTACATTAATCTCAAATAAATGTGATTTATTTCTGGCCAAAATAAATCACACAGAAAATCTTTATTTAATGAAGACAAACATTTCATTCACGTGGGATTCCATTGACAGTGGGTTTTTTTGTTCTTCTCCGTCTTTAAAGTCTTTTCTTTTTTGCATGGAAACTCTACGCCAGCAGCCAGATGACTGCAGAGGGGATTATAGGTCACAGGTTTTGAGGCCCGCTCTGCGTGACCTCAATCAACGCTGAAGGGAACGTTCACAAATAGCTAAAACTATCCAGATGATGACCTCTGACCTTGACTCTGCACCCACCCAAAACCCGCCGAATGAGGTGGACTCTGCCTCTGGCTTCGGGAGGCCAAACACCAGAATAAAACAAAAAAGGCAAAAACACCCAATCTGAATAAATGTGTCTTTTCATCTTTTTTCCATTTCCTTTTCTCTTACCCACTTTTGGAGCAGAGTTTTGCAGGCCTTTTAGTTTTACTTGTTTTACTAGAAAACTGTTAAAACACTTCCCCTCTCCTACTTTGTGTTGAAACGCTGTCCAAACAAGGTCTGCCCGACAAAGAACTAGTAGAGTAGTGCGTGATTACGAAGTGGAAAGGAATAATAAAGTTAATTTTTAAAAAAGTAAAGTAAAGTTTTAGAGGCGAGGATTCAGCCTATTTTACTCTGATTCCCTTAATTAAAATCCAATGTAATTAATTACTTTCAGAAGTCACAATACTGGATGTTTATTTAATCTAACATGGATAACAGCAGAGACATCTCCATAGTGAAGCATGGTGATGGCAGCATGATGCTTATGCTAAATACCGGGCAAATGTAAAATAAAACTTGAAGCCGGGACGGTGCTTTCACTTTCTATTAAGTCAATGATTTGTCAGTCATGAAAAATTTCTATAAATTACAAAATGTGTCTGGGTTTAATTACTATGACTATTTTTGCAAGGCATTATGTTTCAACTGTAAACGATTTCATATTATGCGGCAAAAACACAACGCTCTGACCCGAATAAAACTGGAATCCGACCAAAACAATGGAAATCAGGCTGACGGATTTCCCAGATAAGAGCTGTTTTTATTACAGCTGCCGAATGATACATTAAGAAATATGAGGTTTCTAGAATTTTAATACAACGCGGCTAATCCGACACTGCGTGGCAGCCTGAAATCTCCTCGAGCAGACACGCAGAAGGCCCTAAATATGTAATACCATTAAATCAAATTAGAAAAGCATTGTCTGACCGTAACAGAGACAGAAACGCACTCTCATACAAGATGACAACAAGCACACCGAGAGGAAAGCAGATAAATTTGCACCACATTTGTCCAGCAGATTCTTCCCAAAAGTATTTCTGTTTCTCCTGTCAAGTTCTCTCGTACCATGAAGCAATGCAGAGTATTTCACACAGTATTTGTCGAACCAAACTCATTTTTGCCGTTTGGTTTTGGCAGCCTTGTGCATGACACCTCAACCTCAACGCAAACTCAGACAGCGACACACGAGGCAGCGGATTCTCAACGGCTGAGAGACGATTTCTTTCCTGTGAATCTGTTGTTTTACTAAAAAGAGTTTAATTATATTAGCTTAATATCAAGTTTTACTTTCAATTCAATTTACTCTTACAGTTCCAATTGAGAATAAATGTTATCTCAAGAGACTTTACAAGACAAACAGAGCCAATAAATAGCAACTTATAGAGAATCCAATTTGACCCAGAGTCAATTGGAATGGTCAGCAATAGTTTATCAATAGTTTATCTTTTTCTGGAAAAAGACATAGCAAAACACAGAAGCACTGTGCAGGGAGTACTTTCCCTGTCATGAAAACAAAAAGTGTACAAGTGGTTAATAGTAGCAATGTGGTAGCAACAAGACACTATTAAATATGGAATAACTGAAGCAGGAGTTTATGTGTGTGGTTTTTATGTGATGAAAACAGATTACACGTGAGTAATGGCAGCAACCGCTCAGTCACTGACACCGTCAAGGAAGAAGGTTAAACCAAGCGTAAAGGACTGGTAAGGGGTGCTTTCAACATAAAAGTGAGTTTGCATGAGTGATGCTGGGAATTCAATCAACCAATGATGGAATAGTTGTGGATACAACTGATTTTCTGGCTGTATGCAGAAAACAGGCAAAGCTAAAACTCAAAGCAGTGGACCAGCAGTACTTTCTACAGGGAAAAAGTGCATAAAGTTCATGATAGCACTAGCCCTGTCTCCAAAAAGATTAACACAGCTTAACACGGGACATTGAGCCAGGAGTTCTTTCTTTACGAAAGTACAAAAACACAATATGCAGCGTCAGTGGCAGCAACAGGTACCCTAGAAGACTCAATCTTTGAAAAATAAACAGAAGCACAGAGGGTAATATGCATCAACATCCTCCTGGTCACTATGAAAGATGACAGAGAATGTCTTCCTTACTCGGATCGGTTCTGTAAACATTGGAGAATCATTCAGAACACCTTGAGGTTAAACCCCAAACCAACTGCACAATTAGCGCTCCATCAGAGTAGGTGATATTTTCTTCTCCCTCCAGGAACAAGTGGACACTTCCTCAGCACCCATGCAGCTTTTCCAGTCAACTTCAGATCTGTGAGTAAACAGGGTTGCATTCACAAGTAGTCTCTCACAGCTGCATGTCTTGTGTATCGTTTATGTGTGTGGTTGTGTGTGTGCGTGTGTGTGTCGGCGTGTGTAGCAGATGGGTGTTAACTGTGTTGCCAAGTTGAACATCTTTCATAGAAGGCTGTCAGATTAAAATAAAACTTCAAAGCCATTTCTAAAAATCTTCAGCTGTGACAAGCGTCTTCTTACTTTCAGCACAAGAGTCAGATGTAATGCTGAGATAGATGTGAACTATAAAAAGTTAGCGATACGTTTTGATGATGATATTGTTCTTCATGGCATTCTGAAGGATTTATTTTAGAGGTCACAGCATAAGATATCAACAGTAAGAGCTTAATGAATAGATCATATGAATAGATTATCTTGGAAAATAAAGTGCAACACCACTGAAGGATTAAAGTCTTAAATTAAATCATTTTTAAAATGCAGTAACAAAGTTTCACATCAAATAATTTTCTCTAGTTCTCCAATAGTGAGCTTTGAGGATTGTCTTTTCCTTTCCCTTACACACTACTCTCATCACAGCCCAAGTTGTAAACATTGTTATTACTGCTGTGAACGTAGACGTTGGTGAGGTAAGATTGTATTCAAATGTAACTGTTTTCTAACTTTCTGAAGACAATATGTACTTGCCTTACTTGTACATATGCTTCCGTCTCGCTTTGAAATGTGACAAAGAGAAACAAGCCTCTGTTTAAAAAGATTATGCCGTGGGATTACTAATTGAAACGCCTTCAAAATACTTTCAAAAATACATTTTAAAAATAAACTACACATGTGAAATTCAGACATTCCCAAAACTGTGACGCCTGTGGAACAATTATTCCTTGAATAGTTTTTTTTTTTCCCCCGTACTCACCAAATAAACTTAAATTTAGAGGTTTTGTGTATTTTTCCCCATTTATATGCATTTTTAATCATATAATTCCTATTGTAATAAAAAAAAAAGCTTTTTAAATAGATCTGTAACAATCTTAACCTATATGTTAAATTATTTCAAACTCTGTTTACTCAAGACAAACTTGGTAGCTTTGAGTAAAGAGTGAACAGAGCCTCAACATTTATATAAATCACCTGAATCCAACCTTTTAAATTAGGGTGTTTATGAATTGGTTTAAATGGAGGTAATTATTTTGCAATCGTTCCATACTATCACTCAGATTATTGTTAAGATTAAAATGTGTTTTAGTAATCTGAAACCTTCAAATGTGACAAATACAGGAAGTAAATATATTTTCTTCAATTATAAAAAAAAAAAACAAGGCGGATCAAGATTTATTTCTGAAATGAACTTAAATTTCAAGTTTCACCACAGCAAAACACCTGAATAAAAGTCCTAAAATTGTGTCATAGCTTCTGGTTTTTACGTGCCAGCCCAGGGTTACTGGTGGGACCCATCTGGCCACTTCTTACAAAACTTTCGGTAGGCGCCCTGAAAACAAATGGGTTGAAATCCTGTTTTTGGTTACTGCTACGACTTTTTTTTCTGGAGTTGCTCATGGTCCTTCACTCCACATCTGTTGGCCTTTTATGATTACAGTGTAGTTACACAGCTGGCAGTCAGCTGCAGCGTTACCACAGTGCGTGTACCATGTTGTATTGGTACAGTGTGCGAGAGAAACCCTCTAAAGCCCGAGGAAATGCTGCTCATTGAATGAGAAGACAAATCCCACTGAAGTTGACATAATTACATTGAGGAAATAATCAAACCTGAACAGAAAAAAAAATATTTAAGTTGAACAGAATGTGCGTTTATTGAAAATTGAGTTAATAAAGCCATATTTAATCACCTCAAACAGAGAGAATGTTAGTGTCACAGTATGGTCATGTGAACATGCGTTTCTGCATGTAAGGCATGCGCGCTCTCTCCTCACAATTCTTGCTCTGCATTTCGAAGCGTGGCCCCAAAAGCTGTTCCGCTTCTTTTCTCACTGGGGGCATTTTGCTAATATTTTCATTACATGCAGGGGGGTGGAAGCGGAGCAGAAAGGGGGGCACTTTCCGGGGTTGTGGTCAGCACTTGTTTTCAAAGCATAGCGTTAAACCACAGGAATGCTAAGGCAGATACTTTGGTACACTGACAGCTGCCACCAGTGGCCTGATACTTTGAAGAAAGCTCGTGTCTGAATGCTGGGGCTTTCTCGTTTACACTGTGCACATGTGTGAATACGGTTCATGAAATCTTGAGTCCAAAGGCAAAAATTCTTTGCTGTGATCTTTTTGGACTCACTTCTAGTTTACACACAATCCTCAGCAAGAGTTCACTTCTGATATTTTTATGCTTTTTCTCCAAAAAGTCAGACTACTTTAATTCTGCAACAAAAATCCATTAAATCAACATTATTAATTACATTATTATATTAATGTAACCGTGACAACCCAGATGGCATATTACTTTAGCAGAAGAAGGCTTGATAGTTGCTTTTCTCTTTTAAAGAAATGAAATCGCATTACACATTTTGGCTTAAAATATTTGTGTATTTTGAGAGTATTTTCCCTTGTGAAATTTAAATTAACTTTTTTTTTTTTAAGTTTTTTTTTTTTTTTAATCTTTTGGATTAGAAATCTACTGGAACTAATTATTTCTGCTTAAGTTGCTCTGAAGGACTTCCTGGTTTCTCTCTTTATTTAACTTTTTCTTTCTAAAAACATACAAATTTGAGCAAACTATATGATTTACCATGTGCAAAAAAATAAATAAGTAAATAAATAAAAGCCCTTAAAATAACTATCACTCACTATCCACTCCTGCACTCATCCTTCTGCATGAAAGGAAATCTGATTCGCCCCTGAATGCAATGTTAATGCATCATTAATACCAACATAAACGTACGTAATTACATGCAAACATGGTTTTATGGGCTCCCACCTGTGTAAATAGACTGCCAGTTTATTTAAATAGACAGCCAGCCTTTCAGCTGTTGGCTGAAAGGCTGGCTGGTTCCTCAGCAGTGCCTTCAGGGGGCAAGGAGACTAAAGATTACATGTGTCATTATATTAAACAGCAGCAGCAGCCCTTGTTCTTTACACAGTAATGTAAGGTGACATACATTTTACATGAGATCCACTGACCGGCTACTGCTCCACTTCATTTAAAGCCAATGCAGAATTAATTAGCTAAATGTCTTTGAGGTTAATTATTTTCCCGCCTCTCTTAAGAAAGCACTTTTTTTTTTTCCATTTAAATACTTTGTCCTGACACACTTTCTCATATGACAGCTTGCCTTCGCTTAAGTTTTAATCCTATTATTTAATCTCATTGTTTGCACTCTTAAATTAACATTGTGTAACATGTTAAAGTGGAGCCAGGTGAATATGTTTGTGCACCGCAGCAGGAGTACAGATTAAAGCACATCATCATCATCTGTCAGGCATACATGAACACACACACACACAAACGCCCACACACACACACGCTCTTATTAGAGGGTGGTCTGTAAAGCCTGAGGTTAGGTTGATTAATTAACACTGATATAGATTAATTAGCTGAAGCAACACTTTGATCTGAGGAATGACCTCCATATGTGGAGTCGGCGCCGCAACACTTCACGTTCACATTCATGGGAACTTTATGCAAAATGGCACAACATGCAAAGTTCCCGACGCGCATTTCTTCCCATCCTCCATCATTCTCCATTCCCAGCACTTTTCTTTTCCTTTACTACCTTTACCACCTCTAGCAAACCATCTTCCAAGTCCGATTCTGTTCATTATGATGAAATTTGGTCAGAGGATTTTTAAAAAAAAAATCAATTTAACTAGGAATGTATTATTTAATTTATGTAGTAATACATAAAAATAATCTAATACGTAAAAAAAAAAAATCAGAAACTGGATAGATGCCGTCTCAAAACAATAACACACGCCATGTTTTGCCTTGCAATATTTAACTTTGCCTCCACTCTCAATGCTAACACAAGAGTTTACAGGTTAAGAAGAAGACAAGCACTGATAATCAATTAATTTAATCACTTAAGTGTGAGCTATTCTATAAAATCTGAAATTCTAAAGGTTTTTTAGTTTGCAATGGTCATGACAACAAGGAAAGCCATCAACAATTATCTTCAAGAAGCCATTCTTTGAGATCAAGGAAACAACACATATTGTTGAAAATGTCATTATACCTACAAGCTATATAAGCACTTCACTGACAGTTTTCTGGATACCAACAAAGTTCACTTTGTTTTTATAACCGTAAAATGTCAGCGTGAATCATTATTTCCAACCAGAGCCATTACAGACTCATAAAACAGCAGCACCTCTGTGCCTTTAATGTTAATTTAAGGAGTTTATTTGGTTACACAGAGATGACTTCATTTTGATCAAATCTCTGAGGCAGATGATGAATGGAGTTTAACAAGTGTTTGTTTATTAAGCTAATTAAGGTCATTAATTCACATTGATGTGTGACTGTAGTTCAGGATACGGTCTGAGTTATCAACAGGCCCTGAGTACAAGCTTGGTGTCATAATGCTTGTCAGCCTCAGCTACACAAGGTCTGCATTTAGACTTTTAGTGAAGATCTAAAAACATTGAACGAGTTCATTTACACCAAATACTGTATGTTGTAATTCTAGATGTTGGTGGAGAATTTTAACATTGCTTGGATGTCTTCTTCTTTTTTTTTTTTTTTTTAAATAAATATTCACACGCTTTCGAAAACAAGTTTGGCTTGTTTGAAAGGATGTCAGAAGGAAACTTCCTCCTTCTAAAAACAATATTAGCAGACTAGCCGTAAGGCACATTTGGCAAAAACCCAACACAGTGCGTCTGCAAAAACATTTCATTCCTAGTGCCAAGCATGGTGGTGGTAGACTTGTTTTGCACCCACATTATGTGGACATGTTGCAGTCACTGAGGTAAACATGAGCCTCTCTACTTATCAATGCATTTATTTGTTTGCTTTGGTCACACATGGGAATTTTTTCTGTCATACCTGTAAACAAGTGAATGAATCAGAAGATCCTCATTGCACAGATATAGCAGACACAAAGAAGTATCAAAAAGTTTCAGTTTCAGTCCCCAATAAGTTAATATGTTTATGGTTTGTCAGGAAAAGTAAGAAAAAAGACCGAGTGAATTAGAAAAATATACTCTCTGCAGCCAGAAAGGCTCTGTCACAGACAGGAGGTTTGTGCAGCGCTAATAACTCCACACCATTTCGGACAAATAAAAGTTGTCCAAAATATATTTATGTAGCAGGACATTGATCGGATAAACAGCAGCAGACCCAATGGCCCAGACCTACGGTTTATGTAGGTCTGGGCCTAAAACAACTGGAACTGCAGCTTCAGATATTCACATATTGGACATATTCAATGAAAGTTATTGCTGCTAAATGCATTTCTTTAATATGTTGGGTCATACGCATCGTCTTTAAATTGTAAATAACATATGCAATATAAACGATACGACATCAGAATCTGTAACACCTTTGACATACAAGGAGGTTTTTAGCCACAACCGCAGCATGCACACTTTTGGAGTTGTTTACTCTTCAACAAAACAAAAGAAAAGTGACCCAGAGATCATCTTTCTGCCTCAACTTCTCTCTACCTCCTTCTCTGCTGAAGACAAGGATCTCCACGGGCTGCTATCATTAAAAATCAATGTGGCTGCTTATTTAGAGTTTCTATGAATTGTTGAGGGACGGGGGACTGGGGATGGGGGAACGGGGGGGGGGGGGTTCTGACAATTCCCCAGTGCTGAGCCCTCCAAGTCACATGTGGTTTGTCAAGCTTTGTCAGAGGACAAAAAGCGAGAGCGAGGCTGTAAGGGAGGAAGAGATTGAAGGTGTGTGTGCCCCCCTCCTAACTACTGAGACGGCGTGTGCGTGTGTGTGTGTGTCTACAGCATAAGGGGGAAAGCTCTGAGGATGAGTGGGGAGGAATAGCTGCTGGGGTCTCCATGGCAATGATGCTAGTTAGCTAGCTAGCACTCGGGGGCCCTGGAGAAAAGTGACAATACAAGGGACTTAGCAGCAGCCGTGGCTCAGCAGCCGCACTGCATTAATGAGATTTTTCACACCTATTATACACACTCACTCAGTCTCCTACACACAAACACACACGCACACATCCAGTTAGTGTCACGGCAGCAGCAGCCGATTGATGTGAGCTCATTGTGCTCTCAGGCAGCCTTCTTTTCTACAAGTCTATGTTTGACAACAAAATCAGAAGCAGCTTCGGACTGTTTATGAGTAGATGCAAAAAAAAAAAAAAATAAGTGTGTACAAACGCATATAAATAATGTTTTCCTCTTTTCATCTTTTTCAAAGTGTGATAGCCGACACAAAGACTCGCATAAACAACAAGACGGAAGGAAACAAACAACGGCTAAATTATAGAGCGAGACTCAAGGCTGTTATTACAAACCATTACGCTCCTTTATGTTATTGTACTGCTTCCTCTGCACCCAGAGCCTGGGAATGGACTCTCTTTCCATAGGAAGAATGAAATGTGTGCAGTGGCAGCTGTTCTGTGTTTCATACTGGACTTTTGTGGCAAAGTTGCATGCAAATATAGATCATTTAAGTCAGTACCATGAAAAATCCTCTAGTACTGGAAAAGTTACAAAGCCATTTTGAAAGCTTTGAGGTTCCACTGAACCAAAGTGAGAACCATGACCGTCACATGAAGAAACGTGGTAAATCAGTGACTCGTCCTGGAGGTCACAACGGGGCCCAGATCAACATCTAAGGAGCTGCAGGCCCAACTTGCCTTAAGTAAGGTCCGTGTTCATGACTTTCCATTATTGACGAAACCATAAATTCTGCTCCGCCAGAAAATGTCTGACCATAATTTCTTTGCCTTAAGCTTTAGGACTCTTGCTTTATGCAGCACAACAATGACATGAAGGACACAAGCAACTTTACCTTTGCAAAAAAAAAAAAAAAAAAAAGAATGTAAAAATGAAGTTGTCTAATCAAGTTCTGGACTTAAATTTGACTTGGGTGCACAATCTAACAACGTTGTTGAGCCAAAACTATTCTTCAAGTTAATGTGAAAATGTTTGCTTTTTTTATATCAAAGTACCAACTGGAAATGAAAACCTAATTTGTATCTCCTATAATTGTTGGTGGAACATCTCAAGATTAAACTGAAAGACTGTTTTCCGTCTTAGCAGGATTTCCCAGTTTTTAAATTTAAGGTAAACACTGACGGTCAAAGTGTAAACTTTGATTATTTAATTACTGAATATAACTGGAGCATAAATTTTATTTGACACTCAGCCATGATGATAGGATAACAAGTAGAACATCAGAGCAGAGTCGTCACATATGTGGATGACAATGCGACTGCAGAGCATGTGTTCTTCCCCGTATTACAGCAGCTGTCAGTCAAACATTTCCTTAATGTGATCCTTAATGCGCATATTTGACTAAAAACACAACATTCAGTTCTGATGTTCTGATGTTTAGCAGAGCCATCTTTCTATTGACATTTAGCTTGTTACCTCCTCTGGTAAGTTTTCAGATTGACATTATGATCAGATAGCAATTAAGAACTGTAACCTGGAGTATGATTTTACATGCACAGCTCTGCAAAAGTTTCTTCTATCAGTTTAAGATTCCTGGGATTAACGTGTCCTCTGTTTTTGCTTTTGGAGCTTCTTTATATTCCTTTTTTACTTTTCTGAAAACGCTACGATGCAAACTTGCTTATTGAATAATAGCAAATTAATTCAATATCTACCGAAATTCCGGCTATCGCTCTGCTTTTTTGTTTATTTAAATAATCAAGGTGGTTACAGTCATGCTGTCTAAGCTGAGTTTCTCATGCCTCACTCCAGCAGTTTCAGAACAGGAAGGTAACGCTGAGGTCTGCATTTTCACTACGGCCTCTTTCTGTGTGTGGTTTTTGTGTGTCAGTCGAGGGAACATGTTTACAGCCCGTGTAAGTGGTTGTGTGCCTGCGCATGCATGTCTCACCTCCTCCTCACCCTGCTCCGCCGAGGGATGAACAGATGGACACAGTCGGAGGGAGGTGGGTGGGGGGAGTCTAGCACTGAGTAACAAAGGAGAGGACGGACTTTTCTATCTTGTCTCCTTTCTGCAGTGACACGAGGCACCACGCTGTGCCGCAGACATGTCAGACTAACAGGTGATTCAGAGGTGGCTTTCAGGGAGCGTTTGGGTGACAGTGGCACGATGTGGATAGCAACTTCAGCAACAAAGGTGACACTGTTGGAGAAAAGACTGCACAGGCTGCAGAAATGTGACTTAGATAGCCACTATGAGGAATTAAAGATCCACGAATTAAAAATCGATGCATTCATGTTGTAATCAACTTTGCTTTGACGTAGCCTTCAAATTAAATTTCTCTGACTGAGCTATAATTGCTTTCTTCCTTTTAAATTAACTTTAAAAAAAAAAAAACACACAACCCCCATTCACTAACATTTATAAATATTCTCCAGAGAAAAACCTGACACATTAACTTATTGGACCTTTCCTCAAGTTGTGGAACAAATGTGCTGCAACTTTTCTTTCCTTTTCTTAACCACTCTGTTCTTCATGTTCATGGTGACTTTTACACTGAAAAATGAATCGTTGACTTTTTTGTTTTCAACAGTTTCCACAAATTTGTATTTTGTTAGCTGAAAGCAAAAAAAAGCATGGTAATCTGTTATCTTTGGCAGAATAAATCAATTTAACCCAACAAGCACCTTCTTTATGCGTTAACTGGAAATAAAATGATAACTCAATGTGGACAACCGCCCTGGTTCATATCTTGGAGTGTAAATTGTCCAGGTACACGTGTTAGATGTCAAAGGTTGGTTTGTAGGAGGAATTTAACCTCAAACTCTAATATGGTTTATATCCCATTAGCTGGACAGAATGTGGTTGATTCTTATCTTTTTAGAGCAAGAAAAGTGACATTATCTGAAAATTTGGTTTAGTTAATAATTCTGTCTTCTTCCTACCTGCATTTTCAAAAACACAATAAGATAAAAACTTCAGAAGTCTTTTTTTTTAGCTAACTGTTGTATAAAATGGCTTTAACATTGTAGCAAAAAGTCCATCCTACCAGTTCCCATTTGCTGTAGTACAATTTGCACTCCTTATGTAAAGATCCTCCAGTCAGCAGTTCAGCTGCTTCTGCTCTTTGCCTTGCAGGAAATGTCCGACAAACCTCCAAAGCGTGGCGTCCTGACCAGACGCCTGGACCGCTCCTTCCGATGAAGAGCAGCAGCGGTTCCAACACAAAGTTTGACTTATGTGTTTAAAGTGTGAACAGTGAAAAGACCAAAGGCAGAAAATTTGTTACACTTACAACACTCAACAGATTTATGTTCAACAATTTTCAACTATTATTTATGACGGTAAGATCCTATACTTTTACTCCCTGTAAGGAGAAGGTAAAGTAGATGAAGCTTTAGATTCGTGTGTGCTGTCCTGGCCGTTAGCACAGCAATCATCTGCAAACTGAACAAATTCGATAAGTACATGGAGCATGAGCCATGAGGGAATTTATCATTTTTTTATGTCATTAAAAGCATATGTCTGTGTGTCTGTTCTCTTTTTTTTTTTTTCCTCACCTCCACATTTTTTCATTTTTACATCCAAAATTATACTGAAGAGAAATGGGTATAGAAAATTATCAGGATCATCACGCAGTTATTTACAAATAAGCAGAATTGTCAGTACTTTGATATGTTTCCATCCATTTCCTTGTTTACACATTAGGCCTTTATCCGCTATTGTCCATCGCCCTAGAAGTACATCTGATGTTTTTTCTCTTCTTTCTGTAACTGTGTCAGCTGTGACAGTTCCTTCAATTTAAGGAGAAATTAGATTTACTTCCCTCTGCCAGCTCCGGTCTTTTATCAACACATACAGGGCAGCGAGATCACATCTGACAAGAGCAGCAGAGGTGATCTACGAGCAGATTTATCTCTTTAAAATCTTAATATCTGACAGCACCAACAAATAAACGTGAAGGAAAACAAAAAGTGATCCATGGGATACTGAGATAACAGTACTCTGGGCAGTAGCTTGGCACTATTTTACATCATTTTTATAGTGTGTGGAACAAAATTTTGCATTGGAAGGAGACAGGCTGCTTTCATTTTTACACATTTTACACATTTAAACATTTGCAAATTTCAGCAAATGCTAGTGTAAGAAATCTAAACATGTGAAAGGACTACTAAACCTCTATAGGAGAGATGTCAGTGTTGCCAACACAGCAGATTTGCTTCTTTCTTTATTAATTTCATGAATGTGATGTAGTGTTTATGACCAGGTACTGAGTCCAAAAAGTCACACATTTCACTGCTTTTGAGTGAACTCTGATCTGAACCAGATTAGGGGTGATTTTGTTTCATTTTAGGCTGAAACCCATCACTGATCAGTGTGCTGTCTGCAGGCTGTTTACAAATAATCTACAAATTAATAAATCTACATACTCTTCACATAACCTACACAGACAGCTCTTTTGCTTATACTAGTAATGCGAACCACGTTAATAACTGACATTAGATGCTAAAGGATATTTAAAATAGTAACGTCATCATCAACATCTCTTTCAAAGATAAAAAAGTGACTTTCTCTGTCCTCCTAATATAATTAACAAGCAACTGCTGTCAGCAGCAAAGCTAGAACAACATAGTTTAAATGTTTTTCTTATACATTGCAGTTGCAAATTGGTTAAAGTTGGAGATAAGCAGTCAGCCCTAAAATTGCAACAGAAAATCTGTTCATTCAGAACCCTCGATACTTTATTTGCATCACTTCCTGTCTCATACTTGAAAACAGAGGCGTCTTGAGTAAATCTAAGATGGCAATGATATGCTTATTTATGACACAGAAAATATTATGAAACTGAAACCCCAAAGTAGTCATTCTCACTCTGTAGACATTATAAGCAACATTTATGTTTTTAAAAGGAAAACAAACCTATTTGTGCTCAACTTTCACACTACATTTCAGCAAACCTCTTGTTTTGTTTTGTTTGGACACCCGACTCATGATCTGTGTCTTGATTAAAGACAAATCATTTGATATTCAGAGATAATCAAAACTTGAGAAAAAGTGTGTGCTTCTTACATTATACCCTAGGAGTCTTATCTAAATCTCCTGAAGCCCTATTAAGAAACATTTCTATGAATTATTTGTTTTTCATGGAGCCCGAAGCAGCCGTGATGCTTTTTCCAAGTGTACACTCACATGTTCTTTGTATTCAAACTTTCTCTCTTCCCTCTCAAACACATGAAGAAATTCTGATACCTGGCTCAAAAACAAGCTGGAGAAACAAGGGATCAAAAAACAAACTTATTATTGGTGGACCAGTCACTTCATCACGCGAACCACAGGTATAAGAAGTAGCAATTTATATACATCTGCCACTATATGATTTCTAGCACGTTTATAATGCTTTTGGCTTTCTTGTTGAATTGCTTTGCAAATGGGATAGCTGAGTCGTTTAGCTCAGCCTCTTCAGGTAGCCATCGTCTCTGGCGGTATTTGCCTGCAGCCCATCGTGGGAGCCAAGATAGAGGCTTTAGCGCTTTCTTTTTCTTGATGAGCCAAATAAAACTTTACGCTCGACAGTCTGTCCAAAAATGGATTTCTTTGCTTCCTGCAGCTACGAGACACTTATAATCTATCTGACGCTGTTCGAGTACGGGACTGCGTGGCAGGTTGGCTCCCGCCAGGGAGTTACTTTAACACCTCTGTCTGCGTGTGAGAACATTTGTCTGTATAAAGAAATGTTACTATTACCATTTAGAAGAATGTTTCTATTCTAAAAACAATTTTCATAGCATTATGAACTGTCTTGGAGCAGCTACAGCGTACAATGTGAAAAAGGGGAATATGTAGATGTTCTTGTACTTTATTAGACAATAAGATTTCACACATTGGCTTAATTAGTACTTAATAGTGTTAACACCCCTTGAATTTTTCACATTTTATGTATTTTGCTTTGATTTTTGTGTGTTAGATCAGCATTGAGTAGTGCATCATTTTCAAGTTGAAGGAGAATTAATGTCTGATTTTCAAATTGTGTCAAGCATTTCTATTAAGTCTCTCTTAATTTAAATTCCCTAAATAAATAATTTAATGCTAGTATAAATCCAGATGTTCTGCAACTTTTAACAATAGAGAACAAACGCCATCATTAGGACCAGGGTAAAGTTTAAAGCAGAGTTAGCTTATAAAGCACAATCTAATGCTTTGAAGAACTCACAGAACACTGTTCAATCTATCTGTATATTGTTTTAACCCAGTTATCCGTGAAAGCTGATTGGGAGGTTTGGTGCCTATCTCCAGTGGTCATTAGATAACCGGGCAGGGTGGGGACAGGGAACCAATCTCAGGTCAACACTGAGACATGCCGGACAAACATCCATGTATACACACACTTGTACCAAAGAGCAATTAGAGAGACCGGTTATCTGAAAATGCAATTCCAACAAGACTTTTCACCTAAACCCACAGGCTGGAAACAGCATGGACAGGAAGTTCGTATTAGATACAGAACGTTTTTAAGGAATTGTTAAAAGTCTTGAAATGGCGTTGGAGGTTCACCTCCCAGTAGAGCAACAATCTTGAACATACAACTAGAGGCACAATGGAAGGGTTTAATGTGCCAGAATGACCCAATCAAAGTCTAAACCTTAATTTAATTGATAATTTGTGGCAAGACTTGAAATTCACTCTAGTTTACTCTGTAGATTCGCTCTACAGACATGTTATCCACCCTGACAGAGCTTGAACTGTTTTGCAAAGAACAATGGGCAAAAACCTCATATCATAGATGTGCAACTCAGTAATTACTCAGAGTGGCTGAATGCAAATCTACATTGCACTGTTCTTATTTTTGTCTCCAAAAAATTCTTCAGTACCATATTTATTTTTCCTTACACTTATAGCAAAGACTACTTTGGTTCACCTGTCACATAAAAATCTCAATTAGATAATTCACGAGACCTAAAGCCTAATTGCTTAATTAGATAGGAGTGGTTAGAGTCCAACCATGCCATTCTGACACTCTAACTAGTATCTATGTATAGCATGTACTGGTATGCATTCCAGTTCATACATTTCCAGTACCAGTGCATAGCATACAGAATGCATCTCCCATTTATAAGAACAACAAAGCAGAACCAATGAGTATATTTTAATGCACCAGAAAATATAGGGTCATTACAGTGCATGGTAGTCAAATAAACAGGCTATTTTCTTTAATGTTTACATTCACTTATTCAGCCTTGTTTTCTCCTCTGTACAGTATCTGTGCATAACAATGTGAGCATCAGGAGAATGGTAACCAAAGATGGAGTTGTTAATAGATATGGCCTCCAGGCAATCATTGATTGATCACACTTTGCTCGCTGCTTCTTTTGTTTAGCACACACACACACACACGCTTTATTCTACAAATGCTTAGTAGGGAATATAACGTGCATGGTGGCTGGTTGAAATGTTGAATAAAGCACTGAAACAGACCCATATTTCTGATAAATTATTTGCTGATTTTCATGCAACTTTGCGTCATTGTTTAGTAATGCATATTTTTAGGAGATGGTTGTGTTTTCTGTTTTTTGTTTATAAGATCCAGACACCTGAGAGAAGAAAGGACACAAACCGGAGCCCGTGTTTCTAGCAAGAAACACAGAATCATGCATCTTCATAGCTGCTTATTTTCTGTCATTTCAAAAGAGTATTTCTACTTTGCTAAACACAGAGGACTCATTATTGTACTACTGCTGCTGTTGCTGGGGCTTGTTTTGCATGCCGCTTACATGGCTGCGCGATCACTTTATGTCTGAAAGCGTGTGTGTTTGTGCAACTGCAGAGAGAAACACACACACACACACTCGCGTTGAAGGTGTGGTTGAGACGCAGCAGCGGTTTGACATATATTCTCTTGTGTGATCACACACAGACACAGGATGTAAGGTGCAGTCTGCATAAGAACAACTCGTCTACACGCATTTTACAAGTTGTCTAGAAAACACGACTGAAACAGATGAGGTGACAGAAGCTCTCCCATGGCATTAAGATAAGCGCATATCAAAATCGCTCGCTTGCAATGAGGTATATTCTCTGTTAACAAAAAGAATCTCTATGTATGTACGCCTAATGCACACATCAGAGCACAAAGTGGATGTTCAAGCGCTCCAGAGACGCCACATGCAGTTATTAACTCCCCTGATAAAAACGAGCAAAAAGCTGAAAAATAAATTCATGTTCGTTACACTGGCACAATTTGACACAAAACAATTTCCTGAAGTTCTCTAACCAAGAGTATTGAGAGTTGGTTAAATATCCTTTACCTTCCTCCTGACTGTGCACGGGTGTTAAGGTTAGTCTGGTTGACCATAAGTTATAGGGTTTCTTCCCCCTTTGTTTTAAATATTTTTAACAATTAATCTCACTGAAGACATGAGCAAGTTTAAGTAAGAAGCGATTTTCTTGTAGCTTTTTCCATGCCTGTGAAGATTGACACATATCAGCTTTTCTTCAATGACGTTTTCTTTTTCCTTTAGTCTTTCCTATCTAATGTAACGGCTGAGAGAAATTTGTTTCTCATATAGTTAATATTTAGACCCCAGATAAGCTTTATAAATTGAAAAATTACAATTACAAACTTATAAAAGGCTCAGTTAAATAAAATTTATGCATTGAAAAATTGATGTATATGTATATATAATATTTTATTATTAAAAAATGTATTTATGTTTTTTATTATTTCATTGTATTTGTAACAACTGAATACATTTACTTAAATTAATGCTTGGATTTAAAAAAAAAATTTAGCATGAGATTATGATCCTGCAATAAAAAGATAGATTTTTGGCTCCTTGCACAGCTTTGTCAGGGCTGCCAATAAATATGTAGGATGCTATGTACATGTAGTTGCTATCAAAAGTGTAGATTTTACATAGCTTACTGAAGAATTATGAAAAAATGCTAAAACATTTTTTTTTTTAATTCAGACAGTTTTATTTGGCTTGTTCACTTATGCAGTTCTCTGAGAAAAATCAGACTCTTTTTGTTAATCTGATTTACTAAAATTGTCAGTGTTCTTAAAGATCAATTTTTCCAGAGATAAGAGTATGAAAACAAAACAGATAAAAATGGCAGATAAAAACAAATTTTTGAACAGAAAAAAATGTGCAGCAAAATTGTGTTTAATAACTTACACTAAAATCCCAGTTGGGCAAAATTGTAATTCAAAGATAGACTTTTTATTTATTTATCTATTTATTTGTGGTTGTCACTGTGTGACTGTTCATCGGCATGTTAGATGTCTGTAGATGTTTGTAAAACAAACTCGGGGGTTTGATGTCTCTGGTTTTTGACACACTGTCAGCTGGGATGTCTGAGCAAAAACAAGGAACGTAAACAGAGAAAGTGACAGTCGCTGACAATATTTATAGAATGTAAAAGGGTACATATCTGGGTGACATTTTAGTTTTTTTTATTATTATTATTATTATTATTAATTCAATTAATAAGTTGAACCAAAAATGATTAGTTAAAGAGTAAAAATACAAACAAACAACAACAACAAAAAACCAGAAAAATTAGCCCAAAAACATGGCTATATGATCTTAAACAGGTGGGGGACCATTTGTGTTCCTCAGAATAATTTTGTGTGACCACAAAGTGTTTGGCACAACACAACACATTTTTCTTTTATTAGTCAACTTCTTTTATTATTGTCATTATTTTAATCCTAGCAATTTGATTTAATTTAAATTCCAGTAATATTCTCGTAATTAGGGCCACACACATCTAGTATCTTTTTGCTCAAAACCGGCCTTGGGTACACCTATTTATTAAAATAAAATAAAAAAGTAAAATGGTAGCTCAAGGAGGAGGTGGAGGAGCTCGATCTTTTTACAGATAATCTGTCTCACATTACACTGTCACGACATGGTGACGACTTTAACGAATACGTAAAAAACATATTTTTGTAAAAGCTACAAACTATTTAAAGGAGTGAGCCATACCTAAACAACTTGGCATGTAACAGTGCATTTTGAGAGGTGGAACGGGCCAGCTGTGTTTTTACATTTTACTAAATGAAAATAAAATAGCAATCTACCACAAATTGACATTACAGATGGCTCACTTACAGCAGGGGAATTTAATATGAAGTAGGATAGGCTGCAAAAGGATTTTAAACAACAAGATCAGCTAAAGCCAATACTGTGTGGACAAAAAAAGGAAATTATTTTTTTGTCACTGTTAAGGACACTCTTAAGGAACTATTAAAGGACACTCGCCCTTTAATAGTTCAAGGAGCTGTAAAAAATATTGTCTCATACATTACTATCAACAGAAGTAATATTTATTTTCCAACTTTTAAAACTGGAGTGGATAACTTTTGATACCGACATGCTTTTACATGCAAAACATTTTAATGGGCTGAAATTTTTTAGCTTCCCTGCTGAGCAGTAGCAGTTTGCACAGTTACTCGTGTTCATCAGCACCTAATCTATAAAAGATGTGACATTTCAAAAAGCTTAAACCCTCACCAGGAGCTCCACTTTAACACATTTAGCCTAGCCACATTAACCATCTGCCATATAGATTTACTGAGGATAACCCATAAAATTTGTTTTTATCACTTTTCAAACTGTTATTCAGCAGTTGAAATGGCAGAGTTTTAATGGGACGTATTAAACACCTAATTGAAGTGTAATGTGCTAAGATTTTATTTCCTTTGTAAGTGATAGTGACACGTGACGACATAAACCCACAGACCATTAAACAGGGGTCAGTGAATTAATTTCAATGCCAAGAAGTGTGTGTGCGACTGTATGAGCATGTGTGCAGTCGCTCTGAGGCCAACGCTGTGGAGGACGCATGTTTCTTTTCTCACATGCAGTCGATGAACATACAGGGCTTTGCAAATGTATTCATGACCCTTGAACTTCTTCATTTTGCTACATTACAACGGGATTTTATGAGGCAGTCCATAGAAAGTAGGGGGTGTAATCATTAATAAATAAATAACTGAAAATGATGGTGTGTGTTTGAGTAAAAATGTTGTTAATATTACAGTGGAAGAAGGACCTTTACACCATGATGCTGTGACAATGTCTGACAGAGGGCACGGAGTGTTTAGTGGGGTGTACAGCATTAGTCTCTTACAATATAATGTGTTTTCCATGTATTTTAAAAGTTCAATATTGGCGTCATTTAACAAAAGATCCCTTTTGCCACATATTTGGAGTGTCCCCTAGATGTAATGTGGAAAACTGCAAAGGAGTTTCTTATGACTTTCTTTCAAGACTGTCTTTCTTCTTGCCTCTTTTCTATGAAAGCCAGATTTATGAAATGTGGCAGACAATCATCTGCATTTCTACATATCTAGTTATCAGAGCAAAGAAAGCTAAAAACAAGTGTGTGGCAGGTTTTATTACATTTTTATTTGTTTAAAAAAACACAATCTTGTTGTAGATTGTGTGGGTCTATTACATAAAATAAAATACCAAAAGAGTACAGCTTGTGTTTGCAACATGCAAAAACAGAAACCAGGGTCTTCCTTCTACTTTTGCAAGGCACCCTATGTGCAAAATAAGATGCACATTTTTCTGTAAAAGTTCTGTCTGTGTGCTTCGTTGTGTGCGCTTGTGAGCCTGTTCTTGTTTGAAGGCTGAACCAGCTCTGTGACAGCATCTGCCTTCCCCTCATCAACCCTCTAATCACCGTGATTAGTGAGTCATTTTGTCATTGCAGGTTTCATATCCCACACGGCCTTTCCTGGAGAGATCTTCAACCAAACACACACACAGACACACAGAAACATCACTTACACCGTGTGTCCCTTCTTATTCTAACCTGATCCTACTAACGCAGCCGATCGCCCAAACTTAACTACAACCTACATGAAGCCACCACAAATCCCTTAAACTGGTTTTAAGCCACCCAAAAAAAATAAACAAATAAAAATAAGAAATTGGTCCCTGCGGTTTTTTTTTTTTTTAGAAAGGCTCCACGTCTTTGAGTCCTGTCATTGTTCTCATCTTTAAGTGAAAAGTAAACACACAAAGTGAAAGAAACACACAATAGCCTGGCTGTTGATCACAAACCCCTCCACCTTCACCCCTGCAGGCTGCCATCCATCACGATGCCACTAAGGAGGGGGGAAAGGCACAGAGGACAGAGGGGAAAAGACTGGAAAGCGAAGAAAGAACCGAAAAGTGAGACAAAAAATGGAGGGGGGAGCAACCTCGTCTGTCTTTCTACCTTGAGCTGGGCCTCTCCTAATCCTACACACACACACACACACACAAGCACGCCTACAGACAGACGCACTCTTACAAACGGAACAAGATATGTGAAACCAGAAAGCCTAAAAGGTAACCACTTCCTCCAAAGGGCAGCTCTGGTGCATGTGTATGCGGCGAGGTGCAACAGAAGCGACACAAAGTCGTGTCAATGTGTGAAGCTGCAGGACTCCTAAATACTCATGCAAACATGCAGATATTCACACACTGGCATTCTTTAAAACACTGCAAGTAAAAAAAAACAGAACTGAACTAAACTAAAGACAGATTTGGCATCTCAACAAAAAGTCAACAAAAAGAAGAAATATTTAATTCTCTGTTTAATTTGTCTCTCTGTGGTAATCCATAAATTAACTTGAGCATTGAGTAAAAGATGTTAAATATGGAAATATTTACTAATAAATGCGCATAACCTTTACACTGGATTTTAAGTCACATATTTAAGCTTTTAACCCTGTTTTTATTTTTGTCAAGATATAAACTTTCAAGGAAATGTAATGCCTGCATACACTGAATAATAACAACAAATGTCAGTCAAAACTGTACTTACAGAGAATTCAACTTTTTCCCAAAAACTTTAAACTGCATTTTATTAGGCTGTTACATGAAAAATACAAGGTAGTGCAAAATAAAAAAAAACTTGAAACAATCCATGGTTTTTAAATTGTATTACACATTAAAAAGTCACAAAAGTGTAAAATAAAATCCCTTTGCTATGATATCCCTAAATAAAATCAGTGCCTTAATTTGCAAATACACTCCACCTGAGTCTAATTTAATTTCCGCATAAACCCACATCGGGCCTTCATAAGTGGTTGGTAAAAAAGAAAGTCTTTGTTAAAAATAAGCCAGACGTTTTCAGAGGACAGATACAAACGTGTGGAAGAAGTTCCTCTATTCAGATTAGGTTAAGACATTTTGGCCTCCATGCAAAAAGCTGTGTGGTGAAAAGCAAAACGAAGCACCACTGAGCCCTGGAGTTCCATGCCTCAAACTGGCCCAATCCTGATAATGACCCATTATTATTAAAATCATGTAATTATAACCTTACATGTTAAGTCTACAAAAGTGCAATGTTCTGTAAAAACTTGTAATTCAGAGAATTTTCTAAAATATTTATAATTCAGTGCAAGTAAAAATTGCCTCACAATGTAGATTTCTTTCAACATGAGTGCACATGTCCAACAATCATTTTTTACAACACATTCTTTTCAACAATATCTGAGTATATATTTTGCATTAATAAGTGGTCAGAGATATCCAAATAAAAATATTCAATACTAAAGGCAATGTCACACTTTCTTATCACACTATCATCTCTTTTTCCTCTGCAAGGAAACGGTTCCATAACAACTTTGATTTCACAGATTTGAGAACATTAGTTAAAGGGCAAATCTCCAACAAGAATTTCCTTTTCTGTCGTATTAAATATCAAGCAAATTAGTGTTCGCAGATATGAAATCCTTATGATTAAAGGATAAAAAATTATACTGTTCAGTTCTCTGCAAGTTTGTCATCAACAGTGTAACATTAATTTCCTAATGACACTATTATCTTTTTTCCTCTGCGTAAGAACAGTGTTAAAGAAACATGGCCAACTCTAAAACATTAATATGCGTTTTAGAGATTGGACTGATCTCTGCGTCTTTGAAATTAACACACACACACACACACACACAAAAAAAAGAAAGAAACAAGAGTTGCCAGTAAAGGCGGACGTGGTGCAGGGACAGCAGATAACGTCGGCTTCACCACATCTACATTGCACAGATATCGATTACAGATAATCAGACAAAACTGATTTTCTTATAGGAGCTTATGTAATCAACCCACCAATGATATGACAATACACTGGTCCAAAAAAAAAAAAAAAAAAAAAGGGGGGAAACTGGTCCTTGTGGTTCAAACGTCAGACTTGGCCCATCCGGAAATGGCCCAGTCCTTCCGATTAGCCACAAATTCTTTTGCTTTCACTTTTCAACCATGCACACTTTTATCTCATAAAATCCAAAGAGTTTAAATTGCTATTTGTGTTGGGAATGCATCAAAGAAGTTCTGTCTGTATAATAGAATTGCGTGCAGTTTAGAAAGGCAAAAAAATAATAATAATTGAGCTGAAAGTGGATTTAAAGCTTTCAGTTCAATGCTTGCTTTCATACATTGTTTTAAACTTTTGCTAAAAAATTGACATAAATGGCACACTTATTTAATTGTTGGTGCAACCCTGAGTGCTCTAAATTTGGGTCAAACTTCTACTGAGACAAACATCAAATGTCAAACGTTACAGATCTTTGTGCACAGATGAGTCAGTGCTGGCTCTGATGTTCAGAAAGCGCCTCTGGCAAATACCCCTCCGTAGCAAAAATAGAAGCAAGTCACAAAAGACTTCAGAGAGCTTTGCCTGCATGATTATGAGGATGTATGCATTCTGTACATGCTATACAAGCAGCAAAGCTGACAAATATTTGGCTTTGCAAATATTTTCTTTGCCTTGTTTCACACTGTTCCACAGCTCATGTTTTGCGTGCCACAAGACGAGTCGAAGCTCTTTGTTGGCTTTCTTTGATCGCTCTTCCTATATCTGTGTTTTGATGACACCTTGTCCAACCTGCTCCCAATGATCCAGCCGAGCGGACACAACCGACTCCTTCTCTCTGTGCCTGGAGACCGTCGAAATAATAATCCCACTCCGGGTCAGAGTACATTAACGGCCTCTTTTATGAGATAGAGTATCCCCAGAGCTTTTCAAGGGGCAAACCTGCAGAACAATGGAGACTGATTCTAGACGGATCTGAGGCAATAAACCCAGTCTGCTGGGACATTTTCAGCCCACACGGCTGAGCTCCTCTCCCTTCTCAGCAGCCGATACGTTTGAAAATTTTGCTGCTCTGAAACCCTGCTGTGGATCTGCCGCCACACAATGCCCACATATGAAAAAACATAAGGTTTCAGGGGTAATGTAATAGCTATATACTCTTAAAAAGGGAGGGAGGGGCTGCTTTTACAAATCAGACTGAAACAGGTGTGGGAGCAAGATGCAGAGACGAAAGAAAGTCCAGGCCAGACAGTTTGGTGAAAGCTATAGGGCTGCAAGGATCTAATCCTACCCAGGCCCGCTTCGTCTGTCTTCAAGCAGCGGCACCTCATAACGCTCAAGTGTGTCTTACACTGTGTGTGCATGTCAGAGGAGGCCTGCATCATGTTCCAGCTTAGAAAGATGAAAAAAAAAAGTTTGAGAGACTTTCTGCAGAGTCTGCAAACTCTCCCCTTTACTACCACGGTGCAGCGAGCGCGCCAGTGCACAAGTGTTAGAGTGTGTGCAGGCACTGGTGTGCGGTTTGTCTAAACCTCCTGCCATGTGGGCTGTTTTTTTTTTGTGTGTTTTTTGTTTTGTTTTTTTAACCAGGTGACCCAGCGGACAGCATTACAGGGTGACTGAGAAGCATGACGAGAGCTCATCGATTTCCACGTCTCTGGCGTAGACAGGGAGTGCAACTTTTCCACATGTTGTAGGACATGAATAAGCTCGCAAAATGTCAGTCTATTTATAAACAGACTACAGTTTCTTCTTGACTTTGCGTATTTTGAATCCAGCTCATTTCTCAATAACGTCGTGGCTTAAAACGATGCACCCTGCTGCACGCAAACAGCAGGTCTCCCTAAACTGTCTTTCTCTTAACCTTCAACTCCCACAGTCTCCTCTCTTACAGCCTGCGACAAAACAGTAAACACGTCAACTGACATTTTTATCAACAGAAGACGTTGAAAAACAACTAGCAACAGCATGTCAGCTTCTGTTTCAAAAAGAAAAAAAATCAGCGACACCGTGAACAGGTAGCTATCAAATCTTCAGCGGATGTACAATTATTGTCTGATAGCTGTCAAAACAGCTGTGTCGCACGGTGCCTCCGAGGTGAGTCGCAGCTAAAGACACGGTAAGATTTCAAAACGGATGAATGGAGAATAAAATCTAAAAATATTTAGCAAAAGCAGCGTTTATGACAACAGAAGAGCTTCAAAAGTAAGTAAAAAAAAGAGGATGTACAAAAACAGAATTCAAACGGCAACATTTTTGGAGAATATGCTTTGTGTTTTCCCGAGTTAAACTGAGTGAGGGGCGTAGACTTCGTTTATTTTGTTTTTTGTTGCTCATAGAAAGTGTCCCTGTCACAGTGCTTCAGTGTTCAGCTGCTTGTGAGAGATTTTTGCAAAGTCAGTGCTCTCTTTAATATATTGTATGCAATTAGGACTGAGTTGGAGTGAAGGTAATCTGAATCTGACTGGAAAGCTGGAAACAACTGGACACATTTTGGCCTCAATTTGGACTGAGCTTCTGAAAAAAACGAACAAGAATTGGACTTGCTTATTTTGAAAATGTCTTGAGAAGAAGTCAATTTTGTTGGCACCGTTTCAATAAATGGAACTGAGTGAAACTGAAAATAAAATAATAAAAGGAAGCACAAAAAACGCTTTTTTTATGTTGGTTAATTCTCTATGAAAAGTAATCAGTGTTTATAGTTCTATTTTCTACAAAATGCGAAGTGATTCTGTTTTCTGCTGATTCTGTCATTAGTTTAGAGACATGCGTTCATGTCTCTTTCAAGTTGAAAACCTAAATCCTATTAATCTACAGCATAAATATTATTGGATTATCAGGAGCTCTTGTGTGTTTTGCACAAACAACACAGACTTACCCCCAAATGGTTTCTACTTATAAATACCCAGAACACAAGTGCAGCTGTAAACCTAACCTTACAAATTGATTTGTATCATTGCCTCCTCTTATTCTTGTTTTTTTTTTCCCCTTACGTCTTCAAAGCGTGCTCTGAACTAAGGGCCAAACAATGAGTCCAGAAAGCAGCCCGTCGGCAAACAAACTGAGAGAGGACGACTGAGTTTGGGGAGCAGTGGGAATGAGCGTTAAAAAAAAAAGGAAAAAAAACGAAAGAAAGAAAGAAAAGGGGGCATGTTTACCTCTGTTCTCTTGGGGCACTGCTTCGGGGTTGAGAGGGGGCTTCACCAGAGGAGGAGGGGTAAATCTGTCTGAGAGGGAGGGGGGAGTTTTGGCGAACACTTCGGGAGAGGTGAAATAAAAGACAAACATGTGGGGGAAGTGAAGGTTGTCCAGTCCTCATCAACGAGTGTTGGGCTGGTTCTGAGGAAAATCTGGACATTTCACTCCATTTTTAAGAAAATGTAATCTGACTTCCTTGATTTCTGTTTTTCTGTGCAGCACTTTGGTCAGCAATTTATTTCTTTTTAAAGTGATTAATATGTAAAGCAGCGTGGGAAGCGTTTATATGTTTCTTGACATTCTTGCCTGTAAGGAAAGAAGTAAGAACGAAACGATTTAAACGAAAATATTGGGGGGAAAAAACTCTGTTTTTGATATCCCTCAAAAATGTGGAATAACGCAAAAGGCAAGGATAAATCACACCACAAAAGACTGATCATTTAAACAAGACCGGGAAATTAGAGGTGATTTCTGTTTCTTGTTGAGACAGAAAATTTATTTTGTTTGTATATAACTTTGTTATTCTTTTTTTTACACTATGTTCAATAAAGTGAAACCAAACCAAACTTGTCAGATGGTGATAAATGTCGACACCTAGTAAAGGTATGACCATTTCCATCTAAGCATAAAAGTTAATGTTTCAAACCTGCTAAAATCCTCCACCATACTGTTTCTGCAGCTTCTTAAGAGAAAAAAAGATAGAAAATAAAGATAATAACAATAATAAAAAAGAATACTACAGGAGATAACAAACCTTTTTCTCTTGTTTGAACATAAAGTAACAAGGTGTTACCTCTCCATGGCCTGTTGCTCACACACTGCCAGTCAGCTGGCTGAAAAGGACCTGGTACACTTTTCCCTACTCGCAACAGGAATCACTTCTTGTGTTTGATGACAACACTAAACATGAGCTCACTAATTCATGATTACTCATTCTCATATTCATTCATTACTTTTACAGGGGTGTCCGTTTGAAACATCAGGTCTGACCTTTAAGGGAGACGTGTGTAAACCCATCAAACAACATCAAAAATTTGTTCCCATTTTGTTACAAGCTCCCGAACACAGAGCGACTACCGGACCAGAGAACCTGACTTATTAGCCTGCAAATATCAGCTTGTCATAATCTGTGAATGGCAAAAAGTTTTAAACCTCTGCACAGCAAGCATTTGAAAACAACTAATAAATTTGACGAGTGTTCAGTCTATATATTTATATTCATCTCATGACACCAGAATATTTAAAAATGTTATTAATTACAGGTAATAATCAATGTGTTATATTATTTTGGCCTGGTTTTCTGTTTTAAACAGATGTAGTTATGCGTCTTTATACATCAACAGGTGAAGGTTTTTGGGTTAAATAAGAAGAAAAAGTGTTTTGTTTTGATTTTTTAATAAAGGTTATCATACGACACATAACTATTCCCCTCATAATGTTTTCACATGACCCTCTTTCTGTTAAATTAATACTTCTCACTTTACTTTTTCAACAAAAAGACGCATGCACTTAATGGAGCAAAAGAAATATCCAAGAAAACCCCTAAACCAAATCTCTCTAAACTATGCTCATTTTTACCCCTTGAATTAACCCACACACACCCCTACACACACACATCGAGAGAGACCAAAGGGCAATACCAACAAGAGAGGGGGCAGCAGAGGAGCCAGAGAGGCAAAGAAAAGGAGAAGAAGGAAAATGCACGCTTGACTAATTCTTGTATTCATACGGAGCTCTTTTCACCTCCCTATCCTCTAACTGTGTGTGTGTGTGTGAGAGAGAGAGAGAGAGAATGAGAGAAAGAAAAAAAAACAGAAAGAGAGAGAGAAAAAGAGAGAGAAGAGAGAAAGAAATCTGGCACACTCTAACCTTGACATTTTACCATCATGGGGGAGATGAATGAAAATGACCACAGAGCACTTAGACGGGGCAAAACTGGGGGAGGGTAAGAACAACAGATGCTGTCTATCTATCTGTCTGTCTGTCTATCTATCTATCTAAACTATAGGAGCCTGGCCTTGAGCTCTTTGCTAGATTGATGCTGTTTTCTTTCAAACATGAAGCCGTGTGGGATGCGCTCACTCTCTGCTGACTGCGTGCATAAACACTCTCGGCTGTTCTTGGAGTGAGGGAGGAAAGCATGGCCGAGTCACCGTGTCTCCACCTGCCTCATTTCCCTTCTGCTGCTCGCCGACGCCGACTTATTAGTGGAAGCTTCTCATAAACTCGTCGTAGACTCCTGCAAACAAACACTTCTTTTTATCTTTCAAAACATTGACACTAAATGTAGCTCGTCAGCTGATCCAAGCTCGTAAACAAACCCAGGGCCCAACTCGAACCCCCAGGCTGTGGAGCAGAGGAGCTTCCTCTGCTGACATCTGGAGTCCGTTTCACTCATATTAGTATTGAATATTAGAAACAGTTTGTCACCCTGTTGAATGACTACGGCCTATTTACACATCGTTTGGTGGTTAGCATCAAATCAAACAATTCCTCCAAGGTTCCACCTTGAGCTTTACGAAGCTGACAGCAAATTTTCTATAATCTGAAATAACAGACTAAGTCAATATTTTCTAAACTCAAATCCACATTTAACGTTAATTGTACACAGTTCTGTGAGAAACTAATTGCCACCTCGCAAGTTTCTCCTGTTTTTGCTTTCTTTCTTTTTTTTGTCACATTTAGAAGTTTCTGATCATCAAAAGGAATTTAACAATACGAGTGAGCACAAAAAACTGTTCTTAAATGATGATTAGTTTTATTCATCATTAATTAAGAAACCACTTAAGTAGAGCGTGTCTGGTGAAATGAGGTAGTCCAAAAGATCTCAAAAAGCGCCACATATTTAGCAGCAGAAGCAAAAGTCGCTGAGTGAAGAACGAGGATTTATTTAATCAACAACTCGAGCCCCAAAAACAGCTTAGAACATCATTGACCCATCAACCATACATCTTTGGCCCAGAAATGGAAAAAGCGGAGCCTCGTGAACCACCATTAAACTACAACCACTGAATGATTAAACGCTTTGACGCACATTTATATCGCTATTAAGTCAAACTCTGTGCCATGATGTGAAGTCGATCAGCTGACATCAGCACAAAGACCGTTTTCCCCCCCGCAAACGTAACCTTTTTGCAAATATACAGTACAGACCAAAAGTTTGGACACACCTTTTAATTCAATGAGTTTCCTTTATTTTCATGACTATTGACATTGTAGATTCACACTGAAGGCATCAAAACTATGAATAACACATGTGGAAATATGCACTAAACAAAAAAGTGTAAAACAACTGAAAATACCCCTTATATTCTAGTTTCTTCAAAGTAGCAACCTTTTGCTGTGATTACTGCTTTGCACACACTCTGCATTTTCTTGATGAGCTTCAAGAGGTAGTCACCTGAAATGGTTTTCACTTCATAGGTGTGCCCTGTCAGGTTAATAAGTGGGATTTCTTGCCTTATAAATAGTCATGAAAATAAAGAAAACCCATTGAATTTAGAAGGTGTGTCCAAACTTTTGGTCTGTACTGTATATTTGTGAGAATAAAGGAGAAGTATTTTTCTCAACATGTAAACACAAATATCGGTAATGAACGAGAATCCAACATACATTACAAACACTGCGTCTTCTCAATGCGGACTATCGCGTTCAACTCCGAAACAAATGCGCACATATAGAAAGTAAGGTAACGTCAGAAATAGCTATCGTTAGCTAATGCTAACGCTACCGTTCGGCGTTAGCTAATGCTAACGCTACCGTTCGGCGTTAGCTAATGCTACATGACAAATCAGGTTCGTGCTGAACAACAATACAAAACACACAAAACATCATTATGTACTTACATCGCCACTATCTGCAGATTTGTGACGAACAGAACCTTCCTTCAGCCTAAGTATTTTTGGTAAATCTTCCTGTACAATGTTGGTTGTTTTCAAAGGAACTCCTTCCTTAGCTGATTTGCGCAAACTACAACTTTCTTTGGCGATATTTCAGAGACACTGCAGGCAAAAATGAAATGAAGCTGTTTTACGTAACTGGGAGGAAAATTCATGGACATATCTTCTGTATTGCAGCTGACAACAAAACATGTAATGAAGCGGGTCCACTTGGGTTGCCAGGTGAGGGGCTGGGCTTGGCTTCGGGTTGCCAGGTAACAAATTGTGACACAGCAATTTAGAGGTTTTTGAAAAAGGTTGTTTTGTAGACACCAGCAAAAAAAAAATTGTTTGTTTGTTTGTTTGTTTGCTATTGGACTGTTTCTAGAAGCAAGAGGTACCCAAATGGAATTATATAAACATGCAAAGGGTGAATTATGCGTGATAGTGGGTCTTTAAAGTACTTGAGACAAACAACAAAACCGCTACTGAAAAAAGAGAACAGGAAAATATTAAGTGGAGTGATCAGACAAAAGGGGAACTTTTTGGAAGGTGTTACTTCACTTTCAATTCAGCATAAATCTAACGCAGCATTTCAGGAAAAAGACATCCTACTTACTGTCAAACACCAGACAAAGGCCACATCACATTTATACCCCTAGCAAATAAAAAGCCATTAAAAGTTCAAAGTCTCATTAAATTATAAAGAAAAACAGACATGTAAAAAATGCTTCCATTCCATGTATTTTACAGGAATTGTTAAGGAGCATCAATTTGTAAGATGTAGGATGTGTATGTAGGATTTTTTTTTTCAGTACTCAATAAATAAACTCTAATTAAAACATGCATTTTTTTTGTGTGTGTGTGTGTGTGTATGTGTGTGAAATTGTTCATTAATTTCACTTCAGGCTTTTTCAATTAATTTATCAGAGGAACCAATAAATATGGAGGGTGTTGTTTATTACATCCTCGTCTTTATTACTATTATTATTAATTCCAGGTAAGGTTTTTATGACAGAGCCTTTCTCATGAATGTAGATCCTGGTTAAAAGTACAAGGTCAGCCATGCCCTCTTTTTTTATGTTACCAGTGTATAATATAATTGCTATAAGGATGTTTCCAAAGAAATGGGAGTTATAAATGCAACAGAAATATTATGTAATACCTCTTCTACTTAAAATATGTTAACGTGTTGCTCATATCCTTTTCTGCAAACATAAAACAGTCATATTTTATTCTTTCTTATTGAGAAATAATTATTTTCATTTATGATAATGATCCTCATTAAGCCGGAGACCATTTCTTCTTCTTCACCAGCCTTGCACACGTAATGCACTCAACAATCAAATTCACCTTATATGTAGGGGAACTCAATGCAGTGGAAATATTATGATTAAACTGATCCGCAGTCGGAGAGCGTGACTAAAACAGGCTCTCAGAGGTTACTGGTAGAACAGGAGAGGTGGTGGTTTACTGCTGAGTGTTCCATTATTCCCACCATTGCTTGCATTTCCATGGCAACTGCACTAACACAGGAGCACACACTTGCAACTGCATTGAAGAGTCTGCAAAGAGAATGAAAAGGAAGTGAACGTAATCGAGTTTGCTTGTGAGATCTATGATTTTTTTTTTTTTTTTTTTACCTCAACTCCATGATTTTCAGTCTCTCGGGTTGTTGCAGCGCTGAGGCCGAGCGAGACCTGCTGCTGTTATCTAACGGCTTATCTTCGAATACAGCTAACTCCAGCAGAAGTGGACAGGACATTTAGTCAAGGCGGAAAATAACTGGAACAAATTATGTGATCTGGCAACAACAACAAAAAAAGAGGAAAAACATATACACACATGCAAGTTTGTATTTCTACCCATTTTAGGACTTTCTTCATTCATTTTAATAACTCCATTTATGCCTAACTGAGACATTTTCCTTAACCCTAACAAAAACTAGTCTATTACTAAACCTAACATTAACCAAAACGTAATCACAACATGCCTCTAAACCTAACCTCTAACCCTGAACAAGGCAATCCATCATATCAGGACAACCTTTTACTGGACCGTTGGTAAACATATTTACAAGTTTAGTAAATATGCCAGAAATTGTTCTAAATAGAATAACTAGACAAATATAGACACATATGATGTCTATAAAGCTTAACAATGATTTTGCTTCGACTTCATATTAATTTTTCATTCATCTTGATAGACTAACTTTGACTTTTACCGTAAACTTAACTTTTACTAGTACATGTCTAAGCCCAAACCTAACCCAAATTCAATTCACACCTTAGTCTTGACCTAAACAATAACCCCAAAACACCACTTCTTCTTATGATACCAGGGCTTTTGGTCCCATAAGGAGCAATTGGTCCCCGCAGCATAGTATGTGTTAGGAAAATTGTCTTTATAGTGTATCAAATGTAAGGCCACACATACACAAACACCTCTGTCACAACAGCAGCCTCTGTGCCTTTTCTTTCTCATCGACCCCAAGCTATTGATGTACAGAATCCTAGAAGGGTGAGTCGATAAACAAGAGGAAAATGCTTTTTGAGGAGAGAGTGACTGAAAGGTACAGCGTATCCACATGCAGTCCGCTTTTCGGTGCATTTCATGCAACCGTGCAAACGCCCTGGCACCTTTTTTAATTTATCCGCCTTGACTTTGTCCGCGCACTGTCTCCTTCCGGGCACTCAGATCTCCCGTCCTCCTACTAGACGTGCAGACCTCACTCGTTAATGTTTAATGCTCACTCAGGAAGCAGACACGCTGAACCAACCACACACACACACACACACAGACACCAATGCACTCACTCCTCCAACATCCCCCAAGCGACGCCATCCTCATTACCAGCCTGAGGTTTGACCTTTCACCCCTCGACCAGATGGCTGATGTTTTCATTCTGCAGGGAGGAGAAGTGAATCAGGACAGACTCCGCTTTGCACCGCATCACAGGAAAGGAAGGCAGACAAGTGATGGGGGTGTTCGTGATCAACAGGGGAACCACTCGGAGCGTCACTGAACCAAGCAGGAACTTCAATATATGAAGTGAAATTTTTCACTCTATAACTCTTTAATAGAACTGGTTCTAAGCCTCCTAATGGCTTCAGAAATTGTGACAAAGTCCAGATCAGGGAGCAGGTCTTTTACCACTTTACACATCAAAAGACTCCATGAATCACAGAGTCCGCAAAAGAGGCAACGCTCACCCAGGACCGAGAGAAGGCAAGGACGTGCGAGAGTTGGCATTGTCTGAATAGATAGATGTGTGTGAGTGAGAAAAATGAGGACAATGAGAGAAAGCAGGCCCGTGTACGTGCCTGAGAGCATGCATGAATTTGGCTTTTGCTATGACGATAGCACCCCCAAGTGGTGGCAGCATCATGCTGGGGATCTCTGGTATGGAAATCTGTTCAGGATTATTTAACTCTGCATCACATGAAACCTCTCCAAGGCCATCGACACACAACTCGTTGGCATCCCAAGCATGAGAGCATGATAAAATAGAAAAAGGGAAGTGGTCAGAGATGACCAAAGTAGGAATTACACATTAGCAGATTTACTTATTCAGTAAAGTTATTACCTAAAATCAGGGCTAGTACTCAGCTTAAGCTTGTACATTTATCAAAGAAGTAAGATATAATTAAAAAGGAAATGTTGGGACTTTAAATTCACACACTGCGTAGATTCATTTGACAACATAAAACAGAAGAGAATAAACTTTAATTTAATGAGGAAAGCATTGAGTTCAGAAACATAAATGATTGATTTGAGGTTCATAAGGTGTTACTGATTTTTTTTTCAATGCGGGATTCTGTGGAATAGCAATCAGCAGTCATCATCTTACCATCGGATCATGGTTCTCTAATCCATTACTGTTTACTAAATGCTTCTTATATAAAGTGCATTTGGATAAAAACTTTTTTTTCTACAAAGAAGCATATGATTCTTCGATCTGTAAACAATAAGATTCCCTCCAAAACACTCACTAAACATTTGACCTGTTAAATATAGTCTGGCAAAGAAAATATATTATCCTATATTGCAAACATCTATAAATAGTTTTTACATAAACTACAATATAATTTCTTATCTTGGGTTTGGTTGAAATTCACCATGGAGTTTGAGCCACTGAAAATACTTAATAGTTTGACGTAAGCCAGGTAACGTATTCATGAATCACAAAAAATGCCCAATACCCCTTTAAGAGCAGGCCAGGTTTTACCTTGTATGTAGTCAGCAGCATGTTAAAGAATTGTAAACATGCACTCTAGCTAATCTAGTCCATCTTTGACCATCCAGAAAGAACAGAATTGGTCCAACAGGCTGCAAAATGTAAAGGTGTAATTTTCATCCTGTTTATGGGTTATTGAATGAATCACTTTGATTCCTTTTAAATGCAGAGTAGGCGGTTAAGTTTCTAACTAAAGCAAGGGGTTGTGAGACATTAACCGAAAAGTGCTCTCAGGTTTCAAAGGCATAACCCTGAGCTTTTTCCAACAGAGAGCTGCTGCTAAAGTGAAGCCTTGTCTTCCTGTTGGAGATCTTAAGGTTTTTTGTGCTTTGATCATGTCTAGTCTCTACTGTTGTAATGCTTCATGCATTAGTCTAGATCAGGCATCCTAGCAACACATAATACTAGTCAGGTTGCACATCTTTAAACGAGTTCTTGTTCCACAATTTAAAAATGTAATGCTTTACATTTAAAGTTTTAAACCTGACCCCATCTTTTTCCTCCGATCATTATTCATTCACCTTCAGGAACATTCCAGTCAGCAATTTTTCTAGATATTCTGAGTTCATTTGTATAGAAATAATTTGAAGCAACAGCCATCATAAGGAACTTTACGAGACAAAAATGTTCAGTTCATACTCATTCAGCGTATGTTCATTTCAATCCCACATAGTGATCCTGATGTAATGAAACAATTGCTTTCCACTTATCTGCAGTGGCCAGACTGCTGATTAACTGAATTGTCCTTAAATGAACTTCTCTTTTCTTTGGCCTTCAGTATGAGACTTCCAATGGATTTTATAAGTGTTGCTTCATCCCTCTATTTCAGTTTTAGTCCATTCCTTTTTCAGCTCATGCCGACAGTCGAAGCAAAATCTGGGTAGGTGTGATGAAAGTTAAAATATTCCTAAGGACAGCGTGTGTTTGGTGTTACTTCATTTATGAATATGCAGCTCTTAAAGTGGCCTTAAAAGATGGTGCCAGACCCCCTACTGCTGCTTACATTTCTTGCTCGCAAAGTGTCTCCCCAGGAGAAAATAGACTGCAGGGAAAACAGATTACCTTTTACATTTCCCAGCTTGCACTCTGTCTGCATTTAATTTAGACCACCAGTCAGACGGCTTGTCTGCAGAGTCTGCTGGTGTGTCATGGCTCAGTGCAATCCAGAAGAAAAAGCTTCAGGTCTGATGATGTCATAGCACAACTGTAGCATGTATTCAGTATGATCCGAATGCTGAGACATTTTCTGTGGGCGCGCGTGTGGGTGTGTGTGTGTGTGTCCTCCTTTTCTTTTTTTTTTAACATACTTTAATCAGAAAGTAAGTGAAGCAGAACAGAATCAGAAACCTTTTTACCGGTCTGACTGGCTTAAGGCTGGTACTCCTGCCACCTAAAAAAACATCTCCAGATGTTTTTCTACCCCAAAAACACACACACACACACACACACACTCACACAGGACAGATTATTTCGAGTATCTCTTCATCTCACTGTAATCATCTCCTCTCACATTACCACCACTGGACCACCTAAACTCAGGCTGATTCAGATGTCAGCTCTCAGGATCAAGCTAACAGCCTCCTGTGTCTGACGAGACACGAAGCACCTTCGGTGGGAAGAAAAGGAATCCATTTTTCCATCTTTTTGTGCTCCATCTGCATTCTCTTGCTGAAACTTTTATTTAGCCCTCTTTCTCTTTCCATGAGAAATTACACAACTTTGGCTCATTCCCTTTTTCATCACTGCCTCCTAATAAAAAATATCTTAATTACAAAGAAAAAACTTCAATGCAGCCTCAATAACTGATCAAGATATGTCGAAAGATCATAAGGCTGATAGCATAACTGAAAGCAAAGTATAAAGAACCTATGAGGAGTTTAAAACTTTTGCACAGCACCAGAGATATTAAGGATTTGAAAAGTAAGCTGATAAATTTAAAACACATTTTATCTCGGTCTATTTGAATTTTGGTTTAAATGCAGGTCTTTTTTTCTTTAACTTTGAGGTTTTGCTGCGCTCTGCTGGATATACATAGCATTACAGAAATTCTCAGTCTTGACACGTTTTCTTTTACATCAGTGAACTGAACTGTTTTAGTTTATTCACAGCCTCCTTCATATCTACAGTCATCCCTGGTTAAGCTGTATAGATAATCCTAAAGTAAATTTTTCTTTTATTGAATCTTGATAGTCTCACAGTGAAAACTATTAAATTATTTCTCGAACAACATGTTCTCTTGTCTCTCCCATTTTTGAACAGTGGCTATGCCAGATTTTAATAACACAGCTTTAAGCTAATTAAAGCACAAATAAGTTGTATAAAATGTGGAGCTGCTCTTGTTTATTTGTTTATTTATTGCTGTAAAGGAAGCTGACACAGAGACGCAGTACCACATTCTGATCAGCAGCAGGCAACATTTTCCTGCAAATGAACAGAACATCTTAAGTCAACAACTGCAAGTTTTCCTAAAATTTATCTTCTTGTGAACTGTTAAGTTAAATCAGCTCAAATGCTGATTCAAAAAAAAAAATCATCTGAAATAAATCTCCCTGCTGAAATTTACCTAGAAGGAATTTTCTCTACAAACTGTTAACTGTTTCACGACCTACTCTAACCCTTAACACATTTCTACAAATAATATTTTTGGGAAATTTGATAGATATTAATTAGGTTGCTTTGGTCTGAAAACCATAATTAATTAAGAACAAGTCACAGATTTGTCTTCGGTATAAATAAACACCTGATTGACTTTAATTGAGCTGGGCCTGTTTTAGCTGTAACACAAATCGTAAATTAAACCAACATGAAATATTTGCTTTCATTTGTTTTTGATCACGTGCACCATCTGCAGGCCCGGAGGAATGCGTCCTCTGGCGCTCTGGACCAAATGGTGATACATTCACGTCTATCGGAAATAGTAGAACTCCATAAAAAAAAATCTCTTTTGTAGCTAAAAATAACAGAATCTACTAAAAAATACTTTGCGATAATGACACTTATGTTTAGTGTTTTGCAGTAATTTGACGTTCCGCTTGAATATTATGAAAAGTCATTTTCCTGTCCTTTGTCAGGAAAAATGTTGCAATTTTTTTCCTGACGAGTTCTTCAATAGTTTAGTTGTTTTAATCGGTGGAGTTGTTTTCATAAATTAAGGGGTTTATGTATTTCGTTCTGAATTTTGTTCCTTCCAGAGGTGAATAATCACCTATGAATACTGTAACTGTGTCATTTTGTGTATACATGTCCATATAATCCTTTACATGTATGAGTCTACTATTTTAACTTTATTTTTGTACCTTCTTGACATTTTTTGGTTAGTAAATCATAGATTTGCTTGGCTTTGCAGCTGCTGTGAATTTTTAAAAAACTTTTGTTTATATTTTTAATGTCTCTCCACAGATGTTTGAGGTCTTTATAAAAAGCCTTTTCTTTTATAAAGACCTCACACGTTTTATTTGCTTTCAGTCTAATTTATAATTTATTTTCTGTAACCTCTGTTTGTTTGCTTTTTGGTTATCTACTTTTTTTATCATTCACCTACTTAAATTGCTGGGTTTTTGTTTGTGTGCCTTGTTTTATTGTTGGTTCTTGTTTTGGTCATTTATTGGTTTGTGTTTATTCTTCAAATCACTGTCTCAAGTATGACTTGAATGTTTATATATGGTGTTCATTGTTGCGTTAAAAATCATAAATACATTTTTAAAAAGCATTTTTTGTCTTTCTTCCTCTTTCTTGATTCTTTCCTTCTTTCCTTTTTCATTTCTTTCTCTCTTTATTTGCAAACATGTATTCATTTACGGTGTCTTTATTTCTACATTTACATTTACTTTTCTTCTTCGTGTTTCTTCACGCTTTCTGAAACTAGTCTCTTCATTTCCATCTCTTGTTCGTTGTTTTACTGAACATTTTGAAGTGAGGAACGTCCGATTAACGAGCGCTACTCGAACGCCTCCCTGAATCCCTTTTTTTTTTTTTTTTTTTTAAGGAGGGCTGATGTCATTTCAAAACTTACCCCACTCTCCACAAGTCAACGCGGTTAGTTTCTCGCTGGCTTTTGCAACGTGAAGTCATCTCTCGCTTCTGACGGAGCACTTTGGAAACCCACAAGAAGAGCAGAAACCACAAACAAAGAAAAAGCTAAAGAAAAAGCTGAGGATCGGAGCCCCTCTTTCTGCGGAAAAAGGGAGGCTTAACTTTTTTCCCCCTTTCTTTTTTCTCCCTCTTTCGTTCACCAAAATGAATCGGAGCTTTAACAAGTCGCAACCTTTGCGACACGCTGATTGTGACGCCGTGGAAGTGAAGAGCAAGGTGGGTGGTTTTATGTAAATAAATTATAGACTCAACGAGAGTTTGGTGTAAGAAGAAAAAAAAAAAAAAGGAAAAAAATCGCACACATGGTCGTCCAGTAGCGAAGCAGGAGCTGGAGGGAGAATCTGCCTGCAACTAACACATTTCCTTCTCTTTGCAACGCTTTGATCCGAACCGGACCGGGTTCTGGGTGTTTCTGTGTGAACTGCAGCGATTGTTTTTATTTCCGACAATTCAGATTGTGTGCTGACTGATCATTATTGGCTGTCACAACGCTTTGTGGGGTTTAAAACACAATACAGTTTGTTTGTTTGTTTGTTTGTTTGTTTGTTCAGCGACAATCTTAGGAGAACATGTGGAAAAAAAAAATCTATCAAATGTAACATTGTGGCTGCAGTAGTTACGATTTATTCTACATATGTTAGGGTTGTTTTGTTGGAGGCCTAGAATCTGGTGGCTAATTTGAATCAATTGCCATATCCATAAACCAATTAATTGTAGAATCATGTTAAATTTACTTATGTAAAGATTTTTGTTTCATCAAAGGGGAACCAGGTTTCCTGTGGAAATTCCTACCATTGTTACAGGGATTTAGGAAAGAATTGATACATTTAGTTTGCACTGATAAATATTGAATTATGCTCATTTAAAATGTTTAAAGACTGGATTAAAACCCAAAACTGAGTTTCTCAGATATTTTAAATGATACAGAGGACCGATTGTTTTTTTGGGGGGGTTGAACACAATGATGTATCCAATCATAGTAATTGAAAGTTTAGTGGAAGGAAAAGGTCCAGCCAGTAGTTTGTGGGAAATTCACAAGGCTATATGCTTCAGGGGTCACCACACACGCAAACGTAGAGGTGATCAACTCTCATCAGAATCTGTCAAGAGTTGCTTTCCCCATCGTGTTTACCAAAGCCAGTGGATTACCTTCAAACTCTCTTCTTTTTATCAATCAGTGAGTAACTAATCGTCTTCCCAGAGTGCTGCATTCAAGCTCAATTATAGAAAGTTGAGTAGAAAACAAAAGTTGATCCGAAAAGGCGTTCAGCCAACCGTGATCACCACGGCCCGAGAAGATTGATAAGGAGCCCCTCCCCCCGTCTGTCCACCTGACAGGTCTGTGAGACGGTTGACAGATGCTCCGGTTGGGGAGCTGACAGCAGGTGGGCAAACATCTAGTCCAGGGGTCAACCAGGAACACACACGGTGACCTCGGAGAGTCGCTTTCTTCTGCATCGTTTGACTGTGATGCCACCAGGGGGGGGGTTGTTTGTGGGTGTAGCTGCCACAGAGCAGCACTGGAACAGAGCAACTTCATCAGCGTCATCATCACACCGAGAGCTGACTCACCGTCCTGTTGCGTCACGCGTTCTCTCCACCCTCTCCCCCTCCGTTTGATCAGATGTAGCTCCTCACGCACAGAATTACGTGACTCTGTCACTTTGTTTCCCTTCCAGCCTGCTTCCCGTGTGCTGAAGAGTCCAAGCTGCTCAGTTCAGCCCTTCACCTCAACTATGATTGAGACAACAGATAAATGGCGAAAGCTATATTTAGTTCATACTGACATACGTAAGATGGGAATTGGTGACATTCCGATATATTTTTTTCTGCCAATTTGGATTTGAAAGGGCTAAAAATGTCTTGATTCATCCATACTGCATTTAAATATTATGTAAAAACGACTCAGTTTTGGGGCAATCAAGTTGAATTATAGGGAGAACATTTCAGGGCATTATTGTTTAGTTTTCACGTTTTCTTAAGGTTCGACAATCGGCCCTTTTTCCACGGAGGAACCCATCTGTAGTGCATCTGTCACCAAAACCGGATCTCCTTCCAATTTTAGAACATGGCCAAGATGTCTGTGGCACTATTAAAAAGAAAATAACTCATCATCTCCAGGTTGGTTTCATTCTGAATCAAGTTTAGGAGAGTTTAACAGTGTCCAACTTATTTTCTGACGTGCAAATTTAATGCCATTATAATAAAATATGGTCTAATTTTGGTCTAAACCAGTGGTATTCCAACTGCGGGCATTTGCAACTGGTTCCTTTCAGGAGAAATTTCAACATCAACAAAAAATACATCAGAAGCCGAGTTTTAATTTGTTGAAAAAGAGAATCACTGTAGAAACACAATGTTGTAAAAGATTCCTAAACCCCCGTCTTAAATTTATTCTATTAAGGCTGGAGGGGTTTGTTTAGTTTTAGTTTTTCTTGTTAACAAACAGCATCTTATTTGAACCATATGCATATCTCTAAGAACAATTTCCAAAGATCACTCCAAGTTTGCTTTGCCACTGGACTGAAACTTTGCTGGTATAACTTTGTCTCCTAACAAGAAATAAGTTTAGTTAGAAATCAACTCCAACCAGAACTGCTGTCCTCTGTACTTCTCTGGCCTGTTAGAAATGCAAAACAGAACTGTTCTAAACACAGTTTAACCTGAAGAAAAGATGACATTCCTGTTACTCGTCATTAATTGCAGGCAATATTGACTACAAAAAAAAATCAAACCCTTAAAGCTAGCTGATGCTTAAAATGTTTGTCCAAAAGAAAACACAAACCGTGTGAACGTTAGATAAGCTTCCTCCACATTTCCAGTAGTGGCGCTTGTGTGTTTCTTGCTCTGATACTTTTGTGTGCTTCTGATTGGTTGTGTGTGTGTGTGTGTGTATGTGTGTGTGCTTGGCGCTTGGCAGTACATGTTTGGTTTTCTCAAGGGAAACTGTTCCAGCGATAAGCTTATCAGGGATAACATTGGAGGTGTCTGGCTGTCTGTCAAGGAGCCTCAGCAAGGAGCTGGTTTCAGTCACCTAAAGCTCTTATCGCTGTGTGTGTGTTGGGGGGGGAAGGGGGATAAACTGTAGGTAGGTGAGAGTGGTGGTGAAGTTTTCTTCCACACTACCTAAAAACTTTGTTTTGCATACCTTAAATAATAAAGAACTTATTTATTTATTATCTGCTAACTTCATAGTCGGTAATTTATTTACAGAGAATCAGTAAGTCAACCTTGACGTGCAGAGCGTTGCATGATGAAGACAAAGAAGTGAGTGTTGACCAAAGTAAGAAGTGACTTATCTTCCTTTTTCTCCTGTGTGTCAGTTAGGAGGCTTCCAGGCATGTTTGAGCTTGTTCGGCGTCACTTCGTCCTGATAGGCCAGAAGGACAGGTGATGTCATGTTTGAGGTGATGTATTCTTAGTACTGGGTTTGAGTGCTTAAGCCTGTGAATAATCATGCCATGTTCAGGCTTGCTCCAGGCCTTGGGGTGGTTCTGCATGGAGCACAATGAACATGACATACCGTACCAAGAAGACTTTCCTAACCAGATCTCTGGACAATTTGGTAGCTCAAGTTTAACATGTTTAAGTATTGCAGACTTAATTACAGACGAGCTTTCCCTTTCCAACAAAGTTAACAACTCTGACTGAACACCGACAGAACCTGCTGATCGGCTTCTTGTGTCATCCTCTGGAGTAGCTAGGTTTATATTAGCTTAAACCCAAATGGGGCTTTTCATAAAGCTGACTCGCAAGTTGTGCCTGAAGTAAACCTGGCAGGAAGTTTCTCTGGCATCCCCACTAGGCTTTCTCTGAAATGAATATGCCATCTTCTAATTACAGTGGTGGGTGTAGCATATCTTCTGCCCGTCTGCAACCATGTCAGCACTTTTCCTCTCCTTCCTGTTCGCCCCTGATCCTCTCTCTCTCTCTCTCTGCTTTCTGCCTTTGACATCAGCTCACTTGTGATGTAAGCTGATGATTAGAGTAACAAACGGCTACAAATTACCCATGTGAATCACGCAGCAGAACTGCTGCTGTTGTCTTTTGCTGTGGATTATTGAGGTGCGCTTTTATGTTTTGGTTGTATACCTGCGTTTCTGAGTCACAATTAAATTTTTTTGTTGTTGTTTTTTTCGCCTACTATAAATTTCAGCCTTGAGGTTATGATGTTTTACTGACCTATCCAAGAAAGCCATCGCAAAAATCTGTTCTTACTGGTACACATGCATCAAATGGTGAACCAACGTCCATGAGTGCAACCAGGTCAAAGTAAGAACACTCTTCAGTGTGGAAGTTGGCATTGGGGGAAGAAGACTGTCAAAGTTGGGGTCGGTGACGTAAGCAGAAGTAGAGACAGGTGCAGAGCTATTTAAAAGGATAGTCTACTCTAGACTATTTGTGTGCCTAACTTTTTTTTTCCTTAGATGCACCCAAATATTGCTCTTCTACAGATTAACCTTCTTTTCTCTTTCTTTTTTTTATTAGTAGACAATCTAGTAAATAAATGTATTATTTTAAGCAGAATTACTCAAAAAAGGTCTAAAGAGCTTCTATAAGCTGAAACTTAGACCTCAAGATAAATGAAATTAAAAGAAAATCTTAATTAGAAGATGTTTTAAGAGCTAAATAGATCTGCCAGACGCATGAATCATTTAGGGTGTAGCTTTATTCCGTGTTTATTTTACTAAATTTTGTGTTTAATATGATTCATTCATGTGGTTTATCTAGCTATAAAAATGTTTTACTGAAATAGCCGACTTCTGTTTTCAGTGATTAACTCAGGAAAGTTTCTTTTGTATTTGTTAAGTTTTCCAGCAGATTAAACATTTTGGCGTCATGAAACAATCGGAGCCATTAGGACTTTAGTGGGACAAATTAAAACAAAGAGAGCCAATCAGAGGGAGGGTCCCCGCCCTTTGCTGTCTCTGTAAACATGTCTGTTGTGAAACTTCAGGAGACTTTCAGTTTCACAGGGGGTTTTATTTGTTTTACCCTCATCAACTGGTTGCACCAGTGCGACCTGAGATTTTTTCCAGGTGTGCTATTGAGAAATCCGGTCGCATCTGATACCAAATTAATTGCACTTTATATCCCCAATAGAATATCTAGTTTGATTCTTATTTTGAGATATATTTAGTGAAGTGCGTTCAGGCTGCGTGATGGTGAGAGAGAGCAGAACTATAGAAGATCTAGAGTACACTAAAGTTGCTCTGTTTTTAAGGGATGACATTTAGCGTTCCTGAGGAAGTATTTGCTCAAACATTTGACATTTGAGCTGCAGTAGATGGTAGAAAAAATGTTGTTTAATGGGTCCTTTTTCCGTAAAATGAATACGATCCAAAGTTTTTACACTCATTTATTTTCTCTCCTGGTTTATCTAACGTTACACAGAGTGTTTGGTTGGCTGCTAACACATTCAATGAGGCGGAAACTGTGAGCTTCACAGTCTGTTTACAAACCATTAAAGAAACAGAATACATATTGCTGGTAGTTAATTAATCTTAAGGCCTAGTTCAGTGATGTGAAATGCCCCTTACAGAATCCTTATGTTTGCTTTTTTTTGTCACACTTAAATGTTAGACCATCCAATACATTTAAATATCAGACCTGAGTAGTACTGAAGGCCATGCTGAAAGGATTATTTCATTTATTAAACAAAACAAGCTGTACAAACAACTGAGCCTTACGTGGAAAAGTAATTGCCTCTTAAGCGTAATAAATGGTTCTACCATCCCTGGGGGCAACTACTGTCATCAAGTTAAGGCGATAACTGTCACCGAGGCATTTACAGCGCTGTAGAGGAAACCTGGCCAGCTTTGCTTTGCAAAATTATTTTTATTCAGCCATATTGGATGATTTGATGCTCAAATAGATTTATGTCTAGACATTGACTAGGCCACTTCAAAACCGATTTTCCTTTTCATTTTACTTTCTTTAGAGTTTAGATATGAGGTTCTTCAGATTATATGTTTTTCCAGATTCCACAAGTCAGACAGTAATGAGGCCTATTTGTGCTTTACAAAACGGAACCCAAAAATTGTGGTTATCATCATAAATAATTTTTAAAATTTGTATCAAAATTTATCAGGTTGAATAAACTGAATAAATATGGTACTATGCATGTATCTTCTGGTTTTGAGTCTGTGCTAATTAAAGCAGTAGCTTAGCATAAAAGCAGTGTATGTGCAAAATGAAATTCATTTCTCTTACTAAGATATAATTATTTCTCTGACTTTGCATTTGGTATGTTGAAAAGCAACGTTAATCTGTTTCTTCCCTGAAGGTCAATGTTTTTTGCTGCTGTGTAATGCAAATGTTTGAAAATATGCACTGGCTGTGTTAAAACTGGTTTTTCAAAGTGTCATTTTTATTTATACATTGTTCAGAAGCTTGCTTTGCCGTGCCTTATCCGCCAACTGCTTGTACCTTTTTATTTATCCAAGTGGCATCCTAGTTTTCTACTTTAGGATTAACATCTATATATATTTTTTTCCCCTTCTTCCTCTTTCTTTAGTACGAAGCAGAGTTCCGACGGTTCTCCGTAAACCGGATCAAGCCTGGTAAATTCGAGGAGTTCTACAAGCTCATCCTGCACATTCACCGCCTGGCGAATATAGAGGTGATGATTGGATACGCCGACACTCATGGGGACTTCCTGCCTATTAACAACGACGAGAACTTTTCCAAGGCAGTCGACTCGGCTCATCCCCTACTCAGGGTATTCGTACAAAGACGAGGTAAGTGTACAGAAACAATTTGTCTTAAATTTTGTTGGGTAGAATCAAATATTTCTGTTTTAAATGTCCTGAAACTAGCTAGAATGTAAAGTAAACGTCGATTTTTATTAACTGCTTCGTCCATTGCAATCACTCTGGCAACTTGAGGGGGAAAAAATATATACATTTCCTCATTCAATTAAGTTTGCCCTGAGGCCCGTTCTGTTTACTTCATGCAAGACTTTCTGTTTGTGTTCTTTGTGTCCCCTGCGCTCTTATACACCGGATCAGCCTTGGTCTGTGTCTGTCTGCCCTGCTAAGCCCTGTGCTTTATCCAGAGGAAGGCCTTGCAGGCAGATGAACACAGACACAAACGCAGGGAGAGAGATCGGTGCCTCGGCAGCCCCATAGAAATCAGGTCATTGAGCAGAGCTGGCATACCAGACATTACAGAGAGACAAAAGATCTGCATGAAAAGGGAGGTTCCTGAAGGAGCTCCCTGCGTTCGTGCCTGCATGCAAGCGCATATTTGTTCAATACCAAAACCCACAGCGTGCTGAATGGGAACCAACTCCTCTCTCCATCCCTGTTCTGTCATTGATCCCCAAGTTTGGAGAGGGTTTTGACCGCTTGCCAGAGAGCTAGATAGCATGCAAATGCATCCATCAGCATTCACATCTATTCATACTCTTGATCCTTCTAGGAATGTTCCTCGCGGTGTTGGGTAGTGTGTGGACACTCTGGAGTATTGTTTTAATTGCAGTCCGGTGGCTAAAATTCAAACGCTGTGCAGCAGTTTTGTGAACAGTAATGATGTGGATTTCCATCTCAGAATAGGTTTCAAAGAGGCCCAAATCAGCCTGTGTTCCTGAAAACTAAGATAGCTAAAGCTGACTAAACTCACTTTTGTTGGTGTTAAATGCTATAAAGGATGTTTAATCCAATGATAGTTTTTATTGTGAGTAATTCGTGGAAATGCTTGACGAAACCGGCATTTTGGATCTGCCAAGTCAGAAACTCAAATGTACAATCTGTCTCATGTGATCAGTGAATGCAACATACCCAAGAGTTAGCAGATCATACTGATCACCACTTTCTTCAAAATGGAAGTTGTTGATGAATCAGAAAGGCTTAAGTTGGTGCTGGTCATTTGGCTGCATTAACCATTTCTTATTTTGTAGTCGTGGTTGTTTCAGTTCCGGTTACATTTGGGTATGAAAACAACAATTTTCATCCCCTTGTGGGTGTTTCTTCTAGCCGTCGAAGTGGCAGATTGACTCAGAGTAGACTTGAACAAATGGCTGGAAGACTCTTATTATATTTTTTTGAGCTTTCAACCTCCGTTTGTTGTGTTGCATTATAGAAATTGCTTGCAGATTGTTGGGAAGCCTTAGACATATGAAAAGGAGCTACATTCTGTAGGGAACACACACAGAAACGAATTGGTTATTAATGCTTTAGCACCAACTGGTCAAATTGCTATAATAAGTTTACGTACAGGATAATTTGAAGAGGTACATCTGAGGTGCAGTCAGAGGTTGGAATTATGTGGTTTTGGTTTGATCAGGTCAGATGAGCGGTAAGCGGGTCACACGTGCCTCCCTCTATTTTCCTGTGTTCATTAAATGTGTCAAGAGTAACAATTACCACTGTTTAGGTCCACAAACACTTCAAGCAAAAGCCTGCGTTAAGATGATTTCATCTTGAGTTATATAAAATCAAATAAAAATTGGGAATATATTTAATCAAGATAGTCTTGCAATTTTCTGTTGGACCATCTCTGCAGCTCAAACCTTTGGTTATGTATATCAGACCTCAGAATAAGCAGTTGGAAAGGGTCGAAATCAGAATCAACAGGTCAGATATCAAATGCAGGAATATACCATTCAAATCTTAATTGTTTATCTCCAATCTTTTTACAGCAACTCCTCCTTCACTCACACTCTGCTGCCTCTCATTGTGAATAACTGCTCATGTCAAAAAAGGCTAAAAACAATATTTTAAATGCTGCAAATCCCAGTTCTTATAGAGAAATTGGAATTTGCAAAAATTGATCAGAGTTTTATTGGAAATTGGCTACAAATCTCAGCTTGGTGCATCTTGGTTAATATAAATCATTATGGTTGTACATTTATTGATGCATTTAGAATATATATATATATATATATATACACACATACAAACTTAGCATTTTTATTTTTGCTCTTTTACTCTTGATGTAATCTCATATTGAAAGGTAAGGTACTTGTTTTTAATATAGCACATATTCTGCAACCAGGCAGTTGAAAGTTCTTTGCATGAATTAGAAGAAAATACAAACAAAACTAAAAGAAAAACAAAAGGGTAAAAGTATAAAACTACGTGTTGGTTCACCATGTTTAATAAGAATAAGTAGTCCATAATCTATAAACTAGTAGGGGTTTTCTCTGGGCTCTTGCTCTGATAAAACTAAATGTAGGTTCCAGTTGTTCTGAGTTGAGTTCTAGATTTGTACAGCATAAAGCTACATAAGTCTTTACTGGAAAGCAGTAACAGTCCTTTAAGAAAAGGTGACCTGGGAGTAGAGCAGAAAATGGCAAGGAGTTTTGGCTGAAAATGACGCTCTGGCCATGGTGATGTGGTTCATAAGAATGTGCCGCTGAGGCAGTCTGACCATCCTGCGTATCTGCAGCCTTTTGTTAGCAGCCAAACAAAGAGGTGAATGTGTGGCTGTGCGAGTACCTCATTCCTCAGAGCAGATACCCTGCACCCATTGTGATGCTGGCATGAGAAAGTGAGCATGATAATGACTGTATCAGACAGTACCACCCTGTGAGTGCAGGTCATCAGTGGTGTCACCGTGTGTCTTCTGTGACCGGGGTCAGCAGACCACCCCATGTGAAAACACACATCAACACTGAGACTTGGACAGTAAAATAAATATTTATTGGGAATCACTAGACATTGATGTGCGTTTAAAAAGAAAACACCCCTTAAAGAGTCCAACCTGTGTTTTATTTATTATGCTGGGAAACTAGATTATCATCGCGGATTAGACTATAAATTGAGCTTCAAAGATTTTACTGGATTTACATATAAAACATGAAAAGAAAACTAATAGCTCATTACTAAAAGCCATGGGATGTGAATTGACCTGTAACTCAGTGAGAGATGGCCTCCTCCACCCTCAGATCAGATAACTTTGAGAGTCCATGTGCATCCTTTTCCACTCCTCCTGCATTAACAATGGCTATGACAGCATGTGCTGCTCTCTTTCATCTACCTGACACTCCCTCGCAGGCCTAGATTTCCTTTGTTTGGGAAGTATCTGCAGCACGTGCCACAGTTTTGTTGGGATGTAGTGATAATCCTGCTCCTGATGCATGTTACTCTCCCTGTGGGGTCTGATTCTTAACTGATGACCTTTACTCAAACAAACCAGGTTAGAAATGTGTGGTGTATTCCTGGGAGCCTTGTAGGCTCTGGATAATCGCCACTTATCTCCTGAAAGAGTGAAGAGATGGAAGGAAGATTGATTGGGTGTTTTTCTGGTGAGGTTTCTCTGATGGTTGTAGAAGCCTAAGAGGTTTTTTTTTTTTTTGGTTTTTTGGTTTTTGGGGGTTTTTTTGTGGTTACTACCACTAAGAACTTACGGGAACCTAAAATCCAACAATTATCATGGATAGATCATGTATCAAATAAAACCAAGAACTCTCTTCTTTTGTTTTGACTAATGGAGGCATGAGCTGGTTTAAAAAAACAGATAAGATAAGAAAAGAGAGTTTTCCAAAGAGCAACACACTTCTGCCCCACCTCTGCATGTCATCTCTCAGAAAATATAAAATTTTTTTAAAGGAACATTTTATAAATTGAATACTGAATACGAGTAAACTCCTAATAGCTTAAAGTTCACTTATCTTATCATAGTATATGTTAGGTCATTTTGTTCTGTTGTGTATTTTGTATTTATAAGCTTATTACTAGGAGGAGAGACTCTACAATAGGTAGGGGTGGGCGATGTAGCCAAAAAAAATAATTATATTGCGATATATTTTCGAATTGCCTCCAACGATATCACAGACGATATTCCACATTTTCTGCTTTTTCTTTTTTCTCTCTTGATAGGCAAATTGTAAGACACTCTATCATTCATAGATGCTAAAGGATGCTTCAGAAAATACTGAAGCTAAAGGTTACTTTAAAGTCAAAATAACTCAAACGTTCAAGAGTTCTTTGCTATATTATAAGCTTTTTGATTTGTTGAGCTCTTTAGTCTTTTAAGGTGAGGGAGTTCTGATTGCAACTTTCCGAACTTAATTCTATGATCATTTGGAAAAACCCTCGTTCAGATACTTGCACCAGTCACCAAACGGTAAGACTGCAGTCTGCGTTTCGTGAGGGGAAAGTTCAGCTGTTTTGCAGACAGTATAAGCAGACTGCATATAGACTAAACTTTTTAACAAAGAGCAGAGACCCCTGTTTGCGGAAAAGGCTACGAGTTAAAATAAACAGAGTTATTCAGCTGATCCGAGGTCGTCTCTATTTGGCTTCAGATGTAGCGTGCCAATATTTACGACTCCAACAACCCACGGATACCGACATCAGCCAAGCTAAAGAGAGATGTGGAAATGTAGCACAAGTTTTTTTTTTTAAAAACCCTGAGATCTGCAGACAGATGTCGTTTTGCATGTTGAACCACATGGTCTCCCAAAGATCAAAGGAACTGTTACTTCTCTGACCTGACGCTGGCCTCCTTTGCTGTTTCCCTTTGCATTAGAAATGTGTTAACAGAAACCCAGACTGCTGCGATGTCATTTCCACTAGTACTGGATTCAGTTTAAAGGAAGTAACGCAGGAAAACTACGACAGCCTGATGAAATGGCTTGAAAGAAAACTTCACAGATTGTCTTTAGTGGAGTTGGATGTTAGTCATCGCTTTAAGGAGTTACCTCTGTGCGTTGTGCAATGTTGACAACCAGTCCTGACTTCATTTTTTACCAACTGACTTGGGTACTTTGGAAATGCTAATGTGTAACCAACCAATTGTCGCTTTGCCAAATGTGTTCCCTTTCCTCATACCAGCACATCCATTTTGTTCCTATAAAGCTATTGTCTTGTTGCTTAGCCTCAGTAATCTTTTGTTGTGGTCATGCTTCATGTACACAGGTGCTTCTGGTGACCTCCAGCTGTGTAGGGAAGCTCCCGTTATAATAAGATGCCAATAAAAACAAAACAGGGGAGGGAATGCTTCTTAGGAACCATATTTATTTACCTTGTCATTACTTGTTTTTAATTTCTTTTCCTGGACAAAGCCTTGAAAGTGCAATTCTCTCCAAGAAGCCCATCTGGGTGATCATCTTGGTATGCATTCTGGGATTTTCTCTTTGTACGTAGCTGCTCAGACTGGTCGTCATCCTTCTCGTAAGAAACCTCAGGCCTGACTCAACGATTAAGGACAAGTGGGGGAGTCTGCCTGACGGTGAAATGCAGACAGAAAGTGGGGAGAAGAGGAAGCGAGGATACACTGAACATATTATTACTGCTCTTTTTTTTTTTTTCTTCCTCTCGGGAACAAAAAGGGGAAAAATAATAGAGTGAAATTTGGGGATATATTTTTAAAGTTTAAACAGGTTATTAAGTATTGGTCACTAGTAAAAATTTGCCCCGTCCGATTCCAAATAATAGTCGTCATGCAACATTAATCCTTTTAGATTACATAATTGTCTGTGTGGTTGGGCCTTTCAATAAAAACCTGTGTGGCCTTTTCTCTGGGTGTCTTTCTGCATTAAGCGTCATAGTTCAAGTGTGATGGAAATGCCTGATCCCTGCCAGGAGCCGGACACAGCAGCAGCGGCAGCCATGTCTGGTGTGGAGAGGCCTCTCTTTGTGTCTCTGACTGCAGCAGCACAGAAAAGCAGATTGAGCGACGTCGTAAATCTCAGCAGCCGACACAAAAAGCCATGAAGGCACAAACCCCGGTCAAGTGCCAAGCATGCAGCTTGTCTGAGATGTCTTCACTGGGTTTCTGAAACTTTTGTTTGACAGTTTCAGACACACATGTCGGTATGCAGCTGACACACAGAGTAGCAATGCTCGTCTTTGTTCTTTGGTCTCTGTTGCAGGGTGTGTGGAGGGGGGCAGAATTGGCAGTTTAATTAAACTCTTGTGTTGTCAGAAGTATATTGGAGTTTATGTTTCCTAAGTCCCTGCTTTCATTTTGGTTTACGACCCCTCTTTGAACCGCTCCTTCACCCACCCCTCCTGCTCTCCCACAGTGAACTTTCCAGACATCATGGGAAAGGAGTGTCTGTCAGGAACCCCTCTTACAGTTTTAATGAGTATTTTATAGAACAGTATTCACTTTTTGTCTTGGAATGGTCAAGTAAAATCTTGTTTTTAAGGACAAAAGAACTGGTCAGAGTTCAAGGGTCAAATTCTGTGGTTCTGTACAGCTTCTACCTGATTTTGATATATCTTTAAGATCTGTTATGAGATTTATATATAAGTTTAGTGCTGCAGACTTATGTTAAAGTCTAAATTTGAAAACGTAGACAAAATGATTATGATACGTTACATTTGGGATTACCCAGGTTAGGATATCTACAATTACTAGCTAAATTATTAAATATACTTTGTGTGTTTTCTCTAAAAGTCTGCCAACATTTTCAAAATCGGCATCCTCCATGACTGAGATTAAAACCTCAAAAGCTTAAGACACTGTTCAGCCTTTCCATTTCCTGCTGAAAGCATCGCTCTTTTGCAGCCTTGGTGAACTGCAGATATGTCTCTTTATGTAAAACTAATTTTACCTTCTTGCATATCAGTGCTTCCTCTTATTTTATTCTTCAAAAACCTCACTGAACCAGAAAATGGTTCATTTTGAGTCTTTTTTTTTTTTTTCTTTGCTCTGTAGTGGTGTCTGCACCGAAGAGTGTTGGTGTTTGTCCAACCTGGTAGCATAAGAGTGTTTTCTATTGTGACAAAAAAAAAAAAAAACCCTGATTTAATATGGATCTTTCCTGAAACCCTGAAGCTTTTCATTCATGTTAAATAGGATCTCTATAAACTCCTGTGTCTGACTTACAGATATGATTGTGTCTTTGTATTTTTTTTTTGTTGTGTTGAGTGTCAGAGATCTCAGTGGTCAAGTTAAAATTGACCCGGTCTTTCCGGAGCAAACAACATCCTAAACCACCACCACCACTGCAGCCACTCCTTGAGGCTTTTAAAGAGGAAAAAACAAGATTGAAATGTTTGTTTTCCTCTCTTGCTTTTATGGCTTAAAAGAACATTAAGAATATGTGACATGTTTATCTGATTTATAGACTAACTGACTGAAGCGCACATTTATTTTGACATCTCTCTAACAGCTGTAGAAGTCGTCTATAGGAAGGATTTTTTTTTCCAGAAAGCTTAATTTTTATTCTTGTTTATGGGTTGGCTTCCTTGCCAGATTATTTTATTATTATTTTTTGCCTTTTAAAGCAGATCTATTACCATAAAAAAAAGTCCAAAAACATCATATTAAGAAGCTGATCTGTCTTTATTTTTTTGTTATAGCGAAAATCTAGAACCCTGACTGCTGTGTGTAAAACCAAACAAATAAAATAATTAAATTTAAAAAATGCTATTATTCCTTAAGTTCCCAGATGTTACCATTTTAATACTCTCAAAGTGAGGTATGCATTGCTAATACTGTTTTAAATGAAGCACATCCTCATGTTTTTGGATCACGATTAATGAGCTGTTTTTGAGGTTTCAGCAAAAGATTAGTTTCCTCTGTTTGCTGAAAGTAGTTTCAGCAAACAACTTTTTTTTATGAATAAATTGTTACTCATAAATGACAAATGGCAATTTCCAAGACGGAGACACTGAGATGGACTAGATATGGGAAAACCGAGAAAAATTCCCCGGCTACATTTTTGGCAGAGGCATGAGAAGAGCGAGGAAAAGGAGCGAGCATTTAGGGTTAGGGAGAGTGGGGAGTTAGCATGCCGGGTGGGCGTTTAGCGGGTTTTCGAGGGCGGAGTCGTTGGTTTGTGCAGAGACGGCTCGCTGTGAGATTGCTCACTGCAGTTCCTCCTTAATTACAGCTCTGCTGGATGACAAGACAAGGCCAGGCATGCTCTGGATGTGTGCACAACAGTAGAAAACTCGCACTAATCCCCGTTTTAAAAAGTTACGAACACACAAGTGTACGCTTGAGCAAAAGATTAGGTTCCTCTGATGAAATCCCAGCTCACCTAATTTTAATCAAAACGTGCAAATTGGCTTTAAATGTGTGCAAGTGGGAGATTGCTGCAGTTATCAGATGATCCAGTGTAGTTTCCTGTTCATTTTCGACGGCGTCTCATGAGGGTTGTCTTGCTTCAGATGAAGTAAACTTCCAAACATTTCTCATTTATTTTACACACTTCAAATGGACAACTTTTCTTTGAGGTTACACAAAAATCTATTTAATCCCCCGAGGAATTCGTCTACATCCACTTAGTCTGGCTTAGGAGAGACATCACGCAGCTTTTGTGCATCAGAGTTCAGCGAGCACAACATGAACCTTGAGCCTTTTGTAAAGAGTTATTTTCAGAGTCCATAATTACAAAGGAGGGGCCGACTCCGCTCCTCGACGCTCACCGCAGGCGAGCTCGGCTTCAGAGCCACCCGACTCATGACGAGAGGTGCACAGCTGGTAGCAAAGGAAATATCTAGACGTTAAACAAGACAATTTCTTCATATTATTATTTAGGTATTTGAAAAATTGTGAATTATAATAAGAGGACACTTTCCTCTTTGTATCCTTACAGCAGGAATGTGTAAGGATGACCCAGGATGCACAAGCTGGGTCACAAGTATGACCCAGCTTGTGCAAACCAGTATATCTGCATCAAGGTTATGTGTATGCCTATCAGGTTTTTTTTTATCTCGCTTTTATATTTACTTAATGATATTTGGTTTGTCAAGCCTTGTTTAACCAGTCAGAAGTGCTTTTTAAAAAAAAAAAAAAAAAAAGATGCAGTTAATTTATTTAACATTGTTGTTTTCTACTTGAAATAGTTTGAGTCTGTCTTGTGCAGAGGGAGTGGACTGTTTCTTCAGGGTTGTTTACCTTTCCGGCATCCCTGGTGAAATGGGAACTAATTTGCTGCCGAGGAAAAAAATGGTGGAAAAAGTAGACTTAAAAAAAACAATTTGCCAGGGTGTAGCTGGACTTGAAGCAGCACTTGGACACAAAATCTAAATATAAGCTCAAGAGGTAAATTTCTTAAACACATTTTCAGAAAAGAAAAATGCATATGGAGGGGAAAAACAAGGTTTTACTTGCTTTCCTGTTGAATTTGTGACCATTTAGTTTAAGCCATTTTGCTGTTTAAAGATAGACTTGCTTCCTGGTCTACGTTGTTGGACGTGTATCGACATGCTTCTTAAATGTCCTAAACTTTTATCTTGTTTTTGTTTTTTTAAGATTACCGGCTTCAGACTGCAATCTTATCTGCAGAAACAATACTGTGGATGATTCTCGAGTCTTTCCTTATTGCTTTAGAGTTTCCTGATGCGTCCGACTTTCTTCTGATTTCAAGTTGATCTGTGGGCGCTTTGTTTAGTAATCACAACTTTTGAAGGAAATCTGATCAAGAATTTTACTGGGATACAGAAGATGTATCCTGGGGCACTCATCTCCGTAAAATAGATCCGTCAACACCTATGAAGCTGCTGCTTCTAAACATAAAGCTCAGGGGACCCGCTGAGTCACAGAATATCCAGAGGGGGTGTTCAGGTGATTGACAGAAAGCAAATTAAATTTCAAAATTTTTAATGCATAAAGCAATTAAAGTAGTATCATCTGTTAACCTAAGTAGGTGAGACCAGGTTCCAGGTATTGAGGTAGACCAAAGTTTTTATCTTACTGAAAGATAAGGGCTAAAACTTTCCTTCATACCGTTGCTGCAAGTGGCTGGAATTTCTTCCACCTCGATAAAGATTAATAATTTGATTTGCCAAATTTCATGTTCTCATTTCACTGCTTGCTGAAGAATGTATCTTAAGAAGCTGGTCTAAGATAGTAGTTGATCATCTTTAAATTAATTGAAATTTAATTGTACGCCTACCCGGCGTACAATTCTCTTTAACACTTCATACTTTAAATTTAATGCATCATTCAGATGTTTATTGCTGCTAAGTTATCTGCTTCTGAAGTGACTCAGATGCCTGACAAAAGCAGACAGCCACACCGTGAGAAGAAGCTGCCCCCCTGTCACACACACACACACACACACATACACCCTTTTCCAAACAGCCAGGCCACGAGTTGGCGGTTGAATCAGGCCAACTCAGCAGTTCAGGATGGGAGAGGAAGGAAAAGAATGGAGGAGGGGAGGAACGAGCCCTGACTCTTGTCCTGATATGAATTGCGGCCTGAAACAATGGACACTGACAGCTCATGTGGAAACACTCCCACAGACACTTTTTGTTGACATGGTGTGTGTGTTTGCGAAAGAGTGAGAGACAGAAGACAAAGTTCTCTCCAAAGACCAGCAGAAGTCATCCACAAATGGAGGCAGTAGAGCAAAGAAGGAGCAGGAAGAAACAAGGATGTGTGTCATCGTGCACAGGAAGCGTTGGGTTATGATGTTGGTATCTAACAGAGGGGGTCGGTGTTTCAGGTGCTAGGCGAAAAGAGCGAGTGATATGTCCAAACTTGCAAAAGATTTTGCCCAAGTAAACACTAGACAGCTGTGGTGCGCTCATGCCAGAGTGTCTGGAAAGGCTTTTCATTGTTTGTCGATTGAGACTGCAGCTCCACAGGTCTTTACATAGATTCCTAAAAAGTATATTACTGTTTTTGAATAACTTGACATTTCTTAATCATTTAACCAACTCTGTATTTTGACTCCAGAAACAACAAATTCACTTCTATGCAGATGCCATATTCTTTTTTTTTAATAATTTTATTTTATCATCCATCAACAACAGGTCATTGACCACAGGAGCAAAGCAAACATGGCATTTCTTTTTTCTTTTTTTTTTTGTTCCACCCCCTACTTCTCCCCATCCATCCATACCTAGCTGCAAACAATAGAAACAACAAAATAAAGAAAAATATAAAAGGGTATATAAAAAAAATAAAAAATTCTTTCTAGCATATCAATAAAATTAAATGCAAAAAATAGCAAGTTGTAGTGAGTAAAAAAAACTTTATAAACTCATTTTCCTTGTGCATGTATGCCATGCAAAGCAAAAAGTAAATATCTAGAAAGCTGTTGGAATATGTCAGGTTTGCTACAATCCAGTCTTTTTGTCTGTTTAGATTCAATTAAATTGAGATTTGGAAACCTTGTCCAAGTCAAGTGTGGTTTCCATTTGCGATACAACTGAAAAGTATTTTTTTCAAAGCATGAGCATCAGCATGGATAGTTCCTTGAGATGGACTAAATGTAAAATTTCACAGCTGAACTTTTTGAGGAGCATGAAAATATGTGTAGCCTTGGATTTGATTGATGAAATCAGGATGAAAATTATCCCAATTTGGTTCTGAGGTTATATTTTCTTTGGCTGTTTTTGGGTCGAATTGTGATGCGACTGGTTGTTTTTTCTGCTCCTAATGAGAAATCCAACAAGGGATTGCTTTTCTTGGGAATATGATGTTTAGACCCTCTCGGCAAGATGTCTTCAGTGTCCGTTTTCTCACTCTTTCTCAAAAACCCTAAGTTCAACACAAACAGAATTTGATCCGCGCATAAGTCGGTTTGATGTTTTGGCTGAAAACATTTTTTTTTTCTATCTCTTCTAAGCCTCATTGGTGTTTATTACATGTCTGGCTCGTTTCCTTACTTGTCTCTATATGTAGCATCCTCCAGCATGTCGTGGCCTGGATTATGTAGGAGGGTGTGTGAGGCAGACAGACGACATAATCCAGCTAGTCTGCTTGTTGTCTGTTACCTGCAGCTGATAAGATTAGAAAGTGATTTGAGTTGAGCGATGTCAAAGGGTTAGGAAGCAGAAGGTTGTAAAGAGCTTTAGAGGTCTGCAGGAGTTCAATGCAAGAGAACTAAGATCAGACAAAGCGATATTTTGAAAGTCTTAACAAATTGTGTTTCAATTGACCCATGCTTGGATTTTGTGGCTCAAAGCTGACTGAATTTAGAAACTCTTCATTCAATGTCTGAAGAAGAGTTCGTATACACATAATAATCATGTGCATGTGAGGGGAGAGTAAAAATGGTAGTAGCAAACATAATCACCTAATTAAAAGATTTAATTGTGACCCATGAGTCTGACATTTGACAGCAACGACTAATAAATATAAACCCGTAATGTAAAATCAGTAGTTTTGTTGCAAGAGAGGGTTGCAAAAAATGGATGAAAATAAGAGATGAATAAAAAAACAAAACTGTAGAAAATAGATTTTTTTTAATGTCAAAACGATAGTCATCAACTCCCAACAACATCCCTCCTCTTGATTTTTTTTATTTTTTAATTTTTTTGCTTTTCTCATTTAGTCGCTATTGTAAAGTTGCTATATTTGCCTGAGATGAGCATCAGATTTTAGATAAAGGCACTTCACTTACTGGCAATTACTGGAGCAGTTGGTAAGGATGTTTATAAAAGGCTTCAATTATTTACCCCATTCTACTCTCACTATCTATAGTTTATAGACTTTGGTCAACCTTGATTGTTGTTAGAGTTACAGCTGTTTTTTAACATCTTGTGTATATTTAACTGTAGTTCTGGACAAGCTTCGGTGACTAGCTGTTAGTCTGCTTGTAGCCACTTCCTGACTTTCGTTGCGGAAAGGGGATAATCAAGAAAATGTGGGTTTAACAGAATTGATGTTATGTCAGATATGTGATGCAATGTTTCCCTAAAACTTTGCAGCCCACTTGTCAATATGAGTTCAGATCATTTATAGAGCAAACGAATGTCGTCATAACCCCAGTCTACTATCTAAATACATTTTCAATCTGCTAAATGATATTCAAATACCCAGCAAGACAACATTTGGAAAATAAATAAAATGTAATACATTGTTCCGCAGCCATAACCAATTAAGTTAAATCAATGTTTAAGTACTTGTTTTTGCTCAACTTTGAAGTTCAGGATGTTGGGTTTTTTTTCGTCAGACATGCCAATCTTTAATTTGAAATCAGTTATTTCCTTTTGTTGAACAATATGTTTATATTAATGGAGGATGAGCCTCTGTATAATCAGGCTAAAACTTTGCTCACCAAAACAAACTCATCAAGTTGGTTTGAAATTTGAACCAACTTGAATCCAAACTGGAAATACTTTGGTGCTCGTTAGAGTCATAATGTTTGGTTCCAGTAAAGTTAATAATATTCATTGCTCAATTGTTCACATAAGAAAATATGTCAGAAAATTCAAACTTGAATAGAAATATCTATTAAAGTACAGTAGGACTATTGTTTTTGTTTATGGCATGTAGTGCTGTCCATAATGCTGCTCTAAATGTTATAATTATCTCTCTGCTTGACTTGGATTTCATTAGGTCACCTTTTTAAATCCCATGTTTTTTCATTAATCCAGGTTCAAACGGTAAAAGCAGAGTCAAATGCACGGCCTCCACATTTTAGGATGTTCCCATGTTTGTGTGCCAGATTCCAAGTCAAAACTATGTTGCTTCGAGTCTCAGTGGTTGAACAAAATTTATAGTGGAGAATATTGCAGCTCGTCCAGCCCTCCACTGCAACCACTGCATTCTTTTCTCTGTTTATTAAAGTTGTTTCCATCTATTTAAATATCATAAATATGTTCCGTGCAACTATTTGGAATTCTTTTTTTTTTTTTTTTTACGTTATTCTAAAAGAAGCTTTTGTGACTGAATGCTTTGTCCGTTTTCTTCCACATTGCCGATGTCAAAGCAAATGAATTATACACAAACAGGACTGTGAGGACGATGTTGTTCTTGTTTATCCATCCTGAAGAACGTCCAATAGAGAGCAAATCCTCTAAACCGTGATTCATGAAACATCTGAGGAGGTGAATCAGTGGTTGAATGTAGGAGTTGATTTGAGGGATTGTTTCTACTCTAGATATCTAAACCTTCACATCTTATTAATGTCAACAAAAAGCTTCCCTGGTATCTGTTTAAAGTTCAGGGAGTGTTAGTAATCACGCTGTTATCCAAACTGTTTGTATCTCTAGCATATACTCCCTTTTTAGTCACTAGTATAGAAGCAAAGCAACTTATTCCATATGCTTTCTATTAAATCCATCTACTCAGATCCTTTTTTTACCTGTAAAATAGAATTACAAAAGTATTCGCAACACTTTGAACTTCTCCACATTCTGATGTCACAACCACAAACTTCATTATGTTTGGGATTTCACTTGATGGACCGACACACAAAGCTTTAAGTGAGAAGTGCAAACATTAAGGCTCAGAGTAAAATTCAGTGCAATTGATTGACCTTAGAAATGACCAAATTGGTAAACAACATTACTGTAATTTAAGTGTCACTTCAGGCAACATGTTTCCAGAATCTGGATTTAGTTCGCGTCTAGTGGCAGCAACCATTTTTCGGTCACTTGAGGAGTTATCAGTGCTGCCAGCCTTGGCACCTGTTGACCAGATGGATGTGAATGTGGAGAGCTTAAATTAACAGCATGTGTTTTGGGGATTTTGTTTTTGTTTTATTTTATTATTTGTTTGTTTTGTTTTTGGAGGGGGCTGGAAAGGTGCAGATTATCACGAGCGGGCCGGCTGCAACAAAACGTTTGCTAAGAAACCTTCGCGTCAGTTTATGAGAGATGACTCGATGGAGAGTGGATTGCTGCCTTTCTTAGGAATGCAAGACCTGCACGTACCTCACCGCTTTGATCTTTTCTTCCCACCCCCCATCTCTGCTGGATATCAGCCTCTACTTTCTCCAGCACACAAATAAAATTAATCTCCTTGTGAGCACACGCACACATTTTCCTTTAAATGCTCTCCTCTTCCCTGTAGATGAATCCTAAACCTGCGACGCGCTCCACTCCCCCACAGCACCGCACGGGCTGTTCTGGCGTGTTCGCGCAGCCTCGGCAGCTCTTTGTAACTTGTCCCAGATGTGCGGCTGCAGCCTCTGTGTGCTGCAGCAACTGCTCTTTAAATGAGCGACTGCAGTCAGAGAGTGAAATTGGGGGGCGGGGGGAGTGCATGCAAATCACTAATGAGCTTATACTGTAAATGCACGCAAAGGTTTTACAGCCTTGTTGTGTCTTATCAGGAGATCAAATGACTGCTGTAGTTTTTTTTTGTTTTTTTTTTCGCTGTTTAGGAAACATTTTGTGCATATCACACCTGACCCTGTTTTCTTTTTCTTTTTTTTTTATCTTGCCAAAGCGTGCATGCTAAACAAATTTAGCATAAGCAGGCAATGCTATTGTAGATTTTCCTACTAACTGTGGAGTGAGTAGGGCACCTACTCGGATACAGATGTACATTGAATTGGAAAATGGTGATGAACTGATCATTGTTTTGTGGCTGATTTCATTGACTTTTTCTCTTTTTCTTTTTCTTTTTTTTTAAGATTTGAATTGCAGTAGCATTGCTAAGTAAGAAAAGAGGAGAAACGATCTTGAGGCAGAACACTTCTATTGTTTTTTTTTTCTTTGTTTTTTTTTTGCCAGAGATCTCAGTTCGACCAAAGCACACGGCTCTACTTAATGTCCCATTAGAGGTTAGAAATGTCCATATATCTACATTTGTGTGATGTGTCAAAAAAGTAACTGTTCCTTCCTTAGCAGGCCCCCATAAAACTATCTAATTGTTGTCCTTGTTGCCACTTTCTTGCAGCAATTCTTAAATTGTGAGCCTTAGAGATCTTTTAGTTTTCATTACAACCTCCCTCACTGTACATGGAGTAAGATGAACGTGACTGGCAAATTTGTAACTGGGTCACCTTGTAGTTTCCACCAATTAAGCTGCAGGACAAACACATTGAATGTTTACCTCGAATAAAATATTTCCGGATTGAGATTTTGATTTTGATTTCCCCCAAAGTGAGATTTCTCTCCTGTTTACGGATTAATTTGTTTGAAGGCTTTTTGCGGATCTGTGTTTACTCTTTTCTGTTGGGCAGAACATAAAAGCTGTGCAAAAATGAATGAAACTTGTGGCTTCTAAGTTTAAACTCCAACTTGTGCACCACTGTGTATTATATTCTGGTATGTTTATCGAGCTCTTCCAAATTTCCACCCAGGCCCTGCCTTAACCTCCCCTGCAAGAATGTGAAATATGTTTGCATGTTTAAAAAAAAGTTCTTCATTCTGTCTGGACTACTTTTTTTTCTATGTTAGGGTGAGCTAAGAGTCTTGGTTGACGTCTTAAAAGTGAGTGGTAAGAAATGTTTAAAGAAAAAGTCTCTAGTCCTACTAGAGTTTAAACTAGTTTAAACCTTTTTCTTAAGCAAGAAAGACGGGGGGGAAATGTTCTGCTTCCAGGGCACTTGATGAACTGCATTGTGTTGCGCTTATCTCCTTTTGTCCAGCAAGGATGCGCCGTGTCATGTGAGGTTTCATCCTTTTGTGCTTTGTAGGTTTGAGAGTAGGGGGGAACTTCCAGCTGCGTGTGTGCATTTCTCACTGTGGGGCCCACGATAAAGCCCACTGTCACAGCATCCAGTGACCTAATGCTAAAGGCAGCAGCGTCCTGCACTGTTCTTTCTGTGCTTCGTCTCAGATCATGGCCTCTGCTGTCACTGAGCACTCCGTCACGCCTGGACGAAGACGGTGTTGGGGGAGAGCTGGTGGAAGGTTGTTGGGGTACAGGAATGTCACATGCATAGATGGACTGTAGCTGACTGTGCTTTTGGACACAGCTGCAGGCTACAGGGTATATATATGCTTGTTCTTTTTACTGCTGAGGAAATTACTTCAGCGCTGTCCAATAGAATTATTATTCAAACAATGAAATAAGTTTTATAGTTTGGGAAACGCCGTGATGTTGAACCATGCTGGTGTCGACACGTTCCATAAAGCTGTTTCTCAGTCCAGAGTCGGTATAAGAGTTCGTCCTATGCAGTTATTGGCAGGACAGTATATTTCTGCAAACAAAACCCTTCATACTTGAAGAAACCTGACAATCATGAGCAACAGAAACGAGATATGAATGTCGCAACCTGATATTATTCCTCCCAGGCAGCACATGTTTTGCTAAAGGTAGCAAGTTTGGGTGTTTTTTGCAAGATGAGGAGTTGAATAAATGTTTTTCTTAATAATACTTTTAGCTCTTCTCGTGCGTTAAAGCTGGAGTGCTACGTGAAGTAGCCTGAAAGGAATGACTGTTTGTCAGAGATTCTCTTTGGGGCTTTCTAATCTCTAGGTCATATCGCAAAGTAAAAATATCACAAATGCCAAGAACTGAATCTTTGTGCAGAGTGTTGACATGGGTCGGTTTCAAGGTAAACGTTCTGAAAGTTGGTTTCAAAACACCTGGATTTTGAACAAATCTGTTTCTGCAGGTTAAAATCTTTCTAATAAATTTGGGTCAATATGATTGACATTTAATATTATTTGTGCTATGGCCATTAACCAATATTTACAGATATTCAGATATCCCTCACCTTTTCAAGACAGAAATAAAGACCACACAGCTGACATTGCTTCTCTGTTTCATTTAAACGCCCCACAATCCAACACTGCATCATTGTCACTATCCCATGCCCAAACAAATAAAACTTCATATTTAAAGGGGGGAAAAGCTCTGTTTTAATGCTTTGTGTTGGATTGTTGATTAGTTTATTGCAAAAATTCATTACCCTAAAGCACAATTTCTGTTGTGAACGATTAGCAATAATGATAGCACTGGGATGAGAGGTGAGATCACACTGTGTGAGAGCAGACACTGTTGTGTAGCTCTGAAGTTGGACCGGATTTCAATAATATTTCAAAACATTAAACATGATTACAAAGTTAACATTTTAGGCCACAGATCACCCACCTGCATCTCCAGAGAGATACAGGTGCTGTTGTTTTTAGCAAGACCTGTTAGCACTTGCTTTTCCTGACCAAACTACTCAGTGAAGCTTAAAATCACCATCGGTCAATTTCTTTCTTTCTTTCTTTTCCACAATATATTTTAATGTTCCGTTTTAGCTATGAGTCTATTGTTATCAGTGCTAAAGATGCTTTCTTTATTTCCCTTTAATTGCCTTTCTGTTTATTATTCTGATAAATGTGTTGACGTACTTCAACATACAGTACAGACCAAAAGTTTGGACACGCCTTCTAATTCAATGGGTTTTATTTATTTTCATGACTATTTATAAGGCAAGAAATCCCACTTATTAACCTGACAGGGCACACCTATGAAGTGAAAACCATTTCAGGTGACTACCTCTTGAAGCTCATCAAGAAAATGCAGAGTGTGTGCAAAGCAGTAGTCACAGCAAAAGGTTGCTACTTTGAAGAAACTAGAATATAAGGGGTATTTTCAGTTGTTTTACACTTTTTTGTTTAGTGCATATTTCCACATGTGTTATTCATAGTTTTGATGCCTTCAGTGTGAATCTACAATGTCAACAGTCATGAAAATAAAGGAAACTCATTGAATTAAAAGGTGTGTCCAAACTTTGGTCTGTACTGTACTTGCATACTGCATTAATGCTGCTTACTGCGCTGCATAAATTAAATATTGACAAATTACTCTTGTTCCTGCGGGCAGTTTGGTTCCTCCTGTCTTTGTTAGCACAGGTACAACAAGTATAGTGTGTGCAAGTTTTCACAAAGCCCTGTCTGAAATATCACACCCAAATTTGGCCTCAAACACTTCTTTAAACGTCCGCAGTCTGGATTTCTGAATGATGATTATGGCGTTTCTGCAGGTTTTTGCTGCGTGCCATTAAAAAAAAGGAAAAAAAAGAAGTTCCCGTGTTTGTGTCTGATGTTTTTAGCATTAATGCTTCATCTGTTTCCCTTCATTACGCCAGCAACGTATAAAAACATACCAACTTTCTAAAAAGGACCTGAAGTACTGACTCAGCTGTAGTTGGTTTCTTATGCTGTGTTTTCAGCTGCGGTGAAGATTTGCCAGGAACAAGCGTGTTGAGGCATCCTAATGGTGGATCATAAAACTCTTAGATTCTCGGTTTTTATTGGGGATTCTGGAAAAGTTGCAGAACATTAAAACAGTTTTCACCGCTTTGCTTAACTAGAGGTGGGCCTCAGTGAAACAAAGCCCGACTTTTCTCTCTTCCCTTTACCTTTTTACTTCAGAGGGCTAAAAGCAGCAGGGGGCTTTTAATAGGATCTGAAAACCCGACCGAATTCAGTTTACTAGTCGATTCCCATAGAGCAGATTCTGGCCACTACAGGAGTTGGATCATTAAAAACCTGTGAAACACTTTAAGGATAATTCAGTGATGGATCATGTTACCCTTGTAGAGGTCAGAGGACCTCACGCCTGTCTTGGAGGAGTACTGCAGATCTTCAAGCTGTTCAGTGATATCTCCAGCTACATTCCTTTAGTGTCACAGTGGGTAGACATACTGGCAGCCACGAGAGGCAGAAGTCAACCAGGAGCCGTCTTTTCACCTCTGACCCTTCCTCCGACTGCGCTGCGGGTTGGTTAAGAGCCCGTCTTCTGGTGTCAGAAGGTCTAAGCTCTAATTTTTCTTAGTAAAATTCTCATTTATGGTTTTCTGTAGGACATTGGGATCTAGAAGGATTTCGCAAAGCATGACAACAGTAATCTCATTCTGTTATGCACGAGTCTGGAGCAGAGCTTTTATAATACTCTGCACCATTTAAGTAGGTTTTTTTTTTTGTTTGCTTGTTTTTTTGTGCAGTTTCTTGATCATGAACTTAGAACAGAATCATGTTAAACATAAACACAACCAGCTGTTTGTGTTTCTAAACTGGGATTTCCTCTAAATCTGTGGCTTCAACCTTCAAACTTCCCTACTTGTATCCTAAAAAAATAAGCTGCACGCTCTCCTCCTGCCTCCACCCATTTTCACCAGAGCGTACACGCTTATATGGACATAAATGAAGACTATTAAAACTTATAAAGCTCCTTTTTATGAATATTTCCAGTTATAAAGACAAGACACCTGGAGTCTGGAATAGCATGCTTTATATTTGATTTACATCAACTGTAACATATTTATTTTATCTGTTAGTATTTAAGTTTTTAAGTTACTGACTGACTGAATGAATGAATGCACACTCACTCAAAAAGGCTTAAAGTAGTTCTGATTAAAATGCCAAAGAACTTGCACACCTATTTTGCTGATTTTTTTTTCTTACAAATGTAGTAACTATGGCAATATTTACAAACTGTTCTTTAAGAAAAACTGTCTTCAGGTTAGATGGTTTATGTCTACTGTAAGAATTTCCAAGCAGTACTGTAAAAAAGTTACTTTTATGTAGCTAAATGTAAATGACGGTAAAGAATTACTGAACAGGAGCAAATTGAAAGAAATTTTTCATCAAAGACACTGAAGATCTGAGGTTCAGTTGGACGTTGGGTGAATGGCGGTGACCTGTCGGTCTTTGATCAGACACTTCACATGAGCTCAGCTCGATGCTCTCGTGTAGGAGGGAGTTCGTTTTCAGAAGGTATTACAGTAACTGCAGTGTTATCAACTGGAACACCCTCTCTCGTGTGTCGCCCACATTAAGGAGAACTTGGACCTTGATGTCGGGGACTTGATGGTTAAAATCTTTCTGGCTCCTTCAACTGTTTTTATGAGATTATTTAGATCTAAAGTCAAAAGAGGTGTTTCTTTTATTTTAAATTAGACAGAAGGAACCATTCATACACCATTAGTATAGTAATGGAGGGACGTTTTATGTTCACGGTATTGGTTCTAACTCAGACTTGTGTACTAATTAGCTTATTGTTCTGGACATACAAGGAACCATTTTCAACATCAGGTTAGTTGATGACTATTTTCTTGGAATCAAATATAAATATATCTACATGTCTTTACATAGTTCTAGATGACTTGGCAGTTGATTTCATCATCAACGCCTTTATAGTTACAAATAAAGTACATCTTCTGTAATCATCACTGAATTCAACTTTTAACAATGCATTGGTTTTTCCAGGCATCTTTTTTTTCTCGTGTCATATTTTTTATTGCATTTTTTTTTATTCTTCTCTCCTTCTGTATCTGTTTTTTTTTGTTTGGTTTTTTTTCAGGTTCTATATTCAGAGCATTTTATTTGCTCTAAATGTATGGCGAATATTTGCACTTGAACTTTAAACGTTGGTCAAAAATCAGTGAGAACTCTGGAAATTTGAGCCTAAAGAAGTATAGAATCATTACATAAAACATGTGAAGGAATCATGACTCAATAGTAGCTCAGTGGCAGATGGAGGACACTGTAAGTAGGGTTGTTTTCTCTGGCCAGAATAAATTGCAGCGGTTTTCAAATGATTTGTTACGTGCAGAGGAGAAAAAAAGCTGGTATTTTGTAAGGAGAATAGAGTTAAAAGAACCCATTCTGCTAAACTGAGAGGTTGCCTGTGGTCGTGGGTGGTGCTGTTGCAGCTTAATGTTAATGGAGCGCTTGTGAAAGTTTTAGCAACAAAAATGTTACCATAATGCAAAACAGTTGATCTGAACTTGGATGTAGGCTCTTCTTCAGTGCAGCTCCACTGTGAGAGAGATTGATGGAGCCAGTCTGAGAAAATAGTGGAAAAAAAAGTCAGAGATTTACTTCGTTAAAAATCTGAAGCAGTCTTAATTTTATTTTTTTGTTGTTGCTAAACGTTGTAGGTAGAGCTGGGCAGACCTGCTGTTACATTACTGCTAATAACATGTCCTGATGAAATGTGGTAATAGACCTTCCTAAAATATAGTTTACGTAGTGTTTCTGGGGTAAATCCCAAAACACCTGCTCAGATTAACTAGACATTTCCACCAGTAGTTGTTGCCCTGCACTGAGCCACTCCCCTCCCTTCTGAATTTGTAGGATTTCATAGAACAAATTACTCCAGCATATGCCTCCTTTTTTTATTATTATTATTATTTTTCATTTCTTTGCCAAACAGCTGCAAGACATAACCCTCTAAAAGCAGCGTTTTGGTTGCAGATGTTGGCTCTCTCACTGATTGGTCGTCTATCCCGCAGTGTAACCCGGGTGATGTGGCGCGCTGTTTGCTGCGGCTCGAATTTGAGAGCGAGGTGAGGGGTGTGGACGCAGGGTGTTGCACTTAAAAACCTGTAATGAGACTCTTGCTGCAACCCCTCCCCAATATGGTTCCCATCAGTGGAAAACTTGCACTTGTGGCAGAAATTCCTGCCCTATAGCGAGTGCCTTGTCTGGATTCAATCAGATCAACTTCTGCCAGAACATGCGCCAAAAACTGAAAATACCACTTGATGATTTTGTTTTTGTTTTTTTGGGGGGCAAACTTATGATGACGTGGGTGCGATTTCCTTCAGACTTGCTTTCTTAAGATTGTGAAAAATCTTATTTTGTTGAGCTGGCAGACTTTTTCTCCCTTTCACACCTTTTGAACCGTTTCACATTTTTGCCACTTCACAACCCCAAACTTCAGTGTATTTTGTTGAGATTTGATGTGATTTGTAATTCTAGATCATAAATACACATTGATCTAAACTAATCCATTGTAGTTCTGACTGTGTGTTCAGGATGATCTGCTGGACGGTTGAACTTTCTCATGTGTTTTTGCGACCTTTAACACATTCCAGTCCAGGATTTCCCTGTATTTATTGAGCTCCAGCCATCTTCCTATCAGTTCTGGACAGTTTCTTGTGCTTCATCCAAAAAATGCATCCACACAGAATGATTCTGCCGCCACCTTGTCTCAAAATAGGGCTGGTGTGCTCAGAATGACCTGTAAACATGCTTACTCTGATCCCTAAATGCCATGTGACAAATGTAAACTAGATTTCAGTTTAAACGCATGATCAAAGTTTGGGACATCGTCTTCCACTTTCACCTTGCCTCAATTCTTTTTTTTTTTTTTTCTACTTTGCCCCTGATCTGTCTGCTCCATTTCTTGGTTTCTATGGTAATGTTCTAAAAGAAGGCCTTCACATTTTTACAATTTGTGCTCAAAGTGTATACATTTATGCACAATTTTCTGTTTGGCCATCACCTTAAATTCCCCTGTAATTCTATAAACTTTGTGTTTGCAACATGAGGAAACGTTTCGGCAAATTGAACAGCGTTCCCTTACAGAGAGCAGCTTCTTGACTCCCAGAAGTTGCTTCTTGTGTCTTAACTTGCACCACAAGCACGTAACAAATCTCCCCAGACCCTCCGCACGCTTTTCCTTTTGTCCCTCCCCTTCCCCTCGCGCCCCCATCACTAGACTTGTTCTTGCTTAGTCGTCAAGTTACAGAAGGAAGAGAAGCTGCAGGAGAAGACACTTTACAATGTGAGAGGGGAGCCTGAGGAGCTGGCCTCTGTTTCTGTTTAAAGGCTCTAAATTAATTTCAGGGTGCAAAGATTAGGGGAGACAAGTCCAGAAGAGGTTTCAACATGTATTACTGAAAAAACTAAATGAGCAAAGCTCGAAAGGGCAAATGTGACTCATAAAAGTGCAGGAGCTGATGCTCCCACTGGGAGACCTTCACTTCCTGTCACATGCCGGTTTACGTCGTCCAGATTTCCTGCCGGTTGCAGAGAAAGATGGGAAGATCAGACAGATATCAAATTGTTTTTTCACCGCAAAGTGTTTATCTTTCCCTCTTGCTTGGGGTGTCTTAACGTACTCAGAACTATAGAAATACACTAGCTTGTGGTTAACCTTCAAAGTAAACTAATCTTTTTATTATTATTATTTACATATGTACATGAATATGCTCATCAGTAGTTGCGTTATCTTGAGGATATGACTCACCCTTTGAATCAGTGATCTAGTCCTCTATGAAGGCCTTCATTGTTCCACCGATTGCTCCAAAACCTCAGACTTAAAGCATCAGGCCTTAACTCAGATTACCACAACAATCTGTGTCATCATCCTATGTTCCCTCATTATCCCTGACTGACGGCTGATCTGCTCGCCTGATGGATGGTGCACGTATGCGCCGATGTGTTTGAGCACAGATATGCAGGGTGCATGCAGCTGCTCGCTGCTTGCGGAGGGGTGGATCATCGCTGTCAGCAGAGGAATGCTCTGCAGCACTCAGCAGTCCTGAAACTAATATGCACACGCAACATGTTTACTGCTTCTCGCTGACAGCAGCGTGTGGATCACATTTGAATCTTTGTGTCTTTCCTCGCTGGCTGATCAGCAGTTCGGCTTGATCTGCCAGTGAGCTGATGATTTTCAGCTGATCTTGATGAAAATCATCTGAATCTGCTCGCCAGGTGATTTCAGGTGAAAAATTGTTTGCAAGTGGTTTTTGGTATCTTTAGGGCGTTTTCACACCAGACAGCCTGGTAGATTTGGTTTGATTGGGGACTAAAATTGCAACATTTGTTACATTTGCAGCTGGTGTAGTTCACTTTCACACTGCACTGTCAAATGAGCCAAACCATTTGAAAAACCTGTCTCTACCCCCTTGCCTGTGGTGGCGCTGCAGCACCACCTCATGAAGGAAATTACATAAAAGCGTCCGAAGAAGACATGAGCACAACTTTCTTCTTCCCAAACTGTAAACAAACATGGAGTTGAGTCAGAATTTAGTGGGTATAAGATTTCGCTTTTGTCTATTTGGTAAAGTCCTTGAGCCATTCTTCCCGCTAGTGTTACTCTAGCATTTGTTTAGACTGTATTTACCCAGAATGCCCTGCGTTATTGTATACTTCCTGCTTCTGTAGGTGGTCTCCACTTCGTTTTTCATCCTCATATGCATTGCAAAGACAGTTCACTTTAATCAAACTAAGACCCAGATTTGGAAGCAGACCAGAATTTGCAGAGTCTCCCCAATTGAAACTGTCTAGACAATCGAGTTTGATTAAAACACTAGTTTTAATCAAACTAGTGTTTGAATAAAGTGAGCTAAACAGGGCTGGTGTGAATGCTCCTTTAACGTAGCAGTCACCTAACGTGAAGATTTATTTTTATTTGTTTCTAATTTTTCCTGTCTTTTTTTTTTTTCGTTTGTTTGCAGAGGAGGTCGACTACACCACCTTTGGCACCAACACCTTGACTCGTAAAAAGAAGGCGGTGGTGACGCTTCGCAACAGCGACATCAACCGTAAGCGTCCCCGCGTCCCAATCGGCATGCCGCAGGACTTCCGTCCCGTCTCCTCCATCATCGACGTGGACATCCTGCCCGAGTCCCACCGCCGCGTCCGACTCTACCGCCACGGCTCGGACAAACCCCTGGGCTTCTATATCCGCGACGGGACCAGTGTTCGAGTGACTTCCCATGGTCTGGAGAAAGTTTTCGGCATCTTCATATCCCGGATGGTCCCTGGAGGCTTGGCAGAGAGCACCGGGCTGCTGGCGGTAAACGATGAGGTGCTGGAGGTGAACGGCATCGAAGTGACGGGGAAGTCTTTGGATCAGGTCACGGACATGATGATCGCGAACAGCCACAACCTGATTGTGACCGTCAAGCCAGTGAACCAGCGCAACAACGTCGTCCGCAGCAGCAGAATCTCCGGCAGCTCAGGCCAGTCGTCCGACAGCAGCGGCTCCATCGGCAACCCGAGTTTGTCGGTGGCTCCGGTGCGGGAGTCGACCTCTGTGGCTCATCACAACTACCATGACGAAATGGAAAGCGACGAAGATACAGATATTGTCATCGAGAACAGCCTTAAGCGACCGTCTCTCCGGTCCAACGCCTCGCTGGCTTCCAACGCGTCCCGAACGCACCAGCAGACTCCGGCGGCTCCTCCCAGCCCTCCGACAAGGCCGCCGTCGGTGGTCTCCACCTCTTCCTTCCGGTCCCAGACCAGTCTCAATGGAGGGTCCCACCACCAACAACCACAACCCAGCATCAGCCTCAGCCACCAGTTGCACAAAGACCTGAACCTTAAACACAACCAGCACCAGCAGTCCAAACACAGCGAGCTGCACATGCAGCCGCCTCATCACAGCAGCAACCCAGCGCTCCGGCACAGCAACGGCAGCCTGCACAAAATCCTCAGCTCTCTGAAAACGGACCCACGCCACAGTCTCGCTCTGCCCAAGGGAGGGGTGGAGGAGGATGGCACCGTCATTACCCTATAATAATTACAGATAAGGAAGCATAAACATCCCAGCTGCTCAGAGACGATACGGGAACAGCCCAATACACACGAGCACAGACTGTGTAGCCTCTGATGTTTTTTTTGTATTTTTATAAGGCAATAGAAAGTTTACAATAATGATACTGTGTATATATCTTGTATTTTTACGTTTCTTATGTTCAAAAATGTGTATGTTCTTTATAAGCGTCAGAACAAATGGCTTTTTATAGTCCACTGTAGGTTAGAGCTCTGAATGTACCTGCAGCCTGGTGTCTTTTCTTGGTGTCCATTTTTAAGACCCTCTTTCATTCTCATTGGAGGGACCAATGTGGGTTTACTTATGGATGTTTTTTTACAGAGTAAATCTATACTACTTATATTCCCATAATGCTGTGTAGAGTTTGTTTTTACTAGGTCTTTTATGCATCCATGATTGTGATCAAATCTTTGTATCTGTTTAAATAAATTATTCTCTCATTCATGAAAAGCAGATGTGATGAGTCAGCTGTTTCAATTTAAGTCCCATTCTCTGCATGATAAACAAAGTTCTGAAAATGAGATGCGCCAAGCAGAGGTTTTCCTTGCAATATTGAGGGGCGGATGAGTTTCTGGGTAGGCTTAAAGGACATAAATATTTAACTGGGAACAAGAGAGAATCTGTGATTTCTTCTCTGCAAATTGGTTAAAAGCCAAATTGTTGGGGTTGTATCCCGGTCTATTTGTCATTGCTTTCAATTGATCAATATGTCCGTACATGTCCATTTTTTTTCATCCACCTATCTCCTTTTTTTTTTTAATCCATCTGTTCATCCACCCAGAAGTTCATCTCTACATACATCTCATTCATCACTCACTGTCTGCATCCAGCCTTCAATAATCCCTTCATCTGTTTGTCTGTCCATCCATCTGAACCTTTCATCTGTTCATCCATATATTCATGCTTTGATCCCTCTGCCAATTCCACCATGTGTCCTGTTCATCTCTCAATGCATCCATTTATTTTTTGTCAATCTATCCATCTTTAATTCATTTCTGCCTCTGTTGTTCTTTTCCATCGTTCATGCATCTATCCACATTATACATCATGATTCATTTGTTTCTCCATCCATCAATCTTTTGTTTTATTTTGAGCATGGAAGAGAAAATAAACGTAATTTATAAACAAAAAGATAACTGAAATAACTCGACATACAGGCTATTTACAGCAGCCTGCAGTTCAACAATGCTCATAATGGAGTAGGAATAGGAAAATCTTTTAATCTTATCCCATTTCATTTGTCAGTATGTTCATCCATACATTTGTCTCTAGCCTTTTCCTGTTTTTTATGAGTTTCATATTCAAAGTTTGACATCCAGAAATTTCTGCTATTTGTATTTTAATGACCTGTTCAGTTTCTCCCTCAAAACAGACGGAGAAATCTGAAAATTAAGATTTGGGGAAAGACTTTTCATGTGAAACGGTGACTGCTGTTCAGCCACTCAAAACATATTTCAGTAGAAAACGTCTCATGTCTTACGTTGAGATTATTCTTACAAAGATGCATTTCCACCTGATCACAGCTGTTGGGTCATTTGGAGAAAACTCTTAAGTATTGCAGAAACTGAACAGCTTACTTCAGTTTATCGTTTGGATTTGATTTGGAAAACCAAAATAATTTAGTGAAATTAGAGATTTGTTTTTAAGCTTACATCTGACAGTCACATGAGTCATGACGGAAGTGGATGTCTTGAGTTTCTTTCAACGGCAGTAATTGTTTTCTAGGAATTTATGACCAACAGACGATGGCATGAGAGTTATGAACTTGTTTTCTTCCAAGCATTAAATTACGTCTAGTATCGTAGCAGGAAAATTATGCTTGATTTCTTCCTCTGTAGTATTTTCCACTTTATTTGGGTAGGCTGTGATGTTGAGGTTAACGCTGGCTAAATGAGTATATTTAAGCTGCAAAGTACATTCTCTAAAGGTTGGATTCCTTTAGTTGTGGATCAGCTATCTTTATCATTAAGTTTTTGACTCCAGGCAACCTTCATCAGGAATGCAGCATCTTTCAGTCTTAGAGGCCCTGCAGCAGCGGCAAACATTGTGTCACCTCTTTGCTAGTGAATGTTTGCCCGCCATGTTTATGCAGGATGCTGCACTAATCAACCAGCTAACTGATCGGCTAATCTGTACCGCCACTCTGCAGATTTTAGGGTAAGTGGGGGGACTGAACTGCTAACGAACAGGGTCATTCTGTAAACAGTGGGGGAGCACACACTGTACACTCTTAGACTGCAAACTGTATTCACCATTTTATTGCAAAAGACAAGAAAAAAAGTTTAAAATGTCATTAACATTAAAAGTCCCAAATATGGTTCTTTCAGGCAAGCATGTGCCCGAATGTATATGTTTTGTATATAACAAGTTTTTAAGCATGTTTATGACAGTTTATATTTATGGAGAAAAGCACTGCACTGGTCCTACAGGCCATGTTATTGTCCTGGCTGCCATCTGCTGGCGGTAAATGCACTGACATGTTAAGAGCTAAATGGTAAATTGAAACATCCCCGCAAATCAATGTTATCTTCGCTGTAGATGAAATGCTGCTGGCCGCTGAAACGAATCCCAGTTCATTTTTGTTCAAATCGTTTCAAACTTTAATGTTGAGTCATGGTGTTAAATAAAGAACATAACAAAATTACGTGTAAATTTTGTGTCGAACCCGTCGACAAGCTTGAATATAGTTAACTAGAAAATAATAGAAAAATAGTTGAATTAAAAAACATACCCGTTGATAGGAAGCAAATTTTAGTTGTTAAAGTAACATAATTTGTTTATGTTTAGTGAATGAAACATAAGTTCACTGAAAGAGTGTTTGCTTTGTCAGACTAACACAAAAAGGTGAAGTTAGTTCAACTAACTCCTCTTGTCAATCTGAGGTGATTCGAAACACTTGGGTTAATTTATTAATTTTATTTTAGTTGAACATAAAGTCATAATGTCAGATTGCTATATCTGTTTTGCTTTCAATTAACGTAATATAATTATGTGAAACCTGTTGACATAAAAAATATATGTTAAGTCAATGATTCATTTATTTTATTCTGAATTAAATCCAAAGAAAGTATATATTATATTATATTATATTATATTATATTATATTATATTATATTATATTATATTATATTATATTATATTATATTATATTATGGAACGAGGGAGAGAATATTTGAAGCGCACTTTCGTAAGTTGTCCCTCACGAGCTTCCCTTCACAGTGCGTCACACGTGACCCAGTCAGTTGACAGGGCAAAACACTGCAGTTGGTCAGGGGGAAAAAAGAGCAGACAGGGGACATGGACCATCATCGGGTGGACAGAGTGGGCCTGCTGTCTCCTCTGGAGGAGTCCAGCGCAGAGATCAGCAGGGACAGCGGCGTCGTGTCTCAGAGCGCCAGCAGTCTGTCCATGGTGAGCGACCTGTCCAGCAGCGGCACCGTGTCCCAGAGCCCCAGCTTCGGAGCAGCAGCCGCGGCTAATGTTGTCTCCCGGAGCCCGAGCCTGAACCAGGCGGCAGGGGAGCACGGGACCGCCGAGCAACAGCACGACTCGGAGCAGGACGACGAGGTCCTGAGACAAACCGCGCTCCAGTACTCGTCCTACATCCGAGCCACGGCTGGAGAAGAGGTTTGTTTAGTCGCAAAGGCACAACATGGAGTCCTCAGCTAAGTTAGCGCGGTTGTTTATGGCTCCTCTGCTTACCGTAGAGCCGTGTTGTGGCTCGATGGGAATTAGTTTATAAGCTTGACGTGTTTGTGGGATCATAAGCAGTGCGCGAGTGTTTTTGGGAGCTCTCTGTCACTCCTGATGGACGTTAATTGAACAGGCATGACTGCAGGATGTTTATATTCAGTCATGGCTAACTGATGGACAAAGGCTCCTGTGTCCTCAGCTTGAATTTAGGTGTGTGTAAGCATGAATTTGAGGCCGTCACATGGTTCCTAGATAATCTTTGAAGATGACGTTGGCCGATTTACATTCCTAAAGCATTTTCACTTTGTGTCACGTTAGAACCACAAACTTCATCAAGTGTCATCGGGATGTTGTTTGATAGACAAACAGATAGTCGTAAAGCAAGAAAGACTATTGTATGGGATTTTCAAACATTTTTACTAATAAGAATCTGAAAAGTGTGGCATACTTTTATATTCAACCACCCTGAGTCGACAGAGTGAAATTTTTGTCCATTATTTTTTCAAAAATAGCTCAAATGAACTCAGATTGGAGAGCTTTGATTAATATCCATTTCCAAATCTTTCCACAGATTCCTAATTGTATTTTGCTCTGGATAATGAATACGCTTTGGTCTAAGCACACAAATCTGGCAGTATGTTTAGGGCCATCGTCCTGCTAGAAGGTGAACTTTTACCCCAGACCTTTGCAGCCTCTAACAGGTTTTATCTGTTATTGATGGATGGATTGTCCTCCATCAACTCTGAATAGCAATCTCACAGCAGGATTTTGGCACCACTAGGTGTTACTGAGTGAACGTTGCATTGAGGGTGCTGTGCAGTTTTAAAGGTGCATTCAGTTTCTACCTCTGAATTGAAATTTACTAGTTCCACCTAGAAACATGAATCCTCCCGAAGTTTGAATTTCAGAGGTGTCAAGTAATTCCCGAGTTAAGATTGAGATGTTGAACATTTTATTTGTCGACCTGACATTTTCTGTATCCAACCAAAAACACTGAGAGTGCTGTTGGCTCTTTATGCTTGAGTTTCTTCCTTCCATGTTTAATTAAAGAGAACTACCTTGACTGACAGTGCTGTTTACATGAGTAAATTCCCCTTTTTTTTTTATTGCGATTAGCAACTAGAACCTGTTCAAACATCGACGTGAGCTCAAACGCAGCATCACTTTCCAACAAGCATTCAATGTAAGCCGGAAGGTTCCGTTATGCTGTCGTCTAAAACAGTGTCTCCAACATGGCTTCCCCCTGTTTTCTGTGTCCTTTTGTCTCCATGATGCTGTTTGTTCACTAATCTTTGGCTATTTCCTGAGGCCTTCAGAGAAAAACTGCATTTATACTCAAATTAAATTACACACTGATAAACTCTTCTAAAGGCAAATAGTTGACTTGAATTTTATTTGGGGTATCAGAGTGGAAGGGGTGAATAAAAATACACTCCCTACCTTTGTAGATCTTAATTAGTAAAAAAGTAATAATAAGAATAAAAAAAAAAAATACATCCATGCATCATTTCCCGTACACTTCACAACTGATCCTACTTACATAAGAACCCATTAAAATTCATTGAAGTTTGTGGTTGTAGCAGAAGAGAATGAGAAAAGTAATGGCCATCTGTCTTGCCGTAGTTTAGTCCGTAGCCACAAAGGCATTTCTGTTATGAGCATAGGGTTGCTGTGATTTCTTGTTACGTAATCAATACATACTCGTTGACATAATGAAATAAAAAAATGTAATGTAATGAAGTGTGATTCAGGTCACCCTGGGCAGTTATTTCAACAAAATATCAGATCAGAATCAGAAAACAGAGAAAGGTGGTTACTGCTCTAGCCAGTCACACACACATTTTTATTTAACAATATAAATTTTGATCCCAGGTACAGAGGAAGAAAAAAAAAGATTGGTGGTGGGCATAGGAGATATTTGAATTGCCAATCAACTCCCCAGATACCTAAATATCAACATAAGCTACAAAAAAAAAAAACTCCATGTCAGTCAATCTTTAGGTTTTAATAATCAATATTTTTCTTTCTTTTCTCATGCTCAAACTTTATGTGACAGCTCCTTTTCTATATTCCAGATCCAGTGCTTGGAGAAAAGCTTGGAGGAAATGCTGACGAGAGTGGATGAGTTTGTGGGGATGCTTGATATGGTGAGCCTGGGCCGTCTCTGAAACGACCGAAGTATCGTTTGAAAAATGAAAATAGCAGCCATTTGCATTTCTTTCTCTCTTCTTTTTGTATATCATGTCCCACTAGATTCGTAATGATACATCCCAAGTTGTAAATGAAAATCTTCCAAAAATACAACAGAAGTCTGATGAAATGAGACAAATATACAGGAGAATTGATAAATTGGAGGTAAGTAAATCTTCCGAGGATGTTGTCAATAAGCATTCTGTTGTGCTGCCAGGCCACTGTGGTTGAGTGTTTTCTTAAATATTTGTACCTGCTAACTCTCTTTCTTTCTGAAACTCTTCAGAAGTGCTCTGTGACTCTTGGACAATGTTTGAAATTATTTTACATTTTTTTGTTTTATGGTACAATGATATTTTTTTCCACTTCTGGTTTATTGCCCTAACAATGCTCACTGAAACCTTTCGTAGTTTAGAAATTTCTTCAGCAGTCATCAGCACGTTGTGTCACTTCCAACTTTAGGAATTGCTTGAATCCATAAAATGCGCTGTAATACATTATTATTAAAGTGGGCAACAAGGACAGTAATTTTCAAATCCAATTCAAAGCACAGTCATATCGCTTGTGATGTTTTGAGATCCAAATGTGTCTGGTCAAGGGAATGTGGCATAAACATTGTGCATTTTGGGGCTTCAAGAATCTTAAATTTGTTACTCTTGTGTGTGTGCAGGCCTTTGTGAAGATGGTTGGAACCAACGTCAGTGCAATGGAGGAGCAGGTCACGCAGGCGGAGACAGAACTAGGAACACTACCGAGTGCTTTCAAGAAGATCCTCCGCACAATGACTGTCCCAGGATTCTTAAATGTAAGATTTCATGGCAAAATAATAGTTCATATTTTTATCTGACATGATGGATTCTTTTGATAACAGATTATTTTGGTTTCGTTCTGTGCTCCAAGATGAATCAGTCAGTGGTAGCTGAGTCGAATGTGTTTGCTTCCAGAAACAGGCCAGCCCGCGAAGACCAGCCCCAAATCAGCGCCAAGAAGTCCCCAGCGTGTTCCGGACAGATGACTATTTCTCATCGCAGCCTGAACAGTGACAGAACTGCTGAATCGAAGCCTGGTTCTAACCTCAGAGGCCTGTTTAGTGAAACTGTACTGACAACTGCCATCCCTCTGAGGAGGATCCATCAGTGCAAGTGACCTCAAGAAGCAATAGTAGCTTTTTCCTGAACAATTCACTGGAAGACAAATGACAATTTACCACAGTTTTATTGTCAGTTTTTTCTTTTTTTTTTTGAGGTGACGACAAGCTCTGAACTGTAGCAACATGTTTTTTAAAAGTGCCTACATGGAGTTTTGCGCCTTTCAAGTTTGTGGAGAGAAAACTGTATGATGGTTAAACTTTGACAAGTCGGGAAGGAAAAAAAAAAAACCCTGCTTGTTTACAAGGCGCAGTAAAGACGGTACAGTAGATGTAACAGATGAAAAATGACCCCAGCCTCTTTTTCTACAAAAATATATTCCTGTTACTGGTGTTTGTACAGCTCTGCACGTTGAACTAATCTGTAATTCTGTATGACTAATTCCTTGTACCCCAGCAATATTGCTATTATCCAGTTAAGCATTTAATGTCTTCCATTTCAAAATATTCACTTCTTATCTAGCCTTATCTTTCTGGCTGTGGATGACAGTTGCTTCACTGACATGGGGCTAAATCTTTACTAGCACCGTTTTTTATGGAACAAAGCACAGGCGCAAGAACCAGTAGTTTTAGTTTCTCATGCCACACTCTTAGCTAAACGCTTTGCGCCACAAATTGTGAATTATCACAACAGGAAACTTTGATTTGTCTCAGCATGATGTAATGTGGCTCTAACCCCCAAAGCAAGGTGGTAGGTGTCACAGCCATTATTTAGATTTTTTTCTTTTCTTTTTTGCCAAAGTAGTTGGTACAGATCTCTTTTTTACATGCTAACTTTGGTTGAAGTTTTTAAATTAACCAATAAAATGTATTTAAGTCAAATGATCTCATGTCCTTATATTATTATATTAATTTCCTCATATTAATTTGTACAAATGTTTATTTGCTCTACAAATCTGGCTGTGCACTGAAAGCCAGTAGGATTTGAGCTTTAGAACAAGGTGGCCACATGTTTGAAAAGCTCTATTAGATTAGTTCTGATTTACTCTTTTTGTACACTTTTGTTTGTGTTGCTTATTTGATTGTCCAAATAAGTAATGATTGGGGCATTTTGACAGTCATATCCCTTTTGATATTGGATGTGAGCAGCTAGAAGGATTTTTGCTCTTTTTGTTTTCTGTCGGTTCTGATGTGGGGTTTTTTTGTTTGTTGTTAATAAACTACGACCCCCAAATTCTGCCAAAGGAGGCTTCATGGATGCAGAGCAGAAGAGGAGGAAGTTAAACCATCTCTCCCATCAATCACAAGGTGCAAGAGTTACATTCATGTCCCTACTTTCTAATCATCATCTAATTTTAATAACTCGTGAATGTATATTTTTCTTCAACAATATGTCATATGCATACTGGAAGTACCATCTTAATTTTAAAATGGGAAATTAGTTTTAAAAAAAATAAAAATAAAGATAATATTAAAACTCAGCAATATCCATGACCATATCCAAGCTTAAATTTGGGTCTAGTGATAGTAAGATTGTAAATCACTAAAATCTTTTAATATTTCTGGATTGCCGATATTTACAACTAGAAAATAAGTAGTCATGACTGGTTTTAACTACTTTGGAATATGAAAAGGAAATTTCCGCTCCGCCCTCGAGTCATCAATTGCAGCCGTCGTATGCGCTGTTGACATAAAAGGAGCGGACCCACACGAAGCATGAGAAAGTTCCTTCCAGAGCCCTGATTGGTTAACGTGCAATGACGTCACGCGTTAGTTACAACTCTCAGGAAGCGGGAACACGCAACGTCGACTTCAGTCAACTTTATCACGTTGGTTTGTCGAGCAAAGTAAGTCCAACCAAAAAAAAACACGATACCGTGTGCTTTGTGCCAGGTGTTTCTTAAAACACAGCAGTATCGATACTTTTTGCCGGGAAGAGCTAAATGAATGATCACTAGGAAAACTTGAGGATGAACTTTTCGAAAAAAATTAAAAAACTGACCGTTGCTCGTGCTCTGCTAGCAAATGGTGTTTAACTTTGCCTAACATGACTAAACTTATTAAGCGTCAAATGCTTTAATCTTTCAGTAATATGACACGAACATATTTTGACTGTTCCATATTGATTATTAGTTGTAATTACGCTTTTACAGGAAGGGCTACGAGTGAGCTGTGGTTTATGTTTATGTTCATATGTTAACGGATTTACTGACATTTTTTAACATCCACCGCAATAACACGCGAAGCATCTTATACATGGAAATTTTACATGTAATCTTTTGGTTATGGTGAGTCTAAAATGATCTTTTTAAACAGAGCACTAAATAGTTGTAATAGGTTGGAATAGAAATGTATTTTATTTCTATTCCCACAGTGGGAAAATGAAGGTGTACCAGCATCAAGTGAAAGGCAAATCTGAAAACTAAGCAAAAAAAAGGAAAGATTTACAGCATAAAATAATGTTCTGTAGTTATTAAAATGGCACTCAGTTTAAAAGAAATATGCAACTGAGTAGGTTAAATTAACACGACATGCAGATCTGCTTGCATTGATCTAAATACCATTTTAAGGGAGGCAATATTCTACAAAAATCTCAAAGTCAAAGAAAATAATATAGTAAGTAAATCACACTAACCCTTTGTTGTTGTGTTTTTAATGGACCGTAGAATTTCAAGTTCAAAATTCTAGTTATTCTAGTTCCATAAATTTAAATTTGATCACATTTTGTGATGTAACTAGCATAAGCCTCTGTTTATTTTATGTGGTAATTAACGCAAAGTAATTTAAATAAAAAATGTATTGTGATTTGTGGTCCAGTGTGTTTTAATTTATTAAATACTGAAGTGTATCATAAAACTTCAGTTATAAGTATAATAAGATATTTCCAGTTTATTCTATTATCTATTAAGTGCACAATAATTAAGATGTTGTGGCTATTGACAGGGATCATGAAATTAAACTTCTGTGTTAAGATTTATGTACTACAGTTCTTAAATAACAATTTTTGTTCAAACTAGATTTCTTCCTGTCAGTTTTGCATAGATTTAAGGTGCTCCAGGAATTTCTCAATATGTCTATCAGGTCAAAATTATTTCTGATATCTGCAAATGATACAAATTTTCATGTAGTTTAAAATTATTCGATTATTTGTTATCATTACATAAATAATTAATAGTTTTGAGCCCAGTTCTGACCCCTGGTGTAGACCATAGGTATTCTCCATGCATGCGTTTATTAACAGAAGTTAATCGCCTGTTGTAATCATAACACCTATGTTTTGTACTTGCTCAATCTTCACAGATCCAAAGTCACACACATGGCAGGCAATAAAGAAATATGGCAAAAGATTGGAGAGAGCTTTGTTCAGGAATATTACAACCAGTTTGACAATACCAACAGGATGGCACTTGCTAATCTCTATGTAAGTTCTGCATTATGGCATAATTCTTATTGGTTATAAGAATTATAACCAATAATTGTGGGATTTTGCTTTAATCCCACTCAACAATCCTCCGTTTTCTCCCCCTCAGTCACCCAGCGCCTGCCTGACATGGGAGGGCTCACCGTTTCAGGGAAGAGAAGCAATAGCTAGCAAGCTCGTGGTAAGCACATTGTGATAACAGTGTTGATATGAATCAGAAAAATGGCTGCATCCAGTCTCAATTATTGAATGCACCTACTAAGAACCAGCAACTCTCCCTATTTACTAACAAATGATTCCTGTCTTTGAGTCGCTATTGCTAATTTTTAAAATAATTTTATGTTTTATTCTCAGAACTTGCCTTTCAAGCAGATCAAGCACGTCATTACAGAGCAAGACTCCCAACCAACTATCGACAGTTGTATCCTCATCATGGTCTTTGGACAGTTAAAGGTAAACCAGTCAATAATAGCTTATCGTTTTCAGGTGGTGCCACCATCACTTAAAGTTTTGCCTATGAACATACTCTGACATGTTAAGTACACGTGCATAACACGTGTACATAACGTGCGGCTAACTGACTCTTTTGGATTCAAGTAATATTTAAAATTTAAAGTATCTTTAAATCTCAAGTGTCTTGGTGCCATTTTGCTCCCATTTTACTTTTGAAAAAATTATATTTGTAAACTGGGTAGGATTTTCACTGGCAGTAGCTTTATACCTTGGTTATAAGTGGTGCTATCTAAATGTAGGAGACATTGTTGGAGCATTCTTTTATTTATTTATAAATATATATATATATATGTATATATATCTTTTCCAGTGATGTGGTCGTTACTAGAAATGTAACCTAACTTTAAAACAAATTTTTGCAACTGCTTGCTGGAGATTACTTGCGGCAGTATTTAAATGAAAATATATTTTGTTTTGTTTTTTTTCAACAGGCGGATGATGATCCACCGATGGCCTTTCATCAGGTGTTCATGCTGAAATCCCAAAATGGCGGATGGGTTTGCACAAATGATGTGTTTCGTCTGGGGGTGCACAACATACCAGTGTAGTGATCTGGATTTTTTTATACAACCTGTTCTGAACTGACTTTGTTGTTGTTCTGCGATATGACAGGACTGTATGGTTGAATGCTGACAGTTCAATCAATTAAACATAAATGCTGTACTTGCTGTGTTGTTGCTATGCAAAATAACATTCCTTTCAAATTAAAGAATTTAGTATTCTAAACTAAAATTGTTTTATTATTATTATTATTTCATTATATTATAAATATAAATGTAATGTCTGCTATAAAGTTTTGTAATATGTTCCATTATGTGGATGTGGTTTCGTTACGTCACATGTCAAGTATCTTGCCGCTAGAGGCGCTGTGGTGCTCCGTGTGGCACATTAAAAGGGTTATGGCTCCGAGCTCCAGATAGCAACAAAACGCAGTTTATTCGTCGAAAATGACGCCGAAGGTGAAGAAGTCCTCACAGGAAACTGGACACATAAATGTAAGTCGACAACCTGATCGTTGCTAAGATATGTGAGCAGTTTGTAAAATAAGAAGACGTTTATGTAATCATTGGTTTTGGTTTAATGCTGACATTACCCCTAACAGGAGGCCTGATAAGGTAGAGTTATCGTTGAAACTCGTCGAAGATGTTGGATTTTTGTCAGGTAGGAGTGTAAAAACAAGGATTTTTGTCAGCTCTTGGTCGCCGTCGGTTGACAGTTTTTGGGTTGTCAAAATTTAAAAAAATAATAATAATTATTGAATCTAAATTATAGCTACCATCCAGTGAAAATAAATGTGATTAAGTTAGTATTTTATAAACATTAATAGACTGACTTCAATGTCGTGTCCTTTGTTTTGAGTCAGTGCGCAGGCGCATAAGAGGTAGCTTTTGTAATTAAAAGGAAAACATAAAGTTAGTGTACAAGGAGCTCAAATCGAAGCAGAAAAACAATGAAGTCATAATTTGTACTTTGCAGAACGGTTTCGAGGAAAAATATGAGGGTCATCAAAGTGGTACGGAAGCCGAGGACGAACCTCTTCTCCGGGAGAACCCCAGACGGTTTGTCATCTTTCCCATCCAATATCCGGATATCTGGAAGATGTACAAGCAAGCTCAGGCGTCTTTCTGGACGGTGGAGGAGGTAATTACTAATTAAATATCTTAACTAATTTAAATTTATTTAAATGAGTGTATATATGTGAATATATAATAACTTAATGACTAAAAGAATATACTTTTTGGTACCTAACAACAGCTTTGAAATATTTGTCCTTAAATAAACACTGACTAAAGTATTTATACCACTTGACCTTTTTTACATTGTGATATGTCGCAACCACAAATTTATTGGGTCGACTAAACAAAGTAGTGTATAATCATAAAGTAAAACTATTCTTTGCTAATTACTCAAAGTTCCTCAGGTCAGGTTAGGTGCTGAGCATCTGTGATTATCAATTGGATTCTTAATTGGATTTTGACCTGGACTTTGTCTTGGTCATTCTGACCCATCAATATGCTTTGATCACATCATTCCATTGTAACTCTGGCTATAATGGAATGATGAGGTCAACTTGCTAGATGGTTGACCTCTGCTCCATGTTGAGGCATTTTGCAGTCATTAACAGATTTTCTTCCTGGAATCCTCTGTAGTTAGCTCCATTCATCTTCCTATAAACTTGTACCAGATCATCTGTACCTGCTGAGAAAAATTATCTCTTAGGCATGGCGCTACAAATATCATGCTGAGGTGACCTGTGAGTTCTCCTACTTTGGGAAGAAACCTGAAATCTTTACGAAATCTGACTCTGAACTAGATTTTGATGTTTTTCAGGTTGATCTCTCCAAAGACTTGGTGCACTGGGACTGCTTGAAGCCTGAAGAAAAACATTTTATCTCGCATGTTTTAGCTTTTTTTGCCGCCAGTGATGGGATTGTCAACGAGAACCTGGTGAGAAGGGGTGTTCCTTAGCTGTAATAAATGCTATTTATTTTATAGATGTAACCTACCATGTATTTAACCTACTCGATTTACTGTGTAAGCAAGCCAACGGTGGCAGTTTTCAAAGCCATTTTGTATTTTATAGTAAGTGATTGTTTTGTGTGTGAATGTGAGCGGCACATTGATTGTTTTCCCGGTGGTTTAACGGTATTTTTGGGGTCTCAACAGGTGCAGAGGTTCAGCCAGGAAGTGCAGCTCCCTGAAGCACGCTCCTTCTACAGTTTCCAGATCCTCATAGAGACAGTTCACTCAGAGATGTACAGCATGCTCATCAACACTTACATCAGGGATCTGAAAGAGAGGTCAGCAACCTATTTGTGATTCTGTCTCACGTTCTGCATCCTGGAAATTTTGGACGTATGTTTTTCTATTTTTGACTTTAAATTGTTTTAAATTACTCCTAAAAAAAAAAAAATTCTTGAACATGCACCTGTTAATCAGATTTGTAATCTTCACTCTCAGCTGCATCCCCAGACGCAGCAGCTTTAATGTACCCACAGGTCCTAAGCTCAACTTCTTTTTATTAAAAAGAGAAAACGATAAGAAACGACAACAAATCTTCCTCCTGTTGCAATGATTTCATTCTGCATATATATATTTTGCAATTTGTTCCTTGCATCCTATATATTTTCTAGCATGACAAAGACAAAATAAGCGTATTCTCTCACACACATTGTTTAAAGAAGCAATTTCATATTAACATTTTATTACTGACTTACATTTAAATATAAACCAGTTCGTAGAGTGAATCTCAAAAGTATACACACTGACAACCATTTTTAGTGATGAAAAGAGTGAGTTCATGATGGATAATTAAAAAAATTTTTCCAGCTTCATTGTCAGACTTAAATAGTATAATTCAAATATAAAACACAAACAAAGCAAGCTTATTTTTTTAGGCCACAATAAAAAAGTAATATTTGACACTAAAAACAACAATTGTGTATTGTCAGAATAACACCACACATGATGGCAGCATCATTCTTTGTGGTCTGTTGTCAGTTTTCACCCAAAATCCTCACGTGTCTGCTTGGAAGCCGAGTGGTTTTATTTTTTTTAGCATCACAGTGAATCCAAGTAGATTCAAATTCAGATTTATTTGTGTCCCAAATGGGTAATTGATGTTTCAGCAAGTATAAAAACTGAAAGACAAAGTATCAAAGTTTCAAAATAAAAACAATAAAACATACCAAAAAAGACATCAAATATAAATCATGATGGGAAGAATACAGCAGTGTGTATCATTGTCGACCAGCAGTTGCTGCAAACACTAACAAGTACAAGTACATGCCCAAATCTGCAAAAGAATGACTTTATGGACATATTATTGAGGCTTTGGAATGACCTAGCCAAAGTACAGAACTGGATCTGTCAGAGAATCTGTTGGGTTTCTTGAAAAGGGACATGGACAAGAGACATCCTTTCAGTCTAAGAGATTTGGACAAGTCAGAGTTGGCAAAATGCGACACACTGATCTACTCCTGCCAAAGAAACTAAATGCTTTAAAGTTTCAGTGCACTCTTTCAACTTGCTGTTTTGCAGCTAGATTGTACTGTATTTCATTGTTGCAAGTTTATTTTTAACAGATTTGATTGTTTTTTCAGTTGACCTGTACAGAAAATAGCATAAGCATTATAAGGGTAGAAAAAGTCACTGTCACTGTTTAATTTGACGCTTTGTGTGTTTTAGGGACCGTTTGTTTAACGCTATTCAGACCATGCCGTGCGTGCAAAGAAAAGCGGATTGGGCCCTCCAATGGATAAATGACAACAAATCCACCTTTGGTAAACCATGACACTTCCAATAAAAGATTACTGTTGACTAAACTCTATATGGAACATAAAACTCAGACTAGAGGAACTTCTTGTTTATGGTAATTCAATAGGAGTTTTCTTTTCTGTGTTCACAGGGGAGCGTCTTGTGGCTTTTGCAGCAGTGGAGGGGATTTTCTTCTCAGGCTCATTCGCTGCTATCTACTGGCTGAAGAAGAGAGGCCTCATGCCAGGCCTTACCTACTCCAACGAACTCATTAGCAGGGATGAGGTGAGGTGGTCGCAAAATTTATGTTGGGCAAACTTTTAAAATATTTATTTGTGGGCGTGCTGTGGTGGCGTAGGGGTTAGCGCGACCCACGTTTGGAGGCCTTGAGTCCTCGATGCGGCCGTCGTGGATTCGATTCCCGGACCCGGCGATACTTGCCGCATGTCTTCCCCCCTCTCCTTCCCCTTTCCTGTCAGCCTACTTTCATATAAGGGACACTAGAGCCCACAAAAAGACCCCCTAAAGAGGAGGGGAAAATATATATACTGTATATTTATTTGTGATTTCACCTGGAAAATTGTTGCAATGTAGCATAGGAAATTATATAATTGTTAGTTTTAAATCAGATGCAGATTTCTGGTAGGGACTGTATCTTCTCAATGTCCTAAAAATAATAAAATAAGACACATTTTTCACATTATTTACTTAATTGTTGCTTGAAATGTGAAAAAATCTCTCTTCTTCCCTGGTAATCCCTTGCTACGCAGGATAATGTAAACCTCATTTTCCAGAATAAGAAAATGGGTGGAGAGTTCGATTTGCGTTTGAAAATAAATTCCTCTATACAATAAGATTTTGTCTGTGGAGGCTTTTTAAACTGCATTGTAAATGTTTAGGCATTTGTAGCATGCCACATAACTTTTGTTTCAGAAAATTAAATAATTGGGCGGTAAGAGAAAATGGTCTTAGACCTGGAGGCAAACAAAGATGTTCAAGAAATTCAGGCGTTCCATAAGCCTTCCACAAACAGAGGGAAAACCTAATGTTTAAATTGGTGTGTGTGGTTGTAACTTGCGTAGTCAGCTACGGCAACGCAGCCTTCGCTAGGTGTCCGAATAGTTGGATGAAAGTCCTGGGACCTACATATGTGAAAGATGTAATCAGTATGTCTTTTCACTAACTTTTTGTTTTGTTTAATAGATTTCTGTTTTTGTCTTGATTTTGCGTTGTACAGCACTTTGAGCCTAGCTTGTGTTTAAAGACTTTTTTTTTTCTTTTCCCAGGGTCTGCATTGTAACTTTGCCTGCCTGCTGTTCAGCTACCTGCTGAAAAAACCTTCAGAGGACAGAGTCAAAGATATTATTAGCAAGGCTGTGAGCATTGAGCAGGTGGATAATATAATGTTATGTTGCAGGATTTTGGTGTCTTTATCCTGTCTTCTTGCAATATTTTCATAAATGTTTTGTGTTTTGATATAGGAGTTTTTGACAGAGGCCTTGCCAGTCGATCTGATTGGAATAAACTGCTGCCTCATGAAGCAGTATATCGAGTTTGTAGCCGACCGGCTGCTCGTTGATCTTGGATCGCCCAAGGTAATTCTTCCAAGTAATCATAAAACATGTTTAAGTCAGTCTAAACAATGTCAGTGTGATCTGTAAGAAGTGCAATAAAAGTCATAGTCCTTTTCCTGAAATGAAAATATAAGAAAATACTTGTGTGAACCATTAAATAATATGGGTATTTTATTTGTTAATGAAAAATGTGTAATCGGTGAGAAAATGAGTTTCTTTTCCTCTTTTTTTCTTTAAAAGGTTTACAATGTGGAAAATCCTTTTGACTTCATGGAGTCCATTTCTCTTGAGGGAAAAACAAACTTCTTTGAGAAAAGAGTAGCAGAGTACCAGAGATTCGGAGTGATGTCAAGCATGACGGACTGTGAATTCACTCTGGACGCAGACTTCTGAAACCAAGGGAACACTGTCATTACTGTCCTGGTTTTCACAAAGCAATCACTCCCTGAATTACATTTGAAGTTTTCTTTATCCAAACAAAACAAAAGCTTCTTAATAGGTGTTAAATTGGGAAAAATACAACCTCAGATAAACAACATATGACATAATAATATGACATAATGCTTGTATAATAAAAGTGAAGCCTTTTCTTGTTGTTTATCTGGGATTTTATGTATAATTTTTTTAACACTTACTAAGACGAAGCTGGTTTACATTTTATGGTAAGATGTATAGCCTTAGAAATTAAAAAAGGCATACTTTATTTTTTGTGACTATTTGTTATATTTGATCTATTTGTATTTTCTTTGGCAAAGTGGACATTAGGTAAAACATGCCAAAGTTTTATGTTTCCTTTAGATTAAATCAGTTTTCATTATGTTGGAAAGTTACTGTTTGCTATTACTTCTTCACACAATTAACAACTTGTAAAGGCAGTATGGAAAACGAACCAAATCCTGAAAGCATTTTTGTTGGTTTACATTTGGTTTACTCACTTTAACAGTGTACTTTGTGTTTCTATGGTCATAAATTATGCGCGAGTCTCCAAAGACGATTATATTCCAACTCATTTTACATTAAACGGTGATTTTTAAACAAGCCTACGCCTCCTGTGGTGTGGTGTTCTGGATCATGGCTTGGTTGGTTTTGTTTCAGGCTTTTATATTCAGTGAAATATAGTTTGCGAATAAAAATCAAGTTTTGTTGGAAAAAATAAGCTTATGTGCTTATTGCTAGAGCCTACACCAACATTTAGTGAAAGATTGGTAATAAATATTTCTGTTGTACATGAGTCAAATAATTGGATTTCTAGACAGCATGTCAAGCTTATGTCCAGAATTTTTTTTGTAAAATCAGTACAAATTATTTATGCAAGTTCTGCTTTTTTTAAATTAATTGACTATGGTAATTTAGTTAATTATAACTAGAGTTATAAAGAGTTTAATTGCCCCCGACCAGTTTAGTTATTGATCATCTTGTGATGTCATCAACACAAATACAAATAAAGCAGAATGTTAGCTGTTGGGTTTTTTTTTTCTTCTTCTTGATTTTGCTTTTTATTTTACATTTGTGAAATCTATGGGTTTAAATCAGTATTTTACTACTTAACTGAGTTTGTATGGTTAGTGGGTGTTTGTTAATGGAGTGAAAATACCCCAGTGGACAGTATCTAAGTGCTGTGAATGGAGTTTTGATTTCTTGCAGCGAGATTAGATTAGCCACTCCTCCCACACACGGATGCGGAGTAAAATGAAAGCTAACAGCTAGTGCGGTTTGTTCGCATTTTTTTTGTTTTTGTCAAACATGGCTGGGGACTTGCGGAGTTTCGCGCTGGAAAAAGCCGAGCTGCTCTCTAGCCGTTTACGGGAGCTGGTGTCTTCGGGACAAGGCTTGGTTCGGGCCCAGTTCGGAGTGGATCTGGGTCTGAAGCCCGAGCTGTACCCGAGCTGGCTCATCCTGTCAGCGGCGGCGGTCGGTCTGCTGCTGCCGCTGCTGCTCGGGGCGTCCTGGGCCGCTTTCTGCGGCGGCGGCGGCGGCGGCGGCGGCGGAGGGCGACTGGTCGGCAAAAAGCGGGCTTCCCAGGTCAACCAAGGCGGCGAGGAGACGGGAAAGGCCAGCGCTAATAATAAAAGTGTCAAACCAGAGGAGCCGAAAAAGAGAAACAGAAAGAAAACCGGCGACAAGGTGAGGAAGTAGGAATGAGATGTCTCATCTCAATGGCTGAATGAAACAAGCGATTTTCCTCAATGTGTTTTACTAAAGATGCTCTCTCTAGTGGAGAAAAATAAATAAATAAAAGTAAATATAGCTATATTTGTTTACAACAGCTACCATTTTACGCTAGTTTACCTCAGCTGCCTTCCATATAATAAACTAAGCATGAGCTTGACGCTCACTTTGTGACCATAGATGAATTACAAACTAAAGAAAACAATAATTCTACCTACAATGACTTAGTTAATATGTAATGTATACAATTTCTGTTGGAAAAAAATGAGAGATATGCTAACTAGCTACGTGTTGCTAACTGACACGTCACTGATTAGGTTATAGCGCCCAGTAGTGATAGCCTCCATTAATAAAACCTCCTTCGGGTGATACTTCCTATAGCAACATATTCCTTTCTGTAATAAAAAAGACTCTTGGAAAAAGACCTCAGTGATTCAATAAAGAGTTGAGGAATCCTTCATTGTTTTTTTTTTTTAAGTCCATGCAAATAAGTAAAATCGTCCTGAAATACGACATTTGCACAGATAAATGAAAACTTGTCATCAGTTGCAGTGAATCCTTATTTGTCCCTCATGCCAATGTTAGGATACTGATCACCATCTGTAACAGGTGGGCATGAAAGACAGTCAAAGTCAATCCAAATCCACAAAATATGTTGTTGGCATGCAGGATTTTAATGCAAATTACTTTATATATCACAGTTGACCAAAAACTGTATCCAGCAGATGTTGATGATGACCCTGACTGGCCTTCAGTCATTCAGCCCCATAAGTAAGAGTGAGGCACTGGGTACTTCATCCGTTTATAGGGCCACATGTGCCAGCCTTGTTTCTCCATGTGCATCACAATACTATGGCTGGTTTAATACTGTTCCTTCTTTGTATAACTTTTAATAGCTGATGATCATTGTAGACTGGGAACAACTCTGCAGATCTGCAATTTTGGATATAATCTGTCTCAACCATTACATTTGGTGCATGTTAAACTCTCTTAAATCTGTACTTTTAGCTGTTTCTGCTGCTGCTTTAGCACAGTGTTGGCTTGTTGTCAGTGCACTGAGGAAGTGATCATCAGTGTTATTTACTTCACTTTGTCAGCTTTAACAGTGTTATGTTGCATGACGTAGCTTGATTAGCAAATGTACGGTATTTACAAAGCAAACTGACAATAGCTTGTGTTTTGTTTCATGTCTTTGTGTTACAGAAGACTCAGTCCAATGGTCAGCCGCCGGTCGTTGCTCAAGAGGAAGTTAAAGAGATTGTGGCAGCTTCAAAAACAGCTACACATATTAAAGCTGTTAAGGTAAGACCAAAATTAAGGGGAATCGAAACTGAACAAGTTAACTACAAGTTTTATTTGATGGTTTGTCTTGTAATGGTCTAATTATTGCTTCAAACTTTTTTTGTTGTTGATTTTCAAAATCTCAGCAGGTGCATGAGGTGCCGCCCCCGGTGCAGGTGAAAAAAACCAAGAAGAAACCTAAGACAGATGTGAAACCTGTTCAGGTGTTGCCCACGAGTGACGTGAAAGAACCCGATGATGGTGCGTCTCCACTGGAGGGGTTGTCACTTTCAAGCCATTTATACTGTTAGCCTAGGCTAGCCCCTTGTAATATGCAGGGATATTCCACCTACACTTGAACTGCAAAGCATATTATTGAGATTTTAAATGATAGGCTAACATTGTAAACTGTTCATAGGTTTTTACAAAAAATAAATCTTAAAAGTACCTCAGAGGTTTGTTTGGGAACATTAGTGAAAAAACCCTCAGAAAAAATACAAGTTAGGAATGTTAGGTTATGAAACAAAATTCCAACTTTTAAATATGCTATGTAGCAACTAAACTGACAGACTAGGCAAGAATAACATTATAGCATTACTCAGAGGTTCCCCTACTAACAGGACAAATACTCTAAACATGCAATCAGAAAAAAATGGAAAGATTTAAATCAAAGTCTGACCCTAAATTCATTTGTGAATTAAAGTTCACAGAGGCTCTCCAATACTCCTACAATGCACTTGTGCAAATTAGTAAAAGTCTTAAAAAAAGTTTATTCTTATAGAAGGTTGTAGTTGCTTAATCATTCCTTGTTGCTTCGTCTGTATTCCTCCAAGGTGCATGGGAGACTAAAGTCAGCAATCGAGAGAAGCGGCAACAGCGAAGGAAGGACAAAGGTTCAGAGGATTCTGGGAGCCCGGGAGGCGACAAAGCTTCTAAGGCCCACGTCGAAACACCTGCAGCCTCAGCAACGTACAAAAAGAAGAGAGGAAACAACGGTAATCATCCTCTGAAGACTAAATTCATTGTTCTCATTGGTTTCAATAAGAGAATTTGATGCCACACCCAAGTTTAAAGTGGTTGTTTATACTCGCTAACACAAGCTTTATATATTGAGTATGATGTCGCAAAGTTGATATTGACACATTATTTGCTCTATATGTGATGCAGAGAACCAGCATTGGAGACCGAACACAAAGGGAGACGGAGCCAGTGGGAAAGGCAACACTGAAACATTGAACTGTAAGTACTTTTCTTAATAAGTTTTGACCTGTTACATCTTAATGTCGTGGGAGATAAACTTAAGAGGAAACAAATAAACATTTAAACTTGAAATTCTTTTGTTTCATTTTGAGTTGTGCAGCAATTCAAACAGCATGAAGCACCAGTTTAACAGCATATTTATCTAACATAACGATGCTTTGAATGCCACCCAGGATGTCTAGCAGCAGTATCGCAAGTCATGCATTTCCCTTTTTTGCTACTTCTTTTTGTAGCTTCCTCTGCATGGAGAGCAGAGCCTACAGTCAATGGTGAAGGCTGGTCTGATGTTCCGTTGAAGGCCTCTGGTCAAGCTGGTTCTGTGGAAAGAAAGAAGTGGAGCAGCATGCCTCCATCTGCACAGTACAGGTCCCAGTCTGACCCCCGACCCTGGGCTCAGGAGTCTCAAGGTACCACTGCTATTCCCGTGTACTTTCACATATTGTATCAAGAGTTTATGAGACGGATCAGCAAAATAGTGCGTAATTCAGTTCAATTCAAAAGTACTTTATTAATACAAATGCAGAATAAACAGGAATAGGAAAAGTCACACATGATTCCAATATTTTTTTACAAACTGAAAAGTGTGGCGTGTGTTTTTTCTTAAAGCCGCTTAGACACTGCCCGTCCTTATGGCTCAGTATCAGTCAGATTAAATGATTGAGTTAATCTTTGAACAAGCGTGTTCGAGTTTTGGTGCGATTGTCAGTAAGATTTAGGTCTGGACTTTGACTGTACTGTGTAGCTGGCAACCTGTAGCTCAGGTTGCCATGTTTAGAGTCGTCATCCTGCTGAAAGTTGAACCTCTCTCTCAGTCCGAAGTCTTGAAGCCGTTTACAGTTTTTTTTTCTTGCCTGTCGAAGAAAAGCATATCCACAGCATGATGCTGCCGCCACCGTTTTACACCGTGGATGGTGTGTTCAACATGATGTGATAGTTTGTCCACCGCAGCATATAGGCAAAAAATATTCAGTTTGTGTCTTAGCTTACCAAAGCACGAACTGCAAACGGGATTTCTTATAACGCTGAAGGATTTCATTGCACTGGATTTTATTTAGGGGTGTCATAGTAAGGGGTGCTGAATAACCATTCAGGTTGTGGCTTTGTGACTTATTAAATCTCTTCTAACTCTAATAGGATGATGATAATTGACAAAGCATAGCATCCGTATCAACTTTGGAGGAGGTTGTTTTTTTTAAGAATCAGTTAAAAATACAAGTGATAACTTAGCAGACTGTTGTTCTGTTATTGACAAATATAAATCATAGTAGCATTCCAACCATATCTCTGTCTCCATGTGTTGTCAACAGCCGCCTGGAGCAGCATGGACGGGAAGATGAAGACAATGCCCTTTTCTGTGCTGCAGCTGAACTCTGCAGGTTGGTGCTAACTGATCACATCTACTTCCTGCTTGTTCTGTCCAGGAAATAAAAAAAAGAGTTTCATAATGAGCCAGAATAGATTTTATAGCCTTACAAAATGAATAATAATAAACCTCTTTCTCTCTTAGATCCATTATCAAATTCAGCTAAGATGCAGTGGGCCAACCAAACCATTGTTGACGATCAGTGGTCAGGAGTCAGTGAGTAGCCACTATTTCTTCCTACAGGGCACAGCCATATAAGTGACTGCAGCTTGTTTATAAAGGATCTGTTTGTTCTTCTTTCTGATGTCTAACCTGCAGCTCTCTGCTACATGTTTTCCAGAGGGGATGGCAGCAGATTCCTCCTCTGATTGGAATGCCCCAGCGGAGCACTGGGGAAACTACGAAGAGCCTCCTGTACCGGTGGTGGTGGCAGCAGCAGCAGCAGCAACCCTGCAGAAGGATCAAACCAAGGTTTTATACTTTAATACATTCCAGTTGCTGTTGTTCATACTATATATGTACACTCACAAGTTGTAGCTCTGCGCATATCTCAGTTTTGGGTTCATGGTTAGGTACTAGTTTGGTTAACCAGCAGAAAGGAACTGGTACTGAATGCTTTGTTTGTTTCCTGTTCTTTTAAATAGACACTCTTGCATGGACGAACATAGAATAATAAAGAAATCATCCATGCAAATGAGGGGCTCTGAGGTTCCAGGCCGCAGTTGAGATGTTTGTAAATTTACTTCAAAATTAAAAATATTTTTAAACTTTTTCATTTTGTGTTAAACAGCGCCCCCTACTGGCCATGTGTGAAACAGACCGTTTGATGGAGACTAAAAATAAGATGAATCACTTTTGTTTATGAAAATATTTCAGAATTAAATAAGAGTGTTTTCTTGGTCTGCAAAGGAGAAGTAAATAACTTGATGAAAATTGGGGTAAAAGCTAAATGCATTCCTTTTGGGGCATTTGGTAATTGTTTTTGCCTATTATATTTAACAGCTGTCTTAGAATATCATTAAAAAGTTAATTTATTTCAGTAACTCAGTTCAACGGATTATAGACATGGATTTCACATGGTGGCTTATTTAATTATTGCACTTTTTCCTTCATCAAAGCTTACTCCTAATATTTATCCATGATTCCATGTCAAAACCCTTGTTTTGATATTTTTTTTATGTAGAATTCAAGATTTAAAAAAAATAAATACATTTATGGCAGGTATCAGAAGATGAGAAGGACACTGACGATCCCTCAGGTGGAGCAGCCAAGTCTAAGAAGAAGAAGAAAAAGAAGAAGCAAGCAGAAGAGGAGCCTGCAGCTGATGTTCAAGTAGGAAATGCAACACAAATACTTTTTTTTTAAATTAAAATATTTAAATCAGATTAATTTGTAAAAGTACTTGTTTTCTTGTAACTTTTCTTGGAATTGTTTGATTATAGACTCCAAGTGCAGCTTCTATACTCAGCGCAGCAACCAAAGTCCCACAGCTTCCTGCGCTGCCGCTAAATTCACAGAATACCAGCATATCATCCTCTCAGAGTGAGTTCAGGCTCCGTTAATCACAATGTAGTAACAATTTTCTCTTTTTTCCATATATGCTAAAAATATTTACTCTAAACTGACCTCTGCTGTTTTGCCTTCTGACAGAGAAGTCTGAGCAAACCGTCGAACCTCAGAAGCCCTCCCAGAAGAAAAAGGTCAGAAGGGAAACTTGAAGGAACAACACAAGTCTATTCAAATGTTATGCAAATGATTAAAAGTGTCTCATGCAATAATTACCAGGTACAGTTTCTGTCTTAGATGTGTAACTTTTTAATAGCGACAAGAGGACAGCGAGCAGCAGATCTAACATGCTGTATAGGAGTGAAATGTGGTCCTATGGACTGTTAATTGTAACTAATTTTGCACTATTTGCTAAACTGCAACCAGAGGCAGAGTTTCAGGTGGGATTTCAGTAATGCTACATGGTTAATAGTTTTGCAAATATATTTCCATCCTTTTTTTTTTTGTCCAGCAGGAGTGTGTGTAATTGTTAACCCAAAAACTACAAACGCAGGTTTTAATTCTTTTTTTTTTTTTTTTTTGTCTTGCAAAGTCTGAGTTAGGCTGGCCGCCCTAAATGATGCACTTTGTTTTTGTTGCTCTTCCACTCCCTCTTTGTGATTTACTGAAATGCTTTATGCTGAAGGTAGAAGGCTCTGTTTAGATTTTGGCTGAATCTTAACAATGCAGAGCCCAGATGTTCGCTAACGGACTCAAGAGTTTCGTTACATATTCATAGATTATCTGTTTCGCACAAATTTTTCTTGTTAGTTAAAGAAAATATTCTCAGTTCTTAAACAGAAAGTAATAGGACATATTCAACACCATTTTATTGTAATATTACAGTTCCATTCAGAAGTTTACATACATTCATTATGGACATAAATGACCTATTCATGTACCTTTAATAATTGATTTGAACTGTTCTTGTCTACAAAGTCCAGCCTGTACACAAGGTTTAGTGTACAGGTTTGAATTTAGGAGGATTTTTCCAAAATGATACAAGCAAACTCAAATATTTATGCTCTCCCCTTTTTAATATTTTTATATGTTTAATATGTTTTAGTATCAGTCAACCCGTTTAATAATTCTGACTGGATATATCACCACTCTTCCTAAGAGGAATGGCAGGTTTCTTTTTATGTTGTTGGTTTCCTGATAACAGATCAGCATAGTCCATCAATTTGTAATGAGGTTGAAATTGGGGCCAATTTCAGAAGTTTGTTGCAGACAGCTTAATCCATTTATTTTTATTTTTATGAGCAGTCTAACATCCAGCCAGAAATATGCCAGAAGCTGTGGATACTCTGCAACTTGCTAGGGGATTTTAAACAAACATTGGTGGGGTGACATGTATAAAATATATATGTGAGCAAGTATGTATAATTTTGACCCTATGGTAAATTCAACCATAAGCTTCTAAGTCTTGTTTTTAAATTGAATCAAAGCTGCCTGTTGTATAGATACATGGTGCTGTTTCTATTGCGTCTATAAAATCCCAACGTTATCCTAACATTTACGCCCATAATGACCGAATGTCGGCGTCAGACTGGAAATGGAGACACATTTTTAGGTAATCTTTGAACTAGAGAATACCTGTGGGAAAACTTCTTGATTCTATGTTCTACACCATCTTGGTTTGCTTTTTTTTTGCTTTGCTAGAAAGGGCAGAACATTTCGATGAACTCTTTAATATTTCATGCTTCCATGTTTGATATAGACTGCTTCACTCTTACTCTAAATCAAGCGTGTCATTTTTCCTCGCACCGTTTAATTGCAGCTAAATGTTGTAAGTTAAAGCATTCCAACCTGACTACTTTAGACAGTAAGGGTAATTAGTAAAAGAAAAAAAGCACTTACAATATGTGATCTTCTATAAATGTAGATTTCATCCATTCCTTTATGACATTCCTCGACATTCTTCATGTTCAAACCATCCATCTTGCGGATTTTCAGATGAATATGGTCTTGATATATCAGTACTTCTGAAATTTCTGAACTTCAGAAAGTTCAGAGTTATTTCCACCTAGCAGTACTTGTTCAATAACTATCTTTGGCTTTAGCTGCATTTACAAAATATTGAAATTTGCTGCATGTCGACAAATTAAATTTCCTTGAGATTGCAGTGACTGGTAGAAGCCACCAGGAGGCAATGTAACTGAGGCTTGAGGTTGATGGAGTCAAGGCGATAAATGCTGTCTTTCTATTTTTTATGAAAGTTGTCATTATGATTAAGTCTGTCCTTTTCTAAGTAGCTTGTATGCTTTTTTTTTAAATGCGTTCTTCTGCTCTCTAAATGACTTTTTACAAGGATTTCTTCCATTTGTTTCCTAGAAAAAGCCACGCCATATGTATAGATTGTAAGGGCTTTTTTCTAGTTTGTGATTGCACTGTGCAGAAACCTGTATAGTTTCTTTTTTATTGCGAATGAATTGTTTTTAAACGGTTTTTTCCAAATGTGAAACTTTTTTTTTTTCCAAAGAATGAAGGAGAATTTTTTTTTTTAATAAAAAAAAAACAAACGAATGAAAAAGAGCTTTGCAAAAATGTGACATGGAGCAGTTTGAACTCTTCATTCAAGTTGTTTGAGCGTATACATTTAAAAGAAATTAATTTCTACTGCCTTAATCTGCCGTATAGAAAGTTTCTTGGAATCCTTTAGCTTCCATCCTTTTGCAAGTTTTTATCTTTTTTCTTTTTTTTTGCATGACTTTGGTAATAATATTTGTGGGAAACAAAAGAGACAAAAGACCAGTCTTTTTTTACGTTAACTATTTTGTTCTAGAATACCTCTTGTTATAAATACCATAACAGCTTTATGTTAGAAGAAAACTTGCAAACTTCCTACTTTTTATGGGCATCCATTTTTTTCTCTCTTGACTCTTGAATTACTCTTGAAATATTAAAATGTTAATTGACTGGTGTTGATTAATGTTTGTAGGTCTGAAATGATGCTACACTGTGGATTCAGGTGCCCATTTTGTTCCCTTTTTACCAATGAGTAAAATTATTTCTTGTATTTATACAGTTGTGTCTAGAAAATCTCGGATGATTTTGTTAAGGACATCATAATGATCTTTCTATGTATGTTCTGGAAAGAATTAAATGGGAAATGCTTCATATCATTTTGTGGATTTTATTGTGCCTGATTTTGACATGTGATACAGGACCCTCCACATTTCTTGGCACCCCTGGTATGGCAAAGCAGTTTCAGTTGTTCAGAAGACTATTTGAAAGTGTTTAACCTAAGCATACAAAAAGAACATCAATAGCAAGAAATATATTAGTGTCACGCTTATTTGGTGACTAAGGGGATGTGGTTATGTGTATAAACGTATGTATCATCAGCATACATGTCAAGGTAGGAAGACATTATATAAATATTAGATCAGATTGACACGAGAATGGATTCTTGTGGCCTACAAGAGAATCTCACCTACGTTTCCATTCTATCAGTATGTTATGATCAACTGTGTGAAGCTCAATGTGAGTCTTTGATGTGCAAATGAGTCAGAATAAATTAATTTTCCATTGCTGTACCATAATCTCACTCCCCCAAAAAATTTGACAAATCCAACAGGAGGGAAGCCTGTGTTTAGAATTTTTTCTGAGTTTTTATTTCAAATTATGCCACTTCCATAAACATATTTATTTTAAGGCTTTTCACATAAATAAGCTAAAACTGACGACATGTTTTGGTGCAAATCTATGTCAGCAGCCATGCTCTTCCCCTCCCGAGACCGAACTGCTGCCTCAGTCAATGTGTTGAGGCAGTCGCGTGGCATGTTACTCGCACAACCTGACCCCCTTTACTGCATCTCTCTTTCTCTCTCTGTCTCTCTCTCTCTCACTGACTCTCTCACTCTTTTATCTCTTAGTTCATTTAGGATTTAGCAGCTTTTAATCTCTTACAATCTCCAACATCTCTATGTGCATTCAGCTGCACCACAGTGGATCATCACAGCGTATTCTAACAGTGAGAGGTCGCGCTGTAATGGCTGACTGCTCAAAAACGGACTCCTCCTGTTGCTTTTGTAAAAATGGAGTTCCACTCTCATGATGCCTGAAATTCAGACGTCTCGCCGATTGAAAGCAACAGATGTTATGAACTGAATTTAAAATATCTAGATATGAACTAGATTTAAAGTACCTAGTAATATCTGTGTTTTTCGCAATTTCTGATAACTGAGAGAAATAATTTCAAGAGTTTGGACTGCAATGTCGGAGCCCCCTCTCTGCTATGTAGCGGTTCAAAACATGAAAACAGAAAAATGGACCTGAACTTAGACATGTTTGAATTGTGCTTGAGCATTTAATGAGGAAGCTATGTCATTTCAGAAGAGGAAAATCCCCAATCTGAGTATGACGCAGTTCACCTAACAGAGCTTAGCCCTGTGTTTACTGGTGGCCCAGCTGTCCGGCTTGGTTTAGGCCATCTGCACAGACTGACATGAAATGAAGTCCAATCCCTCACTTCAGATGTTCCGAAAATTAAAATATCTTTGAGAGGCTGTTTGGAAGTGATTTAGGGGCAAAGTAAATGAAGAAAAGTGATAACTCTTTTCTAGTTTTTTCTTCTGTAGACTGGAAGTTTTATGAAAAAGAATGTGCTCCCATGCAAATTACATATGCTTTTTTTCTTACACTTACATGTTTTGGATCATTAAACACATTTTAAAATCAGATAAATATATCCAAAGTAAATTGAAGATGCAATTTTCAAGTTATAATTTTATTAAGTAAGGGAAAATTTTGATCCAAACCAACATGGTTCAATGGAAAAAGGTTACCATGTTAAATCATTAATTAGAGGCTACAAAAACATTATTTAGTTTACTTCCACTACATAGGCTTGAAGACTGCCTTACTTGTAGAATCAAGTAGTGCCTGTCTGACAACAAGACTAGAAAATCTCAACAACCAACACGATACCATGATTTAAAAATATTCAAAAACAGATCAGAAACAAAGGAAAGGGAAAAGAAGAAATTTGCAATACTTCATTCCAGTGAATCATCATGAGAGCTATTATACACAAATCGAGAAAAAAATGAAACAGTGGTGAACCTTCCAAGGAGTTTCTGGTCTAGTTTATCAACGACTCAGATATTCAAGATAGAATGGTGGAAACCAAAAATAACTCAAAACCCATCTCTCATTTCCCAAAAACATATGAAGGAATGGATACCCAAAGGGAAATGTTCTGTGGATTGATGAGACAAAAACGGAACCTTTTAGAAGGCGTGTACCATTGCTGGAGTAATACTAAGACATTTCAGAAAGAAAACCAAAAAACATCACACAGTGATGGACAACTAGCAGCAATTGGTGGGACCTTGAATTGTGTACTGCATCAGATAATCCTGAATGTGTTCACGTCAGTTTGCACACTTAAACTAAAGAATACCTGGGACCTGGGTTATGCACCAGGACAGTGATCTATTGCACATGAGCGTGTTCATCTACATATACCTCAAACCAAACAAGATTACGTTTTTGGAGTGACCTAGTTTGGACTGATTTTAGAAATAATTTCATTACTGTTTTTTATATTTACTCATGTTATCTTTGACTGTAAAAATTGTTTCGCGATGTGAAACAATTAAGTGAGCAAAAATATGTATATATGAAAACATTCTGAGGGGAAAATTATCTTTCCGTAGCCTTGCGTGCTCGTGTTACTGTTGAAAATATTAATTTAATATATGTTATTATGTATGTTTGTAGTTTATTTCACCAAGTAGTCTAAGGACACAGAACCTGGTCAAAGTTAATGGAAAGAGAAATTAGATAAATACAGGGAGTAAAGGGTGGAAGAAAAAGTAATATGCCAAAAAAAAAACAACTTGAGAATGGGGTGGAGGTTCACCTTCCAGCTGATGGAAACCCCTAAACATGACTGCAACAAAGTGGTTCAGATCAAATAATTCATTTTTTAAAAAATAACCCAAAGTCCAGATATACAATAAATTCAGTTGAGAATGTGTAGCAAGACTTGAAAATAGATGTTCACAGTTGCTGTCAAAGCAAACTGACCGAACTAGGGCTATTTTTGCGAAAGTGTCGGTTTTCGCAATAACCGCCCCTCTAGAAAAAGCATTTTAAAAAATGTGTTTGTAAAATGACAAATATGAAACGTTCGATAAGCACGAACGCTTTTACAAGATTCTGTTTATGTTAAAAGGAAAATTGGCAAAAAAATAAAAATAAATATATATATATATAACGAGAAAGTTTAAAATTAATATATTGGATTGTTATTTTTATTTCAAAACATTCTCCGTAGTCTTCATCATCATCATCATCATCATCATCATCATCATCATCATCATCATCATTCTTCTCTCATTTTGACCCTAAAAAAAAAAAAATCCTCCCTGGTCACGTGACGGAAGGATAAAGCAGATTAACGGTTCTCTCTCCCTCTGCCTCTCCGCTCGCACGACTCCACACTCTGTGGAAAAAACAGTTCAAACGTCCACTGGATGCTGCGCCAACCGCTTCACCTTCTTCTGACACAGTAGCCTAGAGTATATTTAATATTTTTGCCGGGGGAGCAGCATTCATGAATTAACCACTAACCCCCCCCCCGAAAAAAAACACATAGCTTTAGTGAAAGATGATTTCGCCGTGGGACCGGTGGTACTCGACGAGCTGCTGCCTCTGCTGCCATGTACGGACGGGCACCATTATTCTGGGAATATGGTACATGGTAAGGTCCAGTCTTTTCCCTACGACTCTGTGGGCGCCGAATGTGTAGCAGGGCGGGTCAGTGAAATGTTTTCTCAAGTTGGGTAGTAGCTACTAAGCGAACTTGCTGGTGAGTTGTTGTTTTTTTTCTACTTTGAAATTCTTCGGATTCCCTCGGTTTAATGAGGCGAAGCGACCGTTCGACGAAGTTAGCATCCGCCTCGCAGGTGTTTCCCTCCGTTAAACCATCTGTGATCCTCATTAGCTCGAAATCTAAAATCATATTTTACCTGTAATGTTACACACTCATTACAGATCCTATAAAACACTGCATATATATATATATATATATATATATATATATATATATATATACACACATATATATATGTGTGTATATATATATATATAGAACATATACAGCATATACATACACATATACATAACATACTACAAACATAACATAACATATATATATAAAGTTAAATCTTTATTCCGTTTCTGTGGAGCCCTCTAGGGACATGGGAAAAATATTTTCTTTTGCAATAAGCTCAAAGCAATATTTGCTGGTCTATTTTGTATATAGTCATAAATCTCAGTTTAAAATTTCCAAATATTTACACATTCAAAGAGCCTCAGTGAAAACGTGTTAATTGTTAACTCTTTGGTGCAAAAAAACTGATTGAAAATCGATTCACTGCATGTTTCTGTCTGTTTGTGTAAGGTCGAGATGGAACTGCACATGAAAACGGCGCTCTAAACCATTCAGACTATCAACACAAAAAAGACACAATTAAAACTGTCAGATGACTCAGAAATAGTCCAAATAGTTCGGATGTATTCTTTGTTTCTTTCCTTGTTACGGAAAGTTTCCATTTATATCATAAGTTTGTGGTGCTTTTCTGTCCTAAAGAAAAATATATAACACTTAAGATATTTCACAACGAGATATTAACATACATGGAACAACCTTACGAAAACTTTATATAATAGCAGAAAGTACGATGGTCACTATAAGAAGGCTCACAGTATTCAATTATGTCACATGAGCTGATCAGTACATTATAGCGAGGTAACGCAAAAGAAAAAAAATACCAATGTCCCTAGAGGGGTTCTGTAAGTTTGTGATAACTTAAAATAGGTAATTCCACATATTTTTAAAGCTTCTAAACCCAATTAAAAGGGCTCCATCTTGAAAACTATAATACATAGAGACAGGGCTGGATATAGAAGGATGTGGGTCCTTGGGCTGGAGCCACTTTTGGTGCGCTATTCATTAGAAAAATTATTTTACTAGGATTTAATGTCTCCTTGCCAGTACCTTCATGTTGTTTAAAAAAATGTATTATAAATTTCTACATTTCAAATACTACTATTATTTATATTCAAAACATTCCTATATATAAATAAATAATTTACCTGATTTGAGCCTATGAGTTTTATGTATAATAAGTAGAATGTTTGCAAAACATGAACTTATTTAAGAAAAGAAATGAAAAATCTTTGCCCCCCCAAAAATTGGGCCCCTGTACACACCCTTTCTAAAGTCGGGCACAGTCGAGAAAGTTCACACCCATACAAAATTAAACTATTCCAGTAATAGATTCTATAAAATACGGGTTGTGTAAACTTCATTAGGTTCATGAAAAATAAAAAAGTATGATTTAAATACCCTTTTTTTGTTCCTTCACCGTATTAGATACAATCCAACTCCCAATCTTTAACACCTAGACAGGTCAAACCTGGATTCTACACTGATGACAGATTCTGTAAAATACGGATTGTGGTTTGTTAAACCTTTATTCTATTTCTGAAAATTGGCTTTTTGTGAAAAAGGCTTCTTTCTGTCTTTCTTTCTTTCTTCAAGACCTTTGAGTTTCAGTTTGAAAAACTAGCAGGGTAAGAGACAAAATAAGCCTATGAAACTAAACCTTTCCAGGACAATTTCCTGGTATTTTAAGTAACTGTGGTTAGTTTTCTCAGAAAGCTTCACCTGGTTTGGTTCTTTTTACGAATTAGGTAACCAGTCTTTAATTTGTCCTACATTTGTAACAGGTTAAATTTAGTTAGTTGCCTCTGTTTTTACTCATAAGTTAACCTGTAGTTTTAAACATAGCTCAGTAAGCTTTGCAAATCCTTGACCTTTGGAAAGCCTTGTTCTGTTATTTAGTTTGACCCCACTACTATTAACAGTACTTGAAAATAGAGCCATGGGGATAGAAATAAGGAATTACATTCTAAGAGTGATTTTTTAAAGTATATCAGTTTTGTTAGAAGTTTATTATTGGCCACTTTGGCATCATATTGCGCAATACAGTTTAGATAAATAAATGCAATTACTATGTTATTCCCATGGTTTCTCTCTGGGTAGCTCACCTGATTCTACATAGTAATTGCATGTCCATGCTTGGTTGTCTGTGTGCGATATTTTTTTGGACAAACTGCAGATGACCAATCCGTGACAGCCCAATGTTAACATAAAGACTATTACACTAATCCAAACGGGATGAAAATAGGTATGGTTTGTCTTTTCAGAGTTACTAAAAGAAAGGAATGGCATTTAAAAAATAAGACCTAAGATCTGGACTCAATAAAAACAACTAAGGATCACCAAAAAATTTAATCTGAAACTAGAATTAGATTTTATACATCGCCTTCCATCATTTTTGGCACCACTGCTATAAATGTGTTAAGCATGTATTTACTGTACCAGGTGCTGCCTGAAGACTCACCCGTGGTTTACCATTGTTATTTCTTCTCTTTCCTCCCTCAGATAATCAACGCGGTGGTCCTACTCATCTTGTTGTCAGCTCTCTATGACCCAGTTCAGTACCGCTATCACCTTACCAGCTCAGAGTTGGGAACTGACATCGATGTCATGGACGATGCAAGTAAGTGCCACGACTTTGTTTTGTGTTTGATTTGAGCGATAGTCTGTGATTAGGAGATATTTCCTTTGTGTGTTAATATGGTTAATATGGAAGCCCAGATCGTGTTCTGAAGTTGTTTGTTTTTTGACTCAAAAGTGGGCATGGATGGATCCTCTGACTCATTGCGTGCCATCTACATCTGGGTTCTTATGTGTCTAGCTGTTCTGCCCAGCTGGCAGATTTCCTTTTCCACAGTGCTGCCCTCAGCACAGACATAGCTGTGTTAGCTGTGCAGCATAGAGAACAAATCAGAGTGCATGATGTGTATTTTCAGTTCTCTCCCTGCAGCTACTGTCATCGTCACACTGGAAGACTTCAGACACTGTCCCCGGCAGCTGATTAAAAATGACTGCTCTAATTCTCAGATTAAAACGGCCATCTTGACTAACTCCCATCCCAACACTTTTGCTCTGCAATTGGCAAGGACCGAGAGCCAATGGGATTGTGTGGACAAAAGCATCTGACATCTTATTTTGTTTGCTCTTGTTTTCTTTTACCATATTCCGCCATCTTTACTGATCATATACATAGGAATGTTTGTCATACAGAATCTGGGAACTTGTTGGTACATTGTTAATCAGTAGCAAATAAATGCATAACAAGAACAATCAACCTTATAACATAGGTTTAACACCTATGTTATAAGCAGACATAAAAACAGCATTTCAGATATTTTTTTCTAGGGTTCCTGTTTTGATTGGTCATTAGTTCTTTACTATTTGTTTTTCATAAAAGAGGAGACGTCACTCTGCCTGCGATATATGTGCTTTATTAACTGAGTTTTATTAATATAAATAAAGAAAATGGCATGAGAGTTGACATTTTGAACTTGCTTTAATGCATAAGCTGCAAGTACCGTTTAAAGCTTTCAAAAAATTTTAAACAATACATTAGTCCTTCCTATTGAGGAAGGAATAATGTCTCAATGAAGCACAAACTCATTACATTTAGCTAAGAGTTTCCATTCGGCTTATCACTGATCAGGACCAATCAAACAAAAAGTCATCTGATTTCTGTCACCATGCGTTTTCCTGTTTCATCACTGGTGCATAAGTTTACGCAAGTTTGCCATTAGATTAAATCTTTTGCTTATTTTGAGTGTTTTTAATGAAAAAAAAAATCCTAACCATTTAAAAGCAATAGCCTCTTTAGTATAATACATCAAGCTATGAAAATATATTAAAATAGATGTTTCTTAAACACCAAAACTGGTCTTTTGATCAATATGTGTTGCAGAATGAAATATGTTTACAGTGTTAATTACACAAATTATTTAAGCCATCCACGGATAACTGTAAGAAAAACAATCATCATTTATTGCACCCGTCAGTAGAAATTGTGCTGATCACCATCATGCAACATCTTGAGTCACAGTCTTTAAGAAGGCATGAATTTATTATTTTTCATCTGTAAACTGTTCTTCTAATGTTATTTTGTCTTTTGTTCTTCGCTTTTATTTCCTGCAGATATTTGCATTGCAACTGCAATATCCCTTCTCATGATTCTTATATGTGGCATGGCAACATATGGTGCTTACAAGGTAGAACACGCAACGCCAACGTGAAACAGACCCCAATCTGGATTTACGGAAAATGAGTTTCTCTATTTAATCCTAATCTCTCCCTCGTAGCAACACGCTGCTTGGATCATTCCATTCTTCTGCTACCAGATCTTCGACTTTGCCCTTAACACACTGGTGGCCATTAGTGTGGTGGTTTATCCCAACACGGTGCAGGACTACCTTCAACAGCTGGTGAGCAGTGGCTCAGTAAATCTTAAGCACCCGCTCTAGAGGTTCTCATGTTGTGTTTTAAACTGCAGTCAGACAGCAGTTTTTATAACTGTAGAATCACTTAGTGATATTAAGACATAAAATTACATATTAGCCATGCAGATTAAGTGATCATTGTGACCTCCTTGATTTAAAGACGCCTTTTTTGTTCTTGATTTCTTTTTCTTCCTCTGTGCGTCTTGTTCAGCCGGGGACATTCCCTTACAAGGAGGACATCATGTCCACAAACAATATGTGCCTAGTCTTTGCAGTCCTGCTCTTCATTGGCTGCATCCTCTCCTTCAAGGTAGGTGCTCCTCGAAACTAAAACGTCTAAAAATGTTTGAGAATATCAGTGAACAAACCGAAGACCAAGGAACATAACTGACAGCTCAGGAATAGATTTTGGAGCTTTTCTCCCACTTCACGATTCTGCATTACTTTGTGTTGGTCTATTGCATAAACAATAAAACATTGAAGCTTGTAGTTGTAATGGGAACAAATCTAAAGAGCATGGATCTTTTTAGAAAAGGCCCGCTGTCAGAGAGCAGAGGGTCATGGACGACAGGAATCCAACTCTTGTCAAACCGATTCCCCCTTCATGCACGGATGACTCTCCAGGCGCAGCTACACTCCGAGGCTCTTGGACGTGATGGGGCATAAAGTTGCAGTCATCTGTACAATCAAATCAAGTTGTTTCTCCTTTAAGCCGAGATTAGAACTGTTGTCAGCAGATATCCGAAGCCAGAGCCGGGGTTTTATGACAGGAAGCAGCCACTGGAAAACAGCCCGCAGTCAAAACAGTTAGAAATGTCGTGCCTTTGACAGTGAACTTGGTTCAGCTTATAGAGTCCATGCTGAAAAACGATGCGCTCATGACATGGGCCACCGTATACAAGGACAGCATAATTGCTGCAATTCTTTGTACAGAGCATGGAGACCCGCAGAAAGCACCAGATGCTAACGCTCAAGGACTCCTTAGTGAGCACCTGCTGACGTTCCTCCTCAAGCCAACATCCTTCACTTGACTGCACTTGGCAGAGATGACACTGGCAGATGGGGAAAAGGAAGAGCTGGATAAAAAAAAGATGATAGAAGATGAAAGAAAAGACAATTTAGGAAAGAGGAAGATTTAGAAGTCTTGAGTGACTGGGTTGAAAAGGAGATGCAGAAACTTGAAGAAAAGAGCTTTTTGGAGTGATTCTCGTGAGATACAATAAGAAATGCATCAAATGCAAACCACAGGAAAGAAAAATAACTCCGTATACAGTTGACTAAAGAATAAATTGTGGACAGCAAAGCAACGCAAGGAATAATAATGAGCTGACGAACGAGGCCACGTTTCAAACTTGAGCAAATTGATGCTGACTGCTTGAGTTGACCTTACACAGAGAAGAAGGAGGTCGGCTCAGCAGATGGTAAAGCGATTGGCTTGCACTCTGCTTGGCTTCCTGGTTCATTGCTCCCAGTGCTGGCAGGGGCACTGACTCAGCAGGCTAATCACACAGACACACAATGAATCTGCTCTTCTTCTGCCAAGTCAGAGACCTCCCTTTCATTCAGGTATAGCCTCAGTGAAGCAAGACATGCCTGTTAAGTTGCTTCTGGTAGAACGGCAAAGGCTCAGTAAGGACGAGGAAACGATCCAGAATGTTCTAATAACACTGTTACATGTCTCTATCTAACCCTCCTTCATGAATAAATCACAACAAAACATCATCAGCATAACTGAAGGCTTTTTGTGTGTTAATACTTTTATTTGGTTTATCGTTTTACTTCCTGTGTTACAGGCCTACCTGATTGGCTGTGTGTGGAACTGCTACAGATACGTGAGCGGCAGAGGCACCACAGAAGTCCTGGTTTACGTCACAACAAACGACACGACGGTGAGTCGTCATCTCCCCTCTCCTCTCTCAACTTATTGAGGTTTTATTTACACCGTAAGAGAGGTCATGCTTCTACCTGAAAGGCTCTTTGTAAGCCGCCGTCGCTTAAGCTGCGATTCACAAAATTCCGATGCAGTTATTGTCTGATTGTGGTTACGATGAAAATCCACATGTAGACTGAATTTAGTTTTAGAGTTTAAACACGAAAACCTGCCCAGGTAAAGATGTGGAAAGAGTTCAGAAATAATTTGCCGTGGCATAAATCTCACCAAGATGTTGTTTTTTTATATGTATATATTCAATTTGAGTATTTTATTTATTCAGTAAAGGAAAAGCAAGACATTTTTTATCAAAAACACTTGTGACATAATAATTAGATTTCAACAAGAGCAGCCTTGCTGTAAGTTTCACCATATTAAAATACGATAAATGCGATGGCAGAGAACAGCAGAAATTCTTTCTTAAATAAACTGGCTCAGACTAGACACAAATGCTACGTGACAATCCAGTTATAATCCTAAATTTTTTATTAAAAGAAGGTAAACTTGTTACTGTTTTTGTTGCAAAATCAGCTTAGAAATATTAAGTAGTGGAGTATGAACCGAAATTTGTTTTAGTTTTATTTCAGGCTGGAATTTATAATTAAGATCTACTGGTGAAAAGGGCGAAAGCTTGAAATATTTTCTTCCTTTTTGCTTTGTTACTTAAACAAACTTTTACCTGTTGAGTTACAGTTTTCCGGGAAGCTGGCAGCAGCTTCCTTTGGGTCTGAGTCTTTCTTAATCAGCTTCCTCCATCTGTTTGACGGGAACTAAAATTGGAGATTTGTTAAAACGTCTTGTGTTGAGTAATTATGTAGAAAATAATTGTTGTAAATAGAAGCGCAGCTGTGTAGACTGTGTACTGCATGGTGAATCTGGCCTGATTCAGTGTTCAGTTGTTGTTCGGTTGGACTCGGCGATCTGATAGCTGCAGGGTTTCTGCTGGCTTCTCTCAGGTGTTGCTGTTCAGGCAGTCCGTTCCGTTTAACGCCGTTTGTTTCTAAGAGGCTTTAGCACGGTCATGGTTTCCATGTGTCTGTCGTGTTTATAATCCTCCATCCTGATAGATAAGACGTTAATCTGCCTCACACACCCCGGTCGACTCCATGCGCAGCACTTTATCTGTCTGTCACTTTGTCCTTGTGCTCCAGTGGCCACCCTTCATGCCGATGACGCTTTTCCCCTTAAACACACGACTCCGTTTACAGCTGCTAATCCAGCAGGCTCTGATGTCACACTGTGCATCATACGGGCCTTCGGCAAACATTAGACATGTTCCAGTTACTGTTTTCACTCCTAGATAGTAAAAGGAGAAAACATTTGGATTATAGTTTGGAGCTTCTAAACTGCTTTGGCCCAGAGAGACTTCCACTTACGTACAAAATAGTTTAGAAGTAAATGGAAATACACAAAACACAAGCAAATAAGGAAAACATCTCACGAAACCACACATGCAAATGATCACAGTCAACAGTGAAGATAACAACAGAGTTGCCTAGGACACAATAAAACTAATAGACTCAATACAGACCAGTTGTTATTTTGAAGCTATAGATTTTCCGTAATTATTATTACATAGGCAAAGGACAAAGGATAGTAAACAAAAATAAGTGCTATCAAAGGAGAGTAATGACATCACCGTTTAGGAACTGTGTGATTATATTTTATTTTCTGAATTTCATTTGATTTATGTTGACTGTGGTTCTGATTCCAGCTGAGGCTACAAACTCTTAAATCGTTTTTAACATACTGGTGATGCTTTCCTACTTTGCTTGTAATTTTTATTTTGTAAAGGCTTTTTTTTGCACAGGAGGGGAACATGAATGCATACATTTTTAAATGTATTTATTAAAAAAAAAAAAAAAAAGTCATAAGTGAATTAAAAGCGTAATCAAAGTTCTGGAGTAACCAGGCCAGATGAAGGCCACAGCATCTGCTGCTTGCATTTTAATCACAGGAGTATGAAAGAGCAATTTGTTCCTGAATGCAGCAGAGATCTGTGGCAAACAGCAAGGTTAAACCAATTTTAGATTGGACTAAAAAAACATTAAAACATGCTTTTATCTCTGCATTAACTCTGCCCACTGATAAATAAAGCACTCCGGGTTTTTTTTTTTTTACCAATGAAAAGCCAAGAGTGTTCAAATAGCTTTTTTTGCAGCCTTCAGACATTAAGCACCCAGCTGCTTCCTCCTATCTGTTGTGCTTTTCTATAAATGCCATTAAAATGCACTAGGGTCATCCCCCTCTCTCTTTTTCTCCTCTTCCCCCTCCTCTCTCCACATATCTCTTTCTGCGCTCCCTTCTTCTGGAAGCGTTACATAACTGTCTGCTTGTCTGCTTCATTTCAAATCCTAGCTGTGATGAGTTTGCAGGGCCACTCCGACTGTTTCTCCCAGCGTAATCTCTCGCTCTCTGAATTAGCAACAGTGCTGGTTTTATAACTGGGTTCATAGAGAAAGACCTCCTACAGAGAGCGGCTCGCAAGCCGGCCTGTGTGTGATGTTTCCTTAGAGCTGATTCTGCTATTTGTAAAAAAGACCAGCTCTGAGGGCGATGGGAAGAAACCAGAAACTTTAATTTATCACTTACTGCTTTGTCTCGTTCACTCCTAATTTTCCTTTTGGTCTTTTCTTTAAGTTTTGTTATTTTATTATTTAGAAAGAAAACTGCCAGCACAAAAATACACTTTTTTTTATTTTCTAGGTTACAATTTTCTTTGATACATCAGAATCTTCTTAAAATTGAAAGTGTAGGGTGCAGCACAAAGCAATGATCTCCTAATTAAACTCATTGTCTATTTTTTTTTTTTTTATTTCAATTTAGTAGCAAATAGAACCACATACATCCAGCAACTTTGGCTGCACCACTTCATTCAGTTTGGCTAAAAGCAACAATATGTTTTGAAGAAAGATTTGATTGTGGCCTGTTCTTCTGAGAATAGATTTTCTTTTTAAATTCTAGATTAAGTAACTAGAAAACAATCACCTCAAAACATTTGTGAAATCACTGTCTGCATTTCACGTGTATGACGAACTTGCTAAAATGTAAGACCAAATATCTTTAAAGATAAACTTTACAAAGTTCCAGCTCACAGAGATGAATTTAACATCTAGTCCAAGAAAAGAGTTTATTTTTTATTTTCAGTGAACCTCTGGCTAGATTAAAAACAAGAGTTCCTATTAAATTCTGAGTCACTGAGCTTCAGTTCTTTGTTCCAACGCAGGTCCTGCTGCCGCCGTACGAGGAAGCAGTGACCATCCCGCCGAAGGACCCTCCTCCTCAGTACACTCAGTACATGGAGGCATGAGAGATGACCTTGCTGCTGAATTAGACACCCAAACAAACACCTTCCATATCTACTTCTCAACAGTAGGATCCCAACTCAGGCTGCAGTAACAAGTCAAGGCCATGTTTTTTTCTAGATGCCAGTTTCAGCCTGGATTCCTGTCAAGTTTAGATTAGATGAAACTGACCTTGACGTAACTTTGCTACTTCCTCCTGCCCCCACCCCCAGTTTGTTGTGACGCATCGTCTCCTCCAAGGACAGCGTGACCGTTCCCACCAGCGCTCCCTGCAGGCAGCTGCTCTTCCCTGGAAGCATCTGAACTCTTGGCACTGCCAGAACGCTCTGACCCAACTTTATTTAAACTCCCTCTTCTTTTTTTTTTCTTCTCCCGCTTAAATTAAAAGCTGCACCCGTTTGGCCACCAACTGTTAAGCCCCGATACTGTGAATCAAACCCTGGTGTCTTTGAATAGAGACCTACTACGTGACAATGGATGAGAGACAAAGAAGGGTGTGAAAGAAAAACAAATGTTATCAGTAAAATAGCACTTTAAAAAAAACAAAAAAACAAGTAGTTTGCAAATTTTCTTCAATGAATGTAATGTCAGGGTATTTTTGTATGACTTTTTGTATTATGTTGGAAACCGACGGGGGGATACATGAGAAGTGTCGTCTGTTCTAACTGGAATATTAACTTGTGTCACTCATCCTGTGGGAAGGTATGCAGAAAAAACAACAACACCTGGACCGAAAAAAAAAAAAAAAACAACAAAAAAAATGTCTTCTGTGCGTTTACCCATCAACTACCAGTGGAACCCTCATCCAAGCCACTGGTTTCTGTCCCAGTATTCCAGTTTGCCTTCCGGTCTTTTCCTTGATCTAACATGGAGTAACGCCTGGATGCGAGAGCCGTTTACAGTCCGTCCCCTTGCAGATCCACAACCGAACAGGGAGCAAGACAGGAACTAAAGTGAGCACATGAGGTGAAACGTTGTCTTTCCATTGAAGCGTTGGGGATGATTCTGAATTAAAAGTCCTTATTTTATCTTGTAAAATATCATATTTTTAAAAATGTCACATTTTGGAGATTCATTAGTTATAACCCAGTCATTAAAATGAGCAGAAATAAACATTTGAAATCACCCAGAAGTTTGACTTCTTGAATCCAATTCCTGCGTTTTCACTTTTCGGTGATGTTCTGTCTTCAGTCTCATTCTACTCTGTTTCATACTTGAATCCTGGTCTTATTAATCTCCTCCCGCCATCTTTAATCATGTTTCTAATCTGCCCCACGCCTCTGCTAATCCTACAGTAGTCAGACTGTAAACGCACTTTAAAGTCAGCTTCAGGCCGCTGGAAACTGATGTATGTGTTTTTGGCTCATCTTGACCTGACTGTGCTGTAGCTAAGCGTCTCCTGATGTGATCCGGTTTTCCAAACTGTACCAACTGACGGTTAGATGTGTCATAAGTCCACGTTTGCATCGTGTGAAAGTAGCAGAACCGACAGACTTTCAGATGTATGTGAACCACTTTTGTCTCTGAGGCTAATGGATGGATGGATTTATCCTGTCAGGACTTCTGCCTCCCCTTTTGTTGGATCTGCATGAGCTCATGTTTTCAATTATAAACAATAAAACTTTAAATCAACTCATGTTGATTATTATTTATTGACTTGACAGCTGTTTATTCTGTGAATTAATGGATAATAAGAAGCGAGCCATAAATGACCCCTTGTTATGTTATATTAGTGTATTAGAGTGGGAATGTAGCACTGGTTTTTGACATACCAGTTTGTAAAATTTTCAGTAGGTTTGTCCAGATTGGAATTGAATTATCTGCTTTTCCTTTTTTTTTAAATAAAAAAAATTGTCCCAAATAGTTGCTAATTTTTTTTGCTAGCTCTGCTGTTTGGCCTGTTTTTGCTGTTTCTAAGGTAAGCTAAAGTAACATTAAACAAATTTCACAAGTTTCAAAGCTTTTCTTAATCAAGAAATACATAAAGTCTATGTAAAGCATCGGCATACAAAGAGTTGAGATTTAGTTTTCATAATGGATACATAACGGATGAAGATTTTCAAATGAGTGGCCAACATTAATCGGCACCAGAATATAGAGTTTGTTGACACAATTGACGGAGTGGAGCAAGACATTAAAAAGTAATTCCAAATGGGCTGTAATGAAATAGTCCTGCATGAATAAATCAATAAATGTTGCAACTCAATAAAACTTGCCATCTAATCACTTAAATTGGTATTGATAAAAATATATATATTCACGTAAATCCATCCTGGTGGGGGCATAACATTTATAATGCCCCCCTGGCACCAGATGGGTGGTGAAGTAGTCTAATATGTTGACCCATTCTTTCTTTACCAGAGCTTGGACATTGTTGCATAGAATTTCTTTTAATTTCACTTTATTTTTTTTTTTATTCCCTCAAGAAATATGAGTATTTACTGCAATAGATAAAGGAAATCATGACTGAAAAGGAGCAGAAGGAGAATATTAGCTATTCAGCGCAGAAAACTGTTAGACATATTTCAAATAGACAACAAAACATCAGCTTATTCAATGACTTTCAAATTTCTATTAAACGCAGAAATATTGTTCCATAAACTGACACCTTTAACTGAAAGGCATCATTGCTGATTCTTTACTTTTCAGTCAAGGCAAACACTTGTCTCATGAATGAGGGATTTTTATTTTATTTTATTTATTTTTTTTACAAAAGCTAACAGCAATCATTCAGTGTAGGGGCAGGATTATTGAGTTTATCTCTAAGACATTGTATTGCTCTCACTTAAAACTGTTCTCACTCATTTAAACAGAACCAGAAGATATTTCAGAAACCTACACTTGAGAGTTGGAAAAGCGTATCTGTAAGCTGTAACCTAGACTTTTTTTTTTTTGCAGTGCCAGAGCCGTGTTTTGTCCAAAAGAGGCATAAGGAGGGATTGATTCTGGAAACGATGCTTGCACTCTCCTCTAAATTGAGTCAGCTTGTTATTAGAGCTGAATGAAAGTGCTGGAGTTACAGCATCTTTTAATGGTGGGGATATCCTGGGAAACATTGCTCAGCAGGAAATAAAATGCACCCTAAGCCTAATTTGAGCACAAAGGGCTGACTAAGATCTGTTCTGTGCTAAAGAATAGTCTCCAAGTCATGAACGTTTGAGTTTTTCCTCACATTGCCACTGGGAACGGCAACAAGTTGACATCGCTCTAACATTGCTTGGAAATATCTATCCTTTTCTCTTTATGGGTTTTTATTAAGTAATTTATTTTCCAGTCAGCATTTGGAAAACCTTTTGGCCAAAATATCTGGATTTAAGGTGCTGCAGGAAACTAGACAGATGCACTCGCCTACTTTCTGCCAGTAGGACGAGGCAGTAAAAAAAAAAGAAAAAAACTGGGTCACATTCTGGCTCTTCTTGCTGAGACGGTTGTCAACAAACAAGATTACAGGATAAAATCAGCTCCAGACATTTCAATTTTAATGGGGGACACTGATTTAAACATATTTCTTTAGCTACATCCTTCCACAAAAATGAAAGCTCTGGGTTTGGTGAAACATTTACATTAAACATGTCTAATGTAGGAATTTTGTTTACCCATCAAAACTGTTTCATTTTTTTATTTTATTTATGCAAAAACATATTTTCTCTCGTCAATTTGATGGGAAGCAGCAAAACAAGTGTCCTCTATTTATGGGAGAGACTGCTCACACTCATTAGTACCAATGCTTTCACAGAGCCTCGGTAGATGTTGTCCTGATTTTCCATGGGGATTCTGCGGCACGTGAACCAGATCAGCAGAAATGAATTGAATGTAACTGGAAATCCAGGAAGCAGCTTAGGGACGCAATGGGTGGAAAAACTGGGCCAAACGGCTCGATACGCGATGGACCTGCAGGCTGGCAGCCCGATGGCTCAAATTGCTGACGGATTGGATTGTCTGTGTTCATGAATTCTCATTTTTATCCTTTTTTTTTCATTAATAACTTCGATTCTGTTCCTTTAAACCTCGAGATCCTTTAAACCACAAAGATGTCATTGCTACAGCGACAGTCTTAGATGCATCTGGCTTTTAAAAGCTTCAACTTTGACTCAAACCTTTGAGCGGTTTTGCTTCACGATTCTCTTGAGGCTGCTCATGTTTGTTTTCTACCATATTTTTTCCTTCCACTCAACCTTCCATAGATCACTCTGAACAATTTCTTTAGCAATGACCTTTGGTGACTTACATTCCTTCTGAACAGTGTCTGAAAACTGTTGAGTCAGCAGTTTCCTCTCTGACTGCGAAACCCATAACGCAGGAATAGCATTAACATTTCTGACATTTTATTGTATCGGCCTTAATTATCCATAACCTGTGAAATGAACAGAAACAACTAAAATATATCAATGTGTAATAAAACATCAATTTTTGAACTGAATTATAGTAGCTAACTTTTAAATGTTACTCTTAACATTAAATAACACTTAGTAACCATTTCTAACATTTTTTAGATTAACATATTTGCATGTACCGTACATGCTTGTTATTTATTTCAGTCATATTGAACTACTTACATCACTCTTATATATATACAGTACAGACCAAAAGTTTGGACACACCTTTTAATTCAATGAGTTTCCTTTATTTTCATGACTATTGACATTGTAGATTCACACTGAAGGCATCAAAACTATGAATAACACATGTGGAAATATGCACTAAACAAAAAAGGGTAAAACAACTAAAAATACCCCTTATATTCTAGTTTCTTCAAAGTAGCAACCTTTTGCTGTGATTACTGCTTTGCACGCACTCTGCATTTTCTTGAGGAGCTTCAAGAGGTAGTCACCTGAAATGGTTTTCACTTCATAGGTGTGCCCTGTCAGATTAATAAGTGGGATTTATTGCCTTATAAATAGTCATGAAAATAAAGAAAACCCATTGAATTAGAAAGGTGTGTCCAAACTTTTGGTCTGTACTGTACATTATACATATATTTTATGGTTATATTTGTATTAATAATACTTATAATATATTTTTGTTGCTGAAAGCTAACTAGATTTTATGCCATCATTAGCCTTAAAATAATCTCTAAAAGGAACTTAAAACTCTGATCTGATTCCTTTGTGTGAATTTTATATGTGGGTCAAAAACACAAAAAATGGCAGAAGGCTGCTGATTTTTCTCTTTGTAGTTATTAACTTACACATTAAATATTTACATATATTGTTCTGTAATTTGATTTTATACAACGTTCACACAGTTTTCCCCAATAGTTTTGTCAATGATATTTATAATGTAAAGGGTTAATTCACAGACAGCAAATGGTTACTCGTGAAACAATAAAGTTGCAGAAAACGCTAAAATCAAAGCCACCATTAGTAATTCAGAAGCTTGAGGGACAGGTCAGCAGACCCATCTACACTTTACATGACGGATCACCACCCTGTGTGGCCTTTCATGCTTCCGACTGTCCTTTCATCCCAGCCAACAACACGTTCTATAGTTTATGTAAGTGTCTGGAGGAAGGGAGGGCGCGGTGCTTTGAGAGATTAATAGTTGCGTAATTTTGACATCGGAGCAGTTCCATCCTGATGGTTTGCACTGAACGCGCTAATCCAGTTGTGACGCTTTGTTACACAAGTACCTAAAAATAATATTGGTTTAAAGTTTCATCTGAAGGATTTTACTTAAACATGTCTACTGTTCCTATAGACCAGAGTGAACCCCTTACAGCAGCGGTGTCGAACTCATTTCGTTTTGGGCCATGAATGCTCTTAAAGGGCCGGTTGTTCCAGAATGTATCGATAAAACCTGTTCACAAACTGTTAAAATATCAATGAATTTTTAAAATGAAATAATATTGAACATCTTTTAAGTCCCTCCAGGATTTTTTTTTAATTTTTGCAATGACAATCCAAGCGTTTGTGGCACTAATTTGGAAATATTTGCGCTCATGACGGTAAATGTGACTTTTTTATTACTCGCTGTATAAATCATGGACTATTATCTGACATAAATTAAGCCTGAGGAAGCTGTTAAGTACAAGTAAAAGCTTTTGTACATTTTTGAGAAAAATTGCAATAAACTCCCAATTATGTATTAATGCAAAAAAAGTGCAAGAATGTATTGATTTTGCATAAATTTCCACAATAATTCTTAAGAAACTGGAGGGACTGATTAACATAATTTGGCAGTATATAGATAAAAACTGCATTGATTTAATTGATAACATAATATTTAAGCACATTTAGTGTTTAGTCTAGAATCTAGAGGGCCACATAAAAAGCTATGATGGTCCGGATTTGACCCACTGGCCTCGGGTTTGACCCATGTGCCTTACAGCTACTGAAAATGTTCCTGTCATTATGGGAATAAATAACAGAGTACAGGGTTCTCTAGGAGAGGAGGTGGCAAAATAAAAATACTATTTTAATGAAAAAGAAACCGCATAGCAACTGTGTTATTTCTATTTGTTTTATTTATAACAATATTGCTGAGCAATTTACTGGGCCTGCTGCTGCTGATCCGGCATGCTCCTGATGATGTCAGAATCGCCTAAGGACAAAAAGACGAGCCAAGTCAGTAAAATAAAAATACCGCTGTCACATTTCATTCAGTTCGTATAACTATATAATAAACATACATATTTGTTTCATCAGCAGAAATACACTAGACAGGAGGAGGATAAATGTTGCTAGCAAAGCACTCTGAACTGTCCAGAAGGATGAGGCAGTTCATTAAAATGCTCCAAGCAGCTTTGATGTAGCGAACCACTAGTCCTGAACTGGACCACTCTGACTCAGGTCCATCAGGCGCAAAAATTCGCACCAAATAGTTCTAAAAAAAAAGTTCATCTACAGTACTCATTTACATTCAAATACTTAAACTTTTACATCTACAGTCACAGATCTAGGGAGTTTCTTTTTAGAGACAAATATGGCAAAAACAAATTGCTCTTTAAGAACTTAATGATTTGTTGTTTGCATGCAAAATTCTGTTCAATTTATTCTCTTGCCACATAAAAAACTCTTTTAGCAGATTTATTAATAGTTGTATTGTAGTAATAGAAAAAAAAAACATTAGTTTTGTTTGGTTCTGCTAATTCCATGTAACTGGATCATTACTTGACGGTGATCTGTTCAAGATTACAGCAGAACAGAGTTCAGTCAGTGAGGTTGTTCACTGTATGACAACAAGCGAGACTCTTCTTTAGGAATTACTGCAGCAAATTTTCCTGCTGGTCACACTGAGCCGTTCTGAAGACCCGAGTCGTTCAAAGAACAGTGAACTTTGAAAAAGTGCAGAAAATCAAGCTGGTTGATCAGCTAAACTGACCTGAAAGGCTTTAAAATGGAACATAAAACCTTAAAGTCATAAATTAAAATGGAAAACGACCATTCCAGAGGTTGGAAGAAAATACAAAATGGAGAAACATCAAGTACCTATGAGCTGAAGGCTGATTGAAATTCCAACTCACTGGCCTAAAGTTACCAGTGAATACTTCAACAATAAGACACTTAAATCAAGATTTTACGATGAACTTCTATTTTTGAAAATAAGAAGTGTTGAAAAGGTTGGAATTTGATCCAGAATACACCGACTGGTCTAAGGAGAATTGGAGCAGCATTTCGAACAGTGATTAAAGAAAATTTGTTCTTTTTAGACTCCAAACAGGAAACGAGCTGCATCTTAAGCCCAGACCAGCAAGATCAATATTACAGAGTAAACAACAAGCAAATATTTGGTATTCAAACATGTTTCAGTTGACACCATGGAATAAAATTGCTTATTCTTCTTAATGCAAGTATAGAAATAATTGATACACTAATGTTGAACTCTACTGACTTAAAAATCTACTAGATTTCATTTCTAGGTGACGATACCAGCTGTCAACTTCTCAGTGAAAACCCGACAGAACACCTGAGGTGATTTCTGAATTAGCTGCTTCTGTTCAACAGGGCGGATGAGAGGCTGCAGCTCCTTACCGGGGTCAATGATGGCCAGTGTGCACACCCTGTAGTACTTTCCGCAGGCGGTGCCAAGCTCAATGTTGTTTCCACTGTAGTGGTGGACACCGGTCTTGGCCAGCATGGCGTAGTACTCGATCTCTGACTTCCTGAAACCGAAAGAGATGACGGAAATGTGAGGCAAATTAAATGCAAATGCTGTCAAATTAGCAGGACAAATTCCCAGGCAACAAAACTGAGCAAATTTTTTGCTATTATTAGCGCCATTTCAGATTTTTTTAAAAAAACCGTCAGGCTTATTAAAGATTGGTAATCAGTGATTGGACAGAAAACTGCAATCGGTGCACCACTACTTTAATTACAAAGAGGAAATCGCCATCCTATTATCGGGTAACTATTTAATAATTTTAATAAAACTCCAATATTCCTGTAAGAAAGAAGAATTGCATACCACTTTAAGATATATGGTAACTCAAATGTTCCTACACTCCTGAGCAGATAGAGAGTGCCTAACCAAAGATTGAGTTTATGAAGAACCTCAACTTGAAAACACCAATGTTTCACTGCCTTTAGATCTCTTGCATTATGCCAATTTTATCCCAGGAGCTCCTTGGTTTAAGTGCATAACTCTACTTGTTATGCACTCCAACCATACATAAAAGTATTAGTCAACACAAAATCTGAAAACTTTCCTCAGATCATCCATCACTGGAGGTCATACAAAGAATTATATGTTATTATATATATATATTATATTCTGTCTTTCTGCACGGAGTTTGCATGTTCTCCCTGTGCATGCGTGGGTTCTCTCCGGGTTCCTCCCACAGTCCAAAAACATGACTGTCAGGTAAATTGGTCTCTCTAAATTCTAAATTGTGTGTGTGCATGGTTGTTTGTCCCGTCTGTTTCTGCGTTTCCCTGCGACAGACTGGTGACCTGTCCAGGGTGAACCCCGCCTCTCGCCCGGAACGTTAGCTGGAGATAGACACCAGCACCTCCCAACCCCATTAGGGACCAGGGTGCAAGAAAATCAATGGATGGATGGATGCAGATTCAATGACTAGGCTTTGAATGGAGTAGATGTGCTGTACAATATTCTTACTTCTTATTTATTAAAATCTCATCTATTGCAACACAATCTCAAATCTGTTGACAGTATGTACCTAAGAGCAGGGCAGTTGTTGGCCAGAATAACCAGCTTAGCTTTCCCCTGACGGATCATCTTCTGGGACTGTTTGTAGCCCAACACGTACTTTCCACTCTTCATCACCAGCTGGAGACGGGAGTTTATGGACTCCATAGACTTTTTCTAAACGGAAAAAAAAAAGACAGAAGTCAAAAGGGATAGCATAAACAAACGCAAAACTCTCTGACAGGGTAAAGTAGATTAGCCTAAAACGTTTCCACGTTTCAGCAGCTTTCGCGTGTTAGACTTAGCTAACTAGCATTAGTACCGTTACCGGCTCATTCGGTTTTAAAAATACAAACGTAAGTCGCATACACATCGCTCAGTGTAAATTAAAAACTTAACAGATGTCAAACGAAACTGTAACGATTCCACCAAATTCTACAAACGAGAAAAACAAAACGTTCAGCTTGCTAGCTACGACGCTGGCTAGCAGGCCGCAACGGAAACACGGTTCCCACGTGAAGCAGCCCGTCCAGCCTGCCGCAGCGCGAGACAACGCAGACTCACCGTCTTCTTTGCGGCCACCATGTTTGCGGTTTAGTCCGAACCGGCCAACCTGCGTGACAAACAAGAAGCAGGAGAAGACTACAGTTATGGTTTTATCTGCGGGAAACGTCTAGAAAATGGACATTTTAGTGTAAAAACTCGGAGCTCGACTTACAGCGAAATCACTCCAATATGGCCTCGGAGTAAAAGGAAGTTACGTAGTTCGTTGCGTTGGTTTCTTCTGTTCGGCTTCCGCCAGCAGCTACTGTTCAGAGAGCTTTTCCGTTCATATTTGTGATTTTTATACTTTAAAATGTAGTTAGATTACATTAAAGCTAGCTGGGTTGTTACTGACTAAATCAGTAACATAAACCGTAAAAAAGGTTTTATTTAGGATGTTTTTCTATTTCACTCTGACAATTACAAATAAAAAAAATTAAGTTAATATGTTGATGATTTGTTATTGATCTGAAACATATAATTAGTCTCATATATATTATTGAGCTTGTTAAGAAGAATGGGCTACTTGTTGTTACCCAGAGGTCGGCAAAACTGATTATATTTACTTGAGTAACATTTTGAGGAAAGGAGGTACTAAGTTCATTTACTTGAGTAATGAACCAACTGTAGACAGGAAAAAGCGTAAATTACTACAAAAACTCATATTTTATTTTATTTTTTAAAAATTAGATTTTTTTTTTAATTTCTGATTTCTTTCTAGCAGTTAAAAACTTACTTTTTTTTAAAATAAAAAAAGTAAGTTTACTGTGACTCCTTTCCAGCTACATTCCTCTGGAACCAGAACACCGGGTCCGCTTTGGGCGCTCCTACCAACCGGTAGGAGACGACACGCGTGCGCGACGTCATCGCTGCAGCCACAGCCTGTCTGCACCCACTGAGCGTGAACTTCTCCAGTCCCCAGTGCGCACAGGGCAGGATGGGATGCTCCACCAGCTCTCAAACTTCAGCGGTAGACACGACTCGACCCAACGCCAAAACTGAGGCGAGCAATGGAGCCAGCACGACAGGTGACTGAGAAAAGATGAAACTTTATTCCTGTAGACGAACGATCAAAGCTACAATTAAGTGCAGGTGCAAATGCACAAAACAGAAGTTGCGTGTAGGGAGGGAGCATTCGTTTTTAGCGAACTAATGTATCAAATTAATAATTTACCTTAATCAAAGCAGTATGAAAGTAATAACTTTTTAAAAATCTGTTATTTGCTTGCATAAGAGCTAACATTTATGCATGCCTTCAAACCAGTGGTTTTCCTCAAATCAAATGCATAAATCACTAATCCACTTCAGTTAAAGTAATGCTATAAATAGCCCTGAGTGTGTCTGTGGAAATGGTGTCAAGTTAGAAGTTCTCTGCTTTCTCCATATAGAGTTGCCATTTATCCATTTAACGCTGCAGTGAATACATTTAGATAAGGGATGCAAATTGGTGCCAGTGTTATTTCTCTGTGTGCAGCCGGCGCCTTGTGCTTTCACTTGGGGCGAGCCACATCTCCGCAGGGACAGGATGAGAAAGTTTATTGCCATTAGTTAACAGTGGCTCCTGGCTATGTCCTCCCAGAGCAGATTTGGTGACAGTCTACGGTTTCAGAAGGAAATGGAGAAGCGGAGTCGGGCAGGACTTTGTTGTAGCAGGGTCAGAGAGGGCCCTTTCTTTGGTGCCAGTTAGTTTGTACACTATTGCAGAATGAGGGGAAGGTATGCTATCAACAAAACTATGTGTGTGTGTGAATGAACAGACTTTAAAGTGGGAAGTTTGTTGAAGCAGCTGAGACGATAAAAAGGTAAAAGATTCACTAAGTGGGACCTCCTCTGAGGTGAAAGCACGCAGACGTAACGCTTTAAAGAACACCTGAGGAGCTGGGAAAGTGTGTCTGACTTCCCTGTGGAGCTGGCAGACAAAAGGAGATATGCTCACCAAAGTTTCTCTTTTATTGCTGGCTTTTGTTTTGAGTTTATCAGCGAAATAACAGTGAACAGTATCCCTGTTTTCTTGTTATCAGCCTCTTGGAGGTCAGATGGAAATGTATCAGGATGTCTCCTTGTTTTTGTATGCATCTTATTTTCCTTCTCCGGATGCCTGAGGGAGAAAAAAGTAAACACTTTTTAATCCAAGGCTTGCACCTCTTGAAAACACATTCCCCTAATGCCAGGTCTTTCAGTCAGTTAAGACAAAACTTGCATTAATTAAAAACATTTTTGCTGTTTTCGGCTGTTGATTAGTTTCGTTCTCTTGTAAACTCTTATAATATTGAAAGCAGAGACTTGAGACGTCTGTGATCCATGCAAATTATCCCAATGCAAACCATTCCACCCAAAAACTCTACAAGGAAGTGGTGCAGCATATCAGCAAGATACACAGCAGCCTGCCAATGTCGCAGTCTGCTGTGCTGTTAATGTTCCTGAAGAAGAGTCCTCATAAACATTAACTTAGGTTTATGTCAAACGGAGGTCCCTTTTAGACACATTTTTGCTTTTAATCTAATAAGCATAGCAGATATTTGGAAGATGAAAAGGTTTTTATTTGTTTTCTTGTTGCCTTTTTTCACATTCCGGTGAAAGATGTCATCATAATCCTTTAAAAGTGAATGTTTTTTCTCATATAGCAACAACAAAACGATGCATTTTCATGTGGGGAAAGTTTCTGATTAGCGGAAATACATTGCTGCTGCACGGTTTGGGTTGGTAACCCAAACCGTACATATTTCTACTCTTCCTGTTGGCTTTTTCATTAGACCTTACTTGCAGCTGCTACCTGGGTCATGTAAACATAAAGAACAACAGAGGAAGTAACATTACTGCTGATTTTAATGCAGTAACATACAGCCTAGCATCTGAGTATTTCTGTTTGTGCAGGTATGTGGTCACTAAGGAACCACAGCGATTCAAAGTTCTGCTATTAACTCACCTGTGTTGCTGTGATTCAGGTCATCAGTCTGTTGAAACAGGAAATCTACTTGGGGAAATCAGAAAATGATTAAACTCTGAAAACAAAACAATGAGCCCTTACACTTGCTGTGTCATAGTTTATTATTATTATTATTATTATTATTCAAGGTTGATATTTTGAACATTTACTTTGCGTCTTCATAAAATATTTTCACGGCTTTCTGATGACACTGCAGGTTTATTTACTTTGTTCAATATTCCACACTTCTATACACTGTAGCTGTTATTAAAAAAAACCTGGTTTCAAGCTGTAAAATATCTTGAAGTTAGCCTGACAAAGTGACAGTTTAAGGTATTCTTGTTATTCATTGTGATCAATACTTGTTAGCTTAGTTTCTAGGAACTATTGCAATATCCTTTGATTGTTTGCTGAATTGTTGTACATGTTCCCAACAGGGGCGGCCGGTGAGAATGGAAAAGTAGCTGAGGACAGCGAGACCATTCCAGACCAAACACCGGCTGAAGGTGGCGATGCTGAACTTGAGAGCGAAGCCGCTGCAGCTGCTACATCTGCAGAGAGCTCTGCTCCAAGCCCCCCAGCAGCGGAGGAGTCGCCTCCTGCAGCAGACAGCAAACCTGCAGAGGCAGCAGCAGGAGATGTTCCAGCAGCAGGAGATGCAGCAGCAGCAGGAGATGCAGCAGCAGCAGGAGATGCAGCAGCAGCAGGAGATGCGCCAGCAGAGGCTCCACCTGCAGACGGCTCTGCTGAAGCAGCACCAAGCTCCTCAGAAGCTGCACCTCCGGAGCAAGGTGGGTTACAGTTAAAAACAACAAGCAGCGGCGTGCAGAGCGAGCGACTTATTGAGTGTTACTGCGTTGAGCTGGGAAAGATCAGTCATCTTTGGATTCAGTTTAAATGCTTCTGAACATCCACATCCTAACATTGCCCTGCAATATATTTCCTTTAAAGGATTCACTTATGCTTTTTTATCAATGCAAATTACTCCTGATATGCAAATCTCCTTAGAGTGACTGACGACAGCATTGAGGCAACCTTCAGGCTGACTTCTCAAAGTTTTGGAACAGGTCGGGTTGTGGGTAAATCATACATTCATGTGCTTTTATTTTATTTTTGTCAATTTGAGAACTCACAACATCAAAATCCAACACTTACATCGCTTGACATCAGACCGCTCAGTGGTTTTGAATCCCGGTGGGAGGAAGACAAGATGTGCAGATTTTTTTCCCTGGCCATTGGTAACCAGAGTGGTTTTAATGCCCTTGTGCAGGTACATGATGTCCCCTCTGTCTTTCCCCAGACCATCCTCATTCCTTGGCTGTAACCAGGTAGTATCCAACAACACTAGTTGGCTGCAGGAATGTGTTTGCAGGCCACACCTCTAGTTATTTTCTCCTAAATAATCTGCCTCTGTGTCAGTTTACTTGATATTCTTACTGTGATTGGTGAACTATTTGATAGCTCATCTCATAGTAATGCCTAACCAGTTGGGTTATAAAACAATATCCCAATATTTTTTAAACATCTCATAGAGTATTGTTCAAACCATCATTTGAAAATGAAAGGAACACGGCACAGCTGCAAATTCACCAGGACGCGGCCGTCCGCCCGAACTGACTGGAAGCTGGTTAATCAGAGAAGCAGCCAAAGAGTCTATTTGGTGTTTATATCTGCAAGAGCTGGAGAAATCTGTTGACTGAACAACTACGTGTTGCTCCACATATCTGACACACATGAAGGAGTGACCCGAAGAAAACCAGAGTCCCTTTAAAGTTTGCCACGACAAAACAAACATTGGCTGGAGGTGTTTTGGTCACAATTGAACTTTAAGGCTTACAGGCAAAACTAACATTGCACAGCATCCTAAAAATATCATCACAGAGGGACATCATCATGCTGTGGGAATGCTTTTCCTTATGGAAGCTCCTAAGAGTGGATGCATCAATGGATGGAACTAAATATGGGATTAAAAAAAACTGTTTAAAGAGACTGAAGCTGAGGTTCACATTTTAGCAGGATAACAACCCTGAACACACATCCAGAGTTTCTATGGAATGGTTTCGAGTGGTCTAGTCAAAGTCCAGACCTAAATCAATTTAAGAATTTGGTAAAACTTGCAAAGTGATGTTCACAGATGTAGATATATCCTCAAAGACATAAAGTTGTAGCAAAATGTGTTTCTACAAAGTTAATTAAATACTGAATGTTTCATTAAAAAAAAAAACAAACTGTTATGAATCATGTTGTGCAAAAAAAAGTATCTTTTTCCATCTATCTATTCACTATTAAACACTACTTTATGTTGGTGTCACATAAAATCTAGATGGAGACAGATTAAGGTTTATGGTTTTAATGTGGCTGCATGTTGCTCTTTCAATTTGGAGAGACTCAGACGGAGAAAAAACAGCGATTAAGAGGTTTATTGACATGCACAAATTTAAAAGTTCTTTAGCGCTCGGGCCCCGGCTGAGGACATCGAGCTGTGAATTGCGATAAGCTCGGATGAGCATTCCCGATGTAGGTTAGGGATGTCATCCCCCGGGACCCGACACTGGTGGTGGAGGTCGGTGGATGATGAGTGCCTGGAGAGCCGGGAGGTGGAGGTGGAGAAGGGGTGGAGGAGGGTTGAGCACGGCTGGAAAGCGGAAGACGCCATGGATGGAGGTCCTTATCAACTAGGCCTTGGTCGGTGATTGGACGTGACGTGGCTTGGTCCAAATGAAAAACATTTTTATCTAGGAACAAGTATTCAATCAGATATCTTTATTCCAGGTTTTTTTTTTTATCTTGAACAGTAGGTTCAAGGTACTGATGGACTGTGGAGATTTAATCAATTATCTATAAAATCAACAGATTTGGCTAAAGAAATCAGGCCATTCAACCAAAGCTAAGTGTGTTTCTAGAGAACGTGTCATGTTTGTAGGGTGATGATTCTACCTCTGTTCCTCAGTGCACATCTGCACATTGATCTGCGTGACTCGAGGCAGTTTTCACTGCTATCAGTTCTCTCAGTGATGCAAATGACCCTTACCGCGGGCGTTTGTTTGGCAGGTCAACGCTTCATTTTCCTCTACGCTCAATGCAAAGCATCCGACTCTGTAACAACACAGACCAGAGAGGTAGAAGCTTTAGAAGTGCAACGCAAAAGGATGATTGTGCATTTGGTTTTCTCTTAAATTCACATTTTCGGAAGAGCCTCAAATGTGTTTAGTCCACATATTTCTAAGTGGTGACGGAGAAATGAATGGAAATGAAAGCAGGACTCGTTGGGAGGGTTACCGTCAAGAAAAAAAGGGAAGAAAGGCATCTGTAGATCAGATTTGCATACTTTACAAAAAAGTATGCAAGTAAAGAAAAATCATTCAAAGGCCCTTAGAAAACTTTGAGAATTAACTCAAGAGTAAAGAAAATCTGACTCTTCAGAAAAAGCCTAAATCATTCAAAACCTTTGCTCATTGGAGACAAACAAAGTGCTTGTTCTGGCTCTCACTTGATCTTGACACCTCCCGCTGGTGTCCAACTCGACTCCTCAGATCAGGCTTTGACCACAGCCCAGCTTAGTTGTTCTGCCTGCAGCTGATGTGTTTTCAGCACTTTGTTGTCAGTGCCATCCCATTAATTTGCAATCTGAATCCACGGAGAAACCAGAGCACGTTACAGGGCTTCCACCGATGTCGGGCTGCAGGCTGAACCTCCTTTTCACAGCCAACGCAGAGAGATGAGAGCGTGTCACACAAGCAGAGGAGCTCAACCATTTCTGAGGATTTTGGGGCTCATCTTGTTGTAAATCTTAAACCAAAAGCATTTAAAGAGAAAAAATTGAGAAGAAGCATGCTAATTTCACACCAACAGTGTCACAAATATTTGAATTTATATTGGAGCTGACCTCATTGTACTCAAATTTTTTTCAAAAAAGAAAAAAAAAATCTCTTCAAAATAAAATCAGGTTAATATACAGCTCCGGGAAAAATAAGAAACCGCTTAAAAGGATCAGTTGTTCTGGTTTTACTTTTTATATTTATATGTTTAAGTAAAATGAACATTGTTCTTTTGTTCTATGAACTACTGACAACATGTCTCCGATATTCCAAGCAAAAATGTAGTATTTATTTTGCAGAAAATGAGAAATAACGAAATAACAAAAAAGATGTACTGTAGAGCTTTCAGGCCTTAAATAATGCAGAGAAAACAAGTTCATGTTCATTTAGAAACAACAATACTAATGTTTGAACTCAGGAAGAGTTCAGAAATCAATATTTGGTGGAATAACCAGGAGGTTTAGTGGTCTCTTAATTTTTTTTGAAGAGCTGTATATTCAGCCCCCGGAATCATTACTTTATAGAAACATAATTTTGCATAAATGTCAGCTGTTGGTGTTTTGTGGTACCAGCTTTGCACATGTCAAGGGTCCAGGATATTGTTTTATAATCTATCCTGCTGGAAACTTCTTCACAACTTCACCCTGTTTGGTCTCTATGCTCCTTGTTCTCCATTAAACCTCTTAGACCTTCACAAAACAACTGGATTCATACAGTTAGAAAACGTCTGGCATCATTTTATTACATTGGCTGTTATTTAGGAAATTCAAATAAAAGAGGGGTAGATTTGTTAAAAATGATTGGAAAACTATGTATTATTTATCTTCCACTTCACACTCATGCACTGCTTTGTGTTGGTCTGTTAGATAAAATCCTCCAAGAATGGATTAAAGTTTCCACTTGTAACATGACAAAATGCTAACAAAGGTGCCATTTACAAATCTGGATCATCATAAACAGGAGTGTAAAAATTGAAGCCCTGGGCCATTTGTGGCTAAAATGACAAATGTGAAGTTCAGCAAAACATTTTTGTCTTTTATTAAGCATGTTTTTTTTGGGTGGGTTCATATCCCAAAGATCGATTCAATTCTGTAAAATACAACAAATGTTTTCAGACAAAGAGTGACACTTACATTGTTCTAATTCTCAAGAATAATCGTCCCAAAAAAGTAGGAAACTGCAAAAATCTTTTTCATATGTTGCATCTACAGTTATTTATAAATCAAAAACAAAGCTGCTTTGTTTCATTTAAATACTTTGTGTTTAGCAAAAGTCTAAAATAACATTCCTGATTCGAAACCATGTTTTTCCATCTTTAATCCATGTGCCGGTAGACGAATCTAAACGGCGGAATGGCTGATGATTGCTCACACAAACTCTTTCTCTCTAGAGGCCGCAGCGACTGATTCTGAGCCCAAACCAGAGGAGGCACCTGGTGAGCAAACGCTGCGTTATCACGATTTACTATTTTTACATCACGGTGCACAAAACAAAACCGTATGAGCACCATTGTTCTCAGATACCGTCTCTGTTTGCGTTTCCAGCGCCCAGCGAGTGAAGCGTGACGTACCTGACCACACGGATGAGTTTGCTGGAAGAGGCGCTCCCCGTCCGTATGCATGAGTGGGAGTGGGAGTCTGAGTGTTTGTGTGGAAGAAACACATGCCTTGTTGCCAAGATGCTGACCCTGATGATGACCTCTTTCATTCAGGGTTCCTCTGTCACCATTGTGCCTTTTCCCCCTCCTCCCCTTCTTGATGATACACAACTACAGTTTTTACTGTACATAGATATGTTGATTGGAGAGAAGTTTAGATAAATCACTATACTCAATATTTATTATCTGTATAGAAATGTTTGACTTGGATTAGAATCTATGCAGATTTTTTTCTACAAACTATATTCTGACAAAAACCATAGTTTATTTTTACCAATTTAAATATAGAGGTGGCCTTCTTTAATTTGATGTACTATTGTTAGTACATCAAATTACTAAGGTCCTGGAGAAATAAACGCTGCCTTTGCTGAATTAAATAAGAATATTCCTACGTCTCATAACGATGAAAGCCTGAAATTTGTTATAAGCTGTGAACTGTCACATAAATTAAAAAGGCAGTATAAAAAAAAATGACGCTCAAGACGTTTGTTTCTTTGAATCAACACATTACGACATTTAAGTAGGAATTACCACTTTATTTGCTGCTTCTGTTAATAATTTTATGTGTGAAAATTACAACAAAACAAAGAGACAAACATTGCTTTAAGATTATCTCACTTGTGTACATCAAACTGGAAAAATCTTGATTGGTGCCTTCAGCATCCTTTACAGCGACCTGTTTTAAAGATTTCTCATCTTGTTCAGCCGTTGAGGGTCCCAGCTACTGTTTGGTTTAGAAACACAATGCTGCCTCTTCGGGAAAACCTGAAATAATTGGGCACCTTGTTGCTTGGCTACAACTTGTTTGGGACGCGGTCGGCTAGTCAGGAGTCGGAGAGAGGGCCGAGGACGGCGATCGCCTCGATTTCCACCAGCGCACCCTGCAGAGGAGACAAGACAAGGTTCCATGCATGCAAGCATTTCTATAAGAACCGTTTAAACTGAATTAAACTAAATTTGATCAAATTTGCAGCTCAACATGTAATTTTCGTTGCTCTAGACCAGGAAACGCTCATGTAATTAATATGAAAAATCCTTTTGGAGCTAAGCTTTGCTGAAAAGATGTATTCTTGTTGTTTAAATAAAATGTCACACTTCTCAAATAACTAAAAATATATACTTGACTGCATAATTTTGCAGTTGAGAATTGTTTCGTTAAGTCGGTATGTTGCATTAGCAACATATAACACGTTAGGATTAGTACTGTATGACAGGAACCTACAATTAAGGAACTGATTTGCATTATTTACCAAACAGGGTGACATTATTTAACCTGTTTTAAAAATCCTCTAAAAGAAAAAAGAAAAATGTAATCTTCCTAAAAACTGCTCAAAAATATTTTCTGATATTTTTCCCCATTTGAAACAAGTTGATCTTGTAAAGCAAAAATATTCACATCAATATAAAAGTTCTGAGGGACTTTAACCCTCTGAAGTATATTTACATAGACACTGCTTTTAATTTTAAAAAAAGTCTAAAAAAATACTATATAAATACTATCATTTGCATAAAATACTGTACGTAGTTTTTGATTATTGTTGTTAGTCATTAAATGGGTCAATATTTGCTACAAACATTTTCTTACCTCATTCATTCGTTTGTTGGATTGAAACAACGTGACTTTTTGTTGTTAGTTCTTTTTATATTTTGCCAATTTAAGGAACTGGCATGGCAAGTGTAAAAAAAATAAAGAAGTAAAAAAACAAATAGCACAAAATTCTCTTAAGAGCAAATACAACTTGTTCATGGAACAGATTGTTTCTCTATTCAGAGGTCTCAGTTTGATATATTTTCATTCAACACTGGCAGAGGAAACAAATATTTTCTGTGATAATCTAAAATAACTACGAGCCTTGCAAATCTGAATCTTTACAGCTTCAATTAAAGTCCCTGAAACTGCAGGAAAATTGCTGCAGTGCTTTTAATAAACATCATTTCGGTAACAAACCAACCGAAGAGGTTTTATAGACAGTTAATGCAGAGATTAATTAGCGAGCCCATTCGTATCCTTAAATGCGGTCATATTTAAAAATGAAGCAGACGAATCTGCAGGTTTGGATCGGTACTCACTCTGGGCAGAGCAGCAACCTGGTAGGCAGCTCTGGCAGGAAAATTAGTGCTGAAAACTGGGAGAAAGGAAGAAAACAACGTTTATAGCTGCTTATTAAGGATGTTTTGTGTTTTGCTAAAATAATTTTTTAAACATCTTTTTAATAATGAATAAACTCAGCCTCAAATAATCCTTACTTCAGCCATTAGTTGTATTTGTTTCACTGTGAAGTCAGAGATTATCAGTTTGGCTCATGTGTAACACCAGATTAAGGCAGATAAACATATTTTTTATACGTTTCATAGGGAAGAGGGGCTGAAATGTAAAAGGGCTCTTCAAGCTGGAGGAAAACGCTATGAATTAACCTAATATATATACTTTATTACCTTTTGTTTGTTTCTATGTCAAATTTTTCAAAAAGGAGATAAACTTATTGAAAATTTAATCAATATTTGAGTACAAGTGGAAGTTTAAGAGCAGGGATAATAATCTGATGAACTGCAGAATCTGGCTTTGTTGTATTTAAATGTTTTAAAAAAAAAATCTAAACTAAAGCTTCTCTACCTTTTTTTAAAGGTCTTCTAAAGCTTTTCTGTGGATTTTGACTGCCTTTCATCTTATTATTTGCTTCCAGTTTAGTGCTGGCTCCTGGCTAACATAAAGTAGAGGACAAAAATAGAAAGTGTCACATTTTACATTAAGAGCGTTAATAAAATAATTAAAATCTGACTCGGTGAAAGCAAAATATTAAGAAGTGAGGGATTATCCAAGACTTTTTCCCATTACTATAGTTATGTTTGGTCACTTTGACCAAATTAAAGGGGTCATTTGGATTTCCTTTGGTTTGCTCCGGACACTTCCTTTCTGCTTCCTCCCTGCAGAGTCAGGGAAAGTTTCCTGGTTTGAATTGGACCTGCAGGGAGGCAGGAGCTCGGCGCATCGAGTCATTGTCCCGAGGAGCAGTGCTTGCTGGGAAAGGTTGGGTTACATCAGCGTGCCTCTGTAGCGGTGTCCACTTACAACTCTGGACTCAGCCGGTTCCATTACACCGGACTGTTGTAATCCAGGAGGAAAAGCCCAAACACTTCCACTGCACTGATACAGCAGAGGGAGAACTAAACGTCAGATTCGGAGTCAAGGGTCACAGTCGATGCTTTGGTAGACCAACATTGATGCCTTGCTGCAGGGAGGTCCAGGGTTCAATTCCCATCCTGTTATCTCTGTGCATGTTTCTGCCTCTTCTTTTACTTCCTCTCCAAGTTCTGCAAACTTTGTCACATTGTCCTTAGCTATGACTGTACAGATGGGATAATATCACTAATAATGTATTAATAATAAGAATGTATTTTTTTTGGAGTATTGCAAGATAAATTAATATTTAAAATAATTACTTTAAAAAATGTTGTTAGAAGTTAAATCAAAGTTTGTATTTTTATTATTAATAGCATTATTTGAATGTAATGGTTAATATCTAAAAAAAATAAATAAAATGCTGACTGTTCAGTTTTTACTGGACAGAGACATCAGTTCTCATTATTTCGGTTAATAGCTGTGGTATACGTCAGGTACAACACGCGTCTCTCTCTCTAACAGCTGCAACGTTAAATAAAAACGGAAATTTTTGATCTGGTTTCCCAATAATTATGTCTTCAGCTTTAAAATAAACGAAGCAATATAGGATTTTGTGAGACTGATGTGTGGTGGAGTCACTTCAAACTCTTGATATGTAATAATGAGTCTGTGAAATCTGATTTAATAACTATTCATGAACCATTTCAACTGTCTTTATATGTGTATTTTAACTTGTTTGCATTTAACTGGTCTGTTTATATATACATATATATATATATATATATATATATAGTACAATCAAGATTTCTTTGCATTGACTTATTGGATGTAATACATAACGCTTTTGAAACTAGCAATTTGGTTTAGGTAATATTTAGTATATTTTACAGTTCATCCATAAAGCAATTCATGTTTGTGTTTTTTTATTGTGATCTTAGAATGTTATAAATCCAGCTTTTATTTGTAATGCATGTTTTATGTTACAGAACTGAACAAGATGAGCAATCACTAGAAATTCCCATCTAGGTTGACGTTTGCATAATACACACACACACTTAAAAAATCTTTTTAGAACTCAAAATGAAGACATAAAGGGAAAAACAACATCTGGGATTGATAAAGTGTTATTAAACACATTCAAATGCTTTATTTAATTGCAACAAAAGCCATTATTAATTTACATGGAGTTGGGAGCTACTCAGGAGAATAAGCTATTGATGCTTTTGCTTAAAATTAATCTAAATTTCCCATCTATCATATTAAATACAGACTTACAAGTCTTGTAGACGTCGTTGACGGAGTTGAAGTCGTTTATGTCCTTCAGCAGCACTGTGGTCTTCACAACTGAAGTGAAACAATTTGGGATTTTGAGTTCAACGTTAAAATCAAGCGATTAAATTACAAAGGAGGCAACCGACAACAGACTATGCAGAATGTGTAAAGTCTGACCGTTACTGTAGTCACAGCCTGCAGCTTTAAGGATTTCCCCCATGTTGCTCAGAGCCTGAGTAGAAAGGGAAAGGAGACTGAAGACTGTCTAAGAGTAAATAGTTCAATCTGAGGCCGGGTGAAGATGTCTTTCTGTTTGTGGGTCACCTGTTTGGTCTGAGCCTGAACTCCTCCATCCACCAGCTGACCGGAGGCCACGTCCATCCCAATTTGACCCGAGACGTACATGGTTCTGTCCGCCACCACCGCCTGGCTGAGTGGGACACACAAACACAGACGAACTATGTGAAGATGTGGACATTTTAGCAGACAAAATGTGACGTCTGGGGCTTTTCAAGTACATAATAATTGATTCTTTAATGTGAAAGTAAAATAATTCACAACAAACTGACATGAATAACTTAATGTGTATTAGATCTACCAGTAATGTCATTTAAAATAGCGCTAATCCATTTTACATTATACTAAAAGATTAAGTTGAATAAGGTTGCTACTACCTTCACTCACCACAAGGGGGCGCTTCCACCTCCCCAAATTAAGTTAAACAGCTAATGTACTAAAGAATTTCACCAATCAAGTCTAGTTTGAACATTTCAATAATACAGTTCAGGTTGACGTTATATTTAGCATCACTATTACAAAAATACTTCCAGATTTGATCCTGATTAATGTGCGGACAAAAAAAAGCAACAAAAAAAAAGCACCTGATTTAATCTGAAACAACTGATTGGCTAAAGCAAGAACACCCGCAGTTTATTCAAACGCACCTACGAAGCATTTGTTCAGTTTGCAACTTAAAAAAAAAATCCGCATTAAATAAAAACAAAACAAAGTTGCATTTTATTCTTATTTTCCAGATAAAGTGGGCATAACCTTACCTATAAATGCCCTGCCTCACCGGGGCTTTCGGTGTGTAAATGATTTTCCGAGGAGTTGCTGCCATTTCAAGTCTTGTCTGCGTCGCAGCGATTCTTCTCTACAAAGTTACACTTTTTGCACGGTGAGCAGCAGGTGAGTTCACTGGACAGGAAGTCCCGCCCCCGAGCAAACATGTGTCGTTTTTTCCCCTCCCCTAACACACTCAAACTTTCCAGATCTTGCAGCAAAGACATGAAAGCGGTGCAGATTTCTTGTTTTGAACTTCTCTTACCTGTACGGACCGATAGCAGCTGGAGCTGACGTGGTGTGAACGAGCTTTCTGTTGAGCGCAGACATGTTTTCCTCTCTCTTTTTTGCAGTGCAACTCAAGTGCTGTGGGTTGAATGGAAATGGCTGCGCAACAGCTTTTGGGAACACTGTTTTTAAAAAAAACACCGTAAAACTCAGACTGACAGCGCAGCGAGGAAGTTTACAGCGGCGTAAAAGCATGAGTGAAATGGCATTGCGCCTATAGAAGAACAATTACGGTAAAGATTACAGCTTTCATGTAGGTCACAAACCTCAGGATCAAAGTTCATTTACGAAAGTCATAGATAAGAAACCAAGGTCTGATAACTATGTGTAACTTTTATTAATTATTACATGTTCTCAAAGTATAACATACAAAAAAATAAATTAAAAAGGTTTAATGCTTACATTCCACTCTGCATCAAATCAAAAATAAAGCAGAAAAATATAACGCAAATTAACACAAACTTAAATTTATTTAATTTCGCACAAGTGACAGGGACAGCTGAGTCAGTTTCCTATTTTAATTTTTTTTTTTTAAATGAAATCAAACATAATAAATCATCTTCCATATTAACTGTGCACTTACTAGAAAAGCATCCCTCTAAAATGCAAACATGCACAGTCGAAAAGACGGCAAAACATCTGTTTGGGCAGAAATTTCAACAGTCAAGATCACGTTTAATAAATAATTAATTAAAAAAACCCCGATTCTAACACAGGAGAATCATATTCCTATGCAATTTATCGGCGCAGACTCCAGGCCCTAAAATTAAAAGGTGACAATTTACAAATTACTTAATTCTTATCGATTAGAAGGAAAACAAATCTGAAGAGAAGCAGATATGGTTTACATGATACAGTGCTGATCCCGTTTATACTGTCTGCTTATTCCAGATAAGTCAGCGAGACACAGTAACAGATCTGTTTATTCAAAATAAACAGGCGATCCACATTCATATGTAACAGAAACCTGCAAAAAAACCAAACGTGTACAAGATATTAAGACAGGATTATTTCATTCAGGGTCATTGTTAACATGAAACAGAGAAAAAGGCAAATATTTCTTTTAAAAAAAGACAGCATCTTATTTAAGGGGTCAAAGGTGTTAACAGTTTTCAAATCACCAGATATGCTTGTATTTTTGATATTGTTTTGAGAGTTTAGCCTGAAAATGTCAATAAAATGCAGCTTAAATTTAATCAGATGCAGATTACTGCAGCAGATTATCAAGTTGAATCCAGCAGAAAATAAAAAAAAATTACATCACCCTTTTTGTGTCATAGGAACTTGATAAGAAAACATCACATCAGCTGATATTAATATCAGAGGATTGGTTAAAATGCAATATTTGTTCCAGATGTAATGAATTCATACTTTGCATCCTGAAAGGATATTAGCCTGATCGAGTCTCAGTGCAGTAGTTGCTCCCAGCTGACAAAACCAGCTTATTAAAATGTAATAGACTTGAGGGAACTGGACTGAAAACAGAATCGGGAAGAGAATGTAATTAATTGCAAATGATATTTGCATAATTTCCTGATTTGTTGATGCATTTAGAAACTGAAAATATTAGTTTTGATGCTCTTAATGAATTTATAATATATATTGGTTTATTGAAAATCGGTCGATTCTGATCTCTAACGTTATTTCACCATCAATTTAGCTTTTAAAGTGTTGTTACAACTTGTCACTGCGAGATGTTTTACAGATAAACAGTGAATGCATCGCTGCCCTCTAGCTTAATAAAAGGAAAATAACCTCTGCCCAGTTTATTGAGGATTATCTTTGATTTTTAGGCACAGCTACTTTATTACAAAAGGAAGCCACATATCTGTGTGCCAACAGGTTCTATGTTTAAAAGAAAAAGAGCATTTTACCCTAAAACACTGTATTCCTTCATCGACAGAAAACAAAACGTAGCCCTGCACGACTGCTGCAGGGAAAATCTGAAAAATGAAGCAACAAAGAGGAATTAAAATGTAATTGTTGTAGTTAGATGCGATAACTACTTCTTTGCTTTAGTTTAGTTGATGTGTCTTAACCCTAATTTCTGAGACGAATCTGAAATCTAATCATTTAACAACTTCAGGAGATTTTTCAACAAATAGTTTTATTTTACTGCTTAGTCATCCTTCATCTGGATCAATTAGCAGAATAAAAGTCTCTGACTTTGAATGCATAACATCACTGTGAGCTAAGAGGATGATGTGTTTGTGTTTGACCGAAGAGGCACTAAGATACATGAAGTCTGTTAAAGCAGACGGTGCAAAAAAAAAAACAACAAAAAAAACCCCACAAATGAAAACTAAAACAAACCCAAAAGTAGATCATAAAGACTGATAAGTTTGAAGTTCTGTGGTACGTAACCCGACCTTTACAGCTTTAATATTTTCCCTCCAAACCAAAGCACGGTACAAACGTCCCGTTACTTGGCGTTTTACTACATTGCTCGTTATTTTAAGGCATTCTCAAAGTCAGCATAATTCTGATTGTCTTTGGTCATAGTCGAACCTCCACAGCATCTGATGGAGGTTATTTCCAAACTAGGCTCTGTGTTATATTTACATTAGAAGTAAAGAGTCTGAAGAAGAAAAAGGATATAAAAAAAAAAAGCACTTCATTAAATCTGCTGCTTCTACAGCTGCTCCTGCTGCAGGACTGACTTCCTTATGTGCTGATGCTGACTCCAAGGCTGACAGTTCACTGAGAAAAGAGGAAATTCCTTTTTAAGATGGCCTCGGGGTCACTTCTCTATTTTTTTTTTGCCCACAGTCCTGATCAGCGTTTACCAGAAAACGGCTTCACAGCAATTGCAGAGAAACAGACGTCATCCAGGAAGGAAAGCATCTAACTTCATTCAGAGGCCAGTTAGCAGTTAGTTGGGACATTAGAGAGGGTTTAGGTAAGAACAACATGGTGGTCTTTGTTCTCCTGCTGGGACAGAAGTTTGCTGCTGGCTTTTGGAAGGGGAGGAAGGATTGGAAGAGCCCTCAAAAGTTCTGTTGTCTTCGCTTCTTAGCATCCATTGCATCCAGGATGGGTTGCCGCTTGGCGGTGTAGCGCTGCCGCAGCTCCTCGATCTCCCGCTCCATCATGGGATCCAGGGCAGTGAGGCGCAACTGCAGCTCCTCAAAGTCCAGGTTCTTCAACTGAAGATGCACACAAAAAGAAATTGTTGGAAGGAAATCAAATATTTAGAAGGTGATCAGATACAGGCTTCACAAAACATCAACTGAAAGGATGGATGGGCGGATTGATGGACGGACAAATGGGGAGATTGATTAAAGAATAGTCAAACATTGAGGGAAGGAGAGGCCAACAATGGGCAAACAGACTGAAAGAAATTGTTTGAAAACCACAGCCAGGACACTCACAAAGTCAAAGTCTCCATCCTGCGGGACCTTCCAATTATCAGGAAAGACATTTTTGGACTGGATGTGGTAGCCAGGCTGTTCTGGCGGCTGATTGCGGTTGTAGTTTTCCTGCTGCTGAGCCGCCTTGTTGGAGTCCTGCTTATCAAAGTAGTCCATGAAGGAAGGACGTATGGGCTGCTGGGGGGTGGCATTCCCTGTGAATGAAGAGGCTCTAGTCAACATCTCAGGAAAAAAGAAATAGGCATAAAAATCTCAGACAAGCTCAAATGTATAAGTTCAAAATGTGGTTGTTTTTTGGCTTCATCTTAAGTTTGCTTCCATTGTCCTCAGTCCAGACATTACAGGCTGTCTAAGCAGTTCATTTTTTTAAATTTATAAAAATTGATGACAGCTAAAGTCAGAATGAGCATCTAGGATCATAGTTTGAACAGTAGATCTATTCAAATTATGAGTTATGATTATACAAAGCAAAAATCAAGGCAAACACTAATTACAAAAAAGTTATATTTTTAAAATTCCTTGCAAGTTGTGGAAACAGTTCCGACATCACCAGAACATGTAAGGACTTGTAAATGAAATATCATTTGAGACTCATTGGAAATTTTGACAAAGCCATGTGACTAACAATTAGTAAAGTCATGGCATAATTTAAACGGTTAAACTGGGACCATGAGATGACTGGAGCTGTGCACAAACACACAGATATTTGCAAAAACTGTAATAACCCTAAGCTTCCACTGGGGCCAAAAGCAGATGGCAAAAATCCAAATGTAAGCTAAACCCCAGAGCTACTTAACAATGAAGCTCAGGGGAAAAGAAAATTAAAGACTGGGGTCTAAATAAAAGAGAGGGGGACATGTTTGTTGCATCAACAGACACAAGTAGAGTTTATGTGGCCATGAATGAAGCTTTGATGTCATTATCTTATTGAAGGACAGCTCATAAATAAGTTTAACAAAGGCATAGATTAAATACAGTACATCTACCTTTCACAAAGTGGTGAATTGTGAAGCTGAAGAAAAATGTTACATGGAAACTTTTTTCCATCTTCTTCTTTTTCTCTACTACCAACAATAAAATCCAGCCCAACTAACTGAATAAAAAAAAAAAAAAATCATCTAATTGGTAAATAGAGTCTACATCTGTCTAATTTAATTTCAGTACAGGGTTTCTGAAGGTTTCACCAACTCAAATTTCAGACTTTAAGACCATTATAAATGCAATTTAAGATCTGTATCTCCACAGAAATGTACAAACTTTGTCCATCCAACTGACAATAAATATTTCTTCCATGATAGACGCAAAAAGGTAGCTAAGACATATTAGCAGCTAGTTAGAAGTAGCCTCAACTGACTCGAGTCACAGAACGCATTGAGGATGTCTGAGTGCAACTGAAACTTTTGCCTGACAGAAAAGTCTCATGAGAGAAAAATATATATATATATATATACATAGATGTGACTAAATAGTCCTGTCAGGATAAAATGTAAGGCCTTAGAATAACATATTAAAGGCCAGCTTATGTTTTCAATGAATTTAAGACAAAATTTTGGACATAAATGTAAGACTTCATAAGGATGCGCAAACAGTCTGCAGTATGAATCCAGTTGCTCTGTGAAGGCCTAAGAGACCATTAATTACAGAATATTAGTGAAAAAACAACAAAGAAACAACAGATGGATGGGAAGTTTAAAGAAATTTTAGGTTATTAAACAATATCATCAAAGCAGATTCAAACTCTAGAATGACACAGTCAAAGTCCAAACATAAATCCAAAGAAGAATGTGAAAACTGATGATCACAGACACTCTCCAGTCAACCTGACTAAACTCAAGTCATTTACAAAGCAAAATGGGTCAAGATTTCAGTCCTCTGATGTGCAGAGCTCGTAGAAACAAATCATGCAGCTGTGATTGTAGCACAGGTTGGATTTACAAAGTCTTGACTCAAGATGTGGCTCAATTCAACTGCAAACCACATTTCTTTAGTCTGTGGTGAGAAAACGTTCAAAAGGTTCTTTAATTACCCCCTTAGTTTTGCAAAGCATCATACATGATTCTTTTAATACACCCAATGACAAAAAACAACCAACAGAACCCACAATGAACATCGTCTCAATCTGGTTTCTAAAAAAAGTTCTGGAGAATAAAATGTTTTAAATTGTCTTACTTCTCATTGACCCTTGGTCTTCCTCCTCCTCTTCGTCGTCACTGTTGATGACCATGGTCCCCAGGTCGGACTCCAGCATGGTGCTGCCATGTTCAATCATGGTTTGGGCCCCGTCGCTCATAGTGCTGGTGGCCCGCATGGTCCCAGCACCCTCAGAGCCCGACTTCACCATGGTGTGGGAGTCCACCTCCGTCTCCTCCTCCTATGAGGAGAGAAAAAAAATTACATAATAATGAGCCGTCTGCTGGATTATTATTTCCCTGGAAACGTAATATTATCTCAGGCAGACTCCTACAGAGTTATCATCCTCCTCCTCCAGCTCTCTCTGCTGCTCCTGCTGCCTCTTGGCTTTCATCTCCATGGCCTCTGTTATCAGATCTCTGAGGATCGTCACAGGTTTGGCCTGGCTGATGAACGGATGCTGCAAAACAATAAAAGTCTTATTTTGAAGTCTATAAATATGTTCAGATCAGTTTGTATGCGAGATATTCATATAGATGAGTGTGGTATTTTGTTATCCTGCTCCAACCTGTAGAAGCTGTGTTGCTGTTGCTCTCTGCTCTGGGTTTTTGACCAAACACTTTTTGACAAAGTCTGTGAAGTCTTCTGACCAATGTTCCGACTTCCTGAACGTAGGAGGAGGGTTGGTGGGGATCATGAAGATAGCCTGAAGGGAAGACGCAGGGTCGCAGAGGAGAACAAAGAATTACAACTGATTGCAAGCACCAGCTTATTTAAAAAAAAAAACAACAAAAAAAAAACAAAAAACTGTGGACTTACTCTCATCGGGTGGATGTCAGCATAAGGAGGTTTCCCCTCTGCCATTTCTATAGAAGTGATGCCCAGAGACCAGATGTCTGCTACGCAGTTGTAGCCGATCTCCTGGATCACTTCTGGAGCCATCCAGAATGGAGTACCAATCACAGTGTTTCTTTTCGCCATGGTGTCCTTTAGAAGGAAAATATATCAAGAGTATTACTTCAATTCACATGATTAAAAACCAGCAAAAGACCTAAAGATCGAAATGAATGATTTAACACATTCTAAATAAAACTACAGTGGTGGTTACCTTTAAACTGAGTTTAAAATATTGCAAGTCATTAATAACACATTTACAGTTAAGTGTTTTTACTTTCATTTTTACTTAATTTCCATGAACAAAAACCAGAAAGACTAAAAGACTCAAGTTAATGTTATGACACATTTTAAAGAAAAATACAATGCAAGTTACCTTTAAAGTGTGAATTTAAAACAATGCAAGTCTTTAATTATACACCTACAGACAGTATTTACAGTCAAGTGTTCATAACGCAAAAGGTGTCAAATTTTAAAAGAACCAAAATAAGGAGGGCCATAACCGAGAAAGGATTTGAATTTTTATTTTACGAATAATGTGAAAAGTTTGATGTTCTGTATTCAGACGCCCTTAGACGTCACTTTGTAGCTCCACCATTTGCTTTTAGTTTAACCCTCCCTCCAGCAGTCCTCAGAGATTGGGTCATTTTGACCCCACAAGTTTTTTACTCTGTATGCGGGCACAGAAGGTCATACTGACCTCACATGCATTTTTACGAGTTTTTTTTAAATTTGATGTTGTTTTGGGAATTGACGGTCTGACAGGATAAGTCCCCATCACTCCACCTACAATTTTCTAGTGTCTGATCGTGACATCTACTGTGCTCCTCCTGAGTGTTGCGCCAAGACTGCAGGAGGAAGGTTAAAGTGCCTTGTAACTGCTTTCCTGCAATTAATAAATCTCTTTCAGTTGGTTTATTTTACCGTTAACTGCCCCGCAACTCCAAAGTCAGCCAGTTTGGCGTGACCCTCAGTGTTGAGAAGGATGTTTCCTGCCTTAATGTCACGATGGATCTTTCTCATAAAATGAAGGTACTCCAGACCCTTTAGCGTTGACTTGAGGATAGTGGCAATCTCATCTTCTGTCAGCTGGTGTAAGAGAAAACCAAGACAATAATAGGATGAGATAAACACAAAGAACCATTAAAGTGACGCATCTATGACATCTATTTATACATGAGATTAAATGTGATGGTGGTGTGTCAGTTAATAAAGTATTTGTTAAAAATTCCTTTAAAACACAACAGGTCAACTACATGAACTGTAACGTGGGTCAACTGTACAGACAAAGTTATAACACACAGTTTTGTTTCGCAGTCTGATGATGTCTGAAACAGATCCAGCTCCACAGTACTCCATGACAATCCAGAGGTCCGTGTTCTTGAAGTAACTTCCATAATATTTTACAACATAAGGGCTGCAAGGAGAAAAAAAATGCGGTCATAAACAAAAACTTCAATTTGAACAGTAAGAGCATTAGTTACAGAAATAGAAACCCAAATTAAAAACCTAAAGAGATGATTAGACCTTCAGCAGCTAAGACTTTGTGTACAATATTGATGATTTGTTTCATCAATATTGTACAAAAAAAATTACCCAAAAATTTGGGTAATTTTTAGTAAAGCAATGTGGCAGCCCTACCTATCACATTGCTGCATGATTGAGATCTCCTTGATGATTTCCTGCAGATCGGACTCCACAGGAACCTGCTTGATGGCCACCACCTGCCCCGACTCTTTATGGATGGCCTTAAATACGCTGCCATAGGAGCTAAACACACACAAGTTACAGGAAACATTTCATAAGGAAAACTACCAACAGCCAGTCGTTAAAAAGAGTGGAAAGGAGAACACTTCTTACCCTTCGCCAAGTTTCTCCAGAACATCAAACACTTCCTCTGGCTGTTTGGTCAAACTGTCCTCACTCAGCTTTTTCAGCTTACTGCAAAATGAAACAAGTCATCTAATGACCTCAGTGATGCTGATAACATCTACTCCAATAATGACAGATCCGAAATGTTTGGGTTGATGCAATATGATAATGATGACACTTAAAAATGTGCATCGTTATTTATGGATTTTACCCCTTCAATGGGAAAAACTATAACTGACAAGATAAAGATAGTATTGGTTAACAGTCAGGGTAATAATAAAAATGCCCTAAAAGTCTAAAAAAGAAGATGTAACCTTATTAACGCAACACATAAAACACTTCCAACAGACTTTGGTTTCCTCAACATCAAGCACGTATCGTAATATTTCAAATATTTTATTGCGATTCAATAATTTATTTGCTATTCTCGGATAAAAAAGAAAATCAAAATCCTTTAAACGACCATAACCTCAATGGTTACTCAAACAAACATTAAACGGAAAGCATATTAACAATTTTAATGTGGCGTCCGTGATTCATTTCTGGTCTTATTGTCGATATTTTGAGTCGAAACTTTAAAATCAAAGTGAAGCTAACTAAGTTAGCTTAGCATAAGCTAGCTGAGCTACCGCGTACATTAACAAATCTTAACAGCTCTAAATGACGGCTTCGGATATGCCCACAAACCTTTTTGGCGCTGACGGCTCCATGACGCTAACCCTTAAAATCTAAAAAAAACAACAAAAATATGAACTTATGATGCCGGCTAAGTCAGGAGCAGAAAAGATACGGACATTGTCCGCAAACTAGCCTGTTTGTCATAAACTAGTGGAGGGCCAGCTGAGGGGGAGCTCCTCAAACGATGGATACTTTTGCGGTTTCAACGGCACCACACCGCCGCCTTTCGGAAAGGAATGCAATGACAGAATTAGCCAAGGATACTCGGAAAACGCTGATAACTAAGTTATCACAATTAAAACCCTAAGTGTGTTACCTATGGCAATGATTTATCTAGAAAAAAATAATATAAGAACGTTATACGTCAAGCGCAAACCTTGAAGAAACGTTTCATCAAGAAACATTTCCTTTTACCTCTTTTTAAGAAACATTAATTTTTAAATCTATTTTTTGTCATTTGTTTGAAAATTATTTTCTTTTTGCATTGAAGAGATTTAACACATTACATTTAGATACACATTTTACACCGGTAAGATTTATACATTTATTAATCATTTTTAAATACGTCTTAGTACAGCTGGGGGCGCTAATGTGCGTCTAAAATGGCTTGCCGTAAAAGGCAAAGAAGAAAACCGGAAAGTACTACGACGTCATTTGTGCGCATGGAGAGTCAAAAGTAGGGGTAAACAGCTAGCATATAGAAAGGTAAACAGGAACTTTTTATTATCATTAGGCCTTTCTTTTGTCTACTATAGACGTACTTTGTTATAATTGCGTCAGTAACAGCATGTAAATAATTGTGTAGTTTGCTTAATAAGCTGATTGATGTACACTGACCCTATAAGTAGCACCATGCTGTTTCTGTTAGCATGCTGTGCTAAAATTAGTTCGTATGTGGCGATATTAGGAGGTTTCCTCCCTATTTTTGCAGGATAAAATGGACGCACAGAAAGATCTACAGCCGCCCAAACAACAACCGATGATCTACATCTGTGGAGGTAATCAGCTATCGTTACCGATTATATGGAAAAACATGTTTAGAGGTGGCTAGCTAAGCTAGTACAACATATAAACGCTGTTTATTTATATTAAGCTGTACAGAAAATAATTGTGAGGCACACATACATCTAAAAAGTTGAATGTTTTTTTTTTTAATCACTCGTTTCTCAAAGTGAATTCACGCTTTCGTCACACTTAGAGTAAAAATATTTCAGGCATTTATGTCTTGTAGTCTGAGGAGTAATACTTACAGAGGATCAATGGTCGGTGCAGACTGTTGCTCCATATTTACTCAAATTACTCCGTTCAGGCCACTCAAGTTCCTCCGCTCCAAACTCATTCCTTCAGGTTTCTTTATGGTGCTTGATTATGTTCTGGTGTGTCTAATTGGAGCAGAAATGGGCCCACCCCCAATTTGCTTCCACAAAATCAGAAGTATAAAAATATTCTTAAAATATTTTTGGGATTCTTGATTATTAAAAGTTCATTTCACTTAAACAAAGGGGTAACGTTAAATGTACAGAATCATACATCTCTAGTAAAAAGCATGATCTTTTTTTTAAAGGAATTTATTAAGGAATTTATCAATCAGCGGTACATCCATATTATCTTAAGCTTCAGTGTGTGTGATTTTGATTTTTTGAAGTTGTATCACCACCAGAACTTGAAATGTCTAATTGCCTACTTGTACTTTTTGAGTAACTGTTGCAGACACATTATTCACTTTTGTTTAATTACAGCAATGTGTTAAATAAATGTATCTAAAATAGTATTAAATCTCAGTGTCTGAATCTGAAATGTTATCTCTTCAAGGTTGAACATTTTTTTAGTTATTTACATTAGCTTCAATTAGCTTTAAAATAATTAATTGAGTCTTATTTGTCTATAATGATAATTGATGTTTTTATTATGGTGTCATGCCTCTGATCATGCTGGAGGAACCGATCTGACTCTTTTTTTCTTTCTTTCTTTCTTTTTTGCAGAATGTCACACTGAGAATGAAATTAAAGCTCGTGATCCCATCAGATGCAGAGAGTGTGGCTACAGGATCATGTACAAGAAGAGAACAAAGAGATGTATCCTTTTCCTGGGTGTTTGTGTGGGAGACAGCCATAAGATGTCTCTAGCTTCATATTAAAATCAGATGTGTAAATTCACTGCTACTCTTTCTGCACATTTCCTCAATTCTCTAAACCCAGTGGTTGTATTTGATGCCCGGTGAAGAAGAGAAGACAGATTTGACTTTAGTTGTTGTTTTTTTTTACTGTTTTTCTTGTGTATCACCATGTAAATAAACAGTCTCTCAAGCCTGGCATCCGCTATCCCTCTCTTTTTAAAAAAAAAAATCTTTTAAATTAATTTTACAAAGGAGTAACGTGTGAAAATGTTCTCCTTTTTTAAAAAATTTTTTCAGAAATTGATCAAATGACTTTCTCACAGTTGTTCACTGTGTAAAATATAAAAAAAAACACAACTCCTGTTCTTGCTGTACGTCTTGAGTTGTTGCAGGAAGTACAGTCTTTGCTGGGCTTTCTGCGCTACAGTTTGTACCTCCAACAGGTTTTGAAAAAGGGTTGTCCGGATTGTGCCTGCTGATAATCCAGGGGTATTATACCAAGATTGTCAATTTATTTATTGTCTGCCCCTGTTTATAATAGGGGTGGACTTTCAGAAGAGCAACACAATGAAAAACAAAATCAGATTGTTTTTAGTAACGCAGTAAATAAACAGAAAAAAACTCTTACAACCAGCTAAAGCACATTGTTTAAACTATAGTCATGAAAATATCTGGCAGTGACTGACGGTTGACAGGTTAGAATTTGATGGTAAATTAAAGGAAACTTTTGAGGTGCTTTAAATGCTAAAGGATGTGGGTTTCATTTGACCATCTCTAATTAAAATCTTGGATATTTAATTGATCGAGCTTTACTATTTTGTTTTATGCTAAGCAAACTTTCTTGAAAACACAATTTAACATGTACGAGGGCTCAATTGTAGTGAGAAAACAAAAAAACTGGATTTTCTGTGCTGTTGTGGCGTCATCTAATCAACTTTGTGTCGTATTTCTAATTAATTTTGACAAATAGCTTTGCCTGCTAAATGAGTGTTGACAGAGGGAGCGGTGGCGCGGACAGTGGTCCCTCTTTCATGCTAGCACCGCCCATGCCTTCAGCAACGAGTCTTCCCCATCACTTTGCCTGCTGCAGCATCTCTGCACTGCTGTGGCTCACCCCACCCCCACCCGCTCTGACGTCACTTCTGACACCTCCGATCGGAGGTGTGTCCAGCAGAAATCCCGCTGCCAGTCCACGGATGTAGCTGCGGCTCTGAGCGAGACCGAGAAGCAGGGAGGGAGGAAGAGTTTGGACGCACTGCGGAGGGGAGTGCAGCCATGGGGAACGCGCAGGAGAAACCCTCCGGCAGCGGCGGAGGAGCGACGCCGAGGCGGGACAACCCGCGGACTCACGGAGCTCCCGGAAAGGAGGTCGCCAACGGCGCTCCGAGAGAAAACAGCCCGGCAGGTGGGGAAGAGGAGCCGCAGCAGCAGCAGCCGGACAGCTCCGGGGTGGATAGGAGTTACCTGGATGCTCCGGCCGGAGCTTTGCCTCCTCACCTGGCCCGGCTGAAGAATGAGGGGAACTACCTCTTTAAAAACGGCCAGTTTGGAGACGCGCTGGAGAAGTACACCCAGGCTATAGATGGATGCTCTGAGGCAGGTGAGAAACAGTTCAAATCAACCCAGAAGACAAAAAAAAAACTCTTTAGCACTTTGATAAATTGTCATAATTACGTTTTAATACCCCCAAGCGTTTAAACTGACCTCATCTTAGCAACTCAAATATTTTGGGGATTTCTGCTTAAAAATAAATATATTTAGCGATAATAGCTTAAGTGGGCTTTTAATACTAGTCTATTTCTCTGTACTGTTTATTGTAACTATAAGCAGCAGCTGGATGGCTCACTAAATTGATGCTCTTTTTACCTCCCAATGGCAATAAGATTAGAGTTGGCTCTGAATGTAATTTGGCTTCATAGTTTACTGCATAAAACAGTAGCTTTGTATTATGACATTGCTTATTATAACTGTGCCCCCCTGGCATTCAAATACAGAGTAAATATGACTCTGAGCTCACCTGTCAGACATCATGTGTCCCAGGTGACTTATGTATGCAGATGTCATGTTACAACTAAAAACAGTTTGCATTTTTCAAATTCATTTCAATAAACATCTTCAGACAATTGTGGACTTCATTTACTCCAATACCTCTTAATACAATCCAGTTTATGAATGCCATCCCCATTGTGAAACACGGTGGTGGCATCATGATGCTGTGTGGGATGCCTTTTTTCAGCAGGGAAGCTTGTCAGGGTTGATTGGAAGATGGATGGAGAAGCTATTGGAGAGCATATCAAATCATGTTCTTATTTTAAAACGGTCTAGCCAAAGTCCAGACCTACATCCAACTGGGAATGAGGGGCATAACATGGACATTGCTGCCTCCTTCCAATCTTGCAGAGTTTGAGTTACTCTGAAAGGAAAATTAGTTGCAACATTGGTAGTAACAAACCTCTAATGACGCTGTAACGGTAAAGTATGGTTCCGCAAAGTTTTGTTCTTAAGGGGATTTAGCAAGAATGCATGGCACACTTTTTGAATTATTCTTAAAAATGTAGAAACAATTTAAGAGCACAAACCTTATCTTCGTGACTTTGCATCTACATCATTTCAAGAGGGTTTTAAAAAAGTAAAGTTGACATAATTTTCCAAGCTAACTGGCACTTAGAGGAAAACACTAGCAGTAATAGCTTATTGTTTCCTAAAAGACAAAATCTCTATCTCATTTGTTTTGCATGCAAAGGTACTATTAAAAAGTCTTGTTCTGCTTCCTGCCAAGAAACTGAGAGAAAATTAAGAAATCACTCAACACCAGGAGCTGAGAGCACATCCAATAATTTGTTCACATTTTTAAACTGATTTAACTGATTAAAGTGAGCCAGTGTTATCAGTTTGTGGAGGAATATTTAAAAGAAGTGTTTTTATTCCCTTGCGTAGAACTTGCTTTTAAGAATAAAGACATGAAGGATGTTTAGGAATCTGGTTTGTCAGATGAATTATTTTTACCCTTCTCCTTGCAGGCATTGACAGTCCAGGAGATCTGAGTATCCTCTACTCCAACAGAGCTGCCTGCAACCTGAAGGACGGAAACAGCGGCGACTGCATTCAAGACTGCAACAAGTGTGTGATCAAATCTTCATTGTTTTTATATCTCTGTTATGATTAGAGGATAGTTTAATTAAATACAATTTTGCTAAGAAGACAAAGTAAGAAAGTAACAATGAATTTTTACAATGTTGTGAAACAAATTTCTTCTGTTTTTCTTTTTTTTTTTAAACTTTTGCATGCACTTCAGTGTTTCATATCGTTAAAGACATTTTCAAAATCAAACAAAGACAACATCGGAAATTGTTTACAGCACATTTCTAGGCATAAAATCACAAAGTATTGTGCAACATGCACAATGACAACATGAAAAAAGTGTCTTAATATAAGAAGTTGCAACAATGTTACCCATAAACCTGGTGAGAAGCTTAAAGAAACATATCATTGATTATAATAGGCACAGATGTGATGAGAAATGCCAGGTAAAAGAGTTCAAAATATACAAAAGATGGTGCATGTAATACGAAAACAATAGGGGCCCGAATACAGAACTTTGAGGTACACAATAGGAGGAAGGGGATAGTATATGGAGGTGATTTTAAGCAGCTACAAAAATGAAATCGTTTGCCTTAGCAACAGAATGTGATTCACAGTCTAAATCTTTTAAATGACAACACTTAGAGATTACGAAGTCATTACTTTCAAACCGCACTGTGAAATTTCAACAGTATCTAGCCTAAAAAAAAAAAAAATCCCTATTTTATAATGTAAGATGGTTCTTTTTGGATTATTTGGTTTACATGTTTGTTTGTGCATCGATGGCTGTTTTTGTATTCAATTCTTATGTGTTTGTAGTTCATCCTTTTCTCTTCGTTTAGTTTTGGCGCATACATCTTTTACTGAGTGTCACTGTAAAAATCTGGATTTAATTAACGGAATTATAACCTGAAATTTGTTTGAATTTATACTCCAACTCACTCATATTGTTTCTGCTGCATTCTGGAGGCAAAGTGTAAAATTTTGGGTTCGATTCCACATCATTTAGTTTAGGATGAATTTATTTGTTTACTCCTGAATGAAACTAGCTCCAGGTTGCACCTTTGACACTGACACACACACACACACCCACACACACACACACAGTGAAGGACTTGGCTTGATCCGGTCTGTGAATTTCTCTGATCCTCTTAGGGCCTTAGAGCTGCAGCCCTTCTCCTTGAAGCCGTTGCTGCGCAGAGCCATGGCCCATGAGTCACTGGAGCACTACAGGAAGGCCTACGTGGATTACAAGACGGTGCTGCAGATCGACACCGGAGTGCAGGCGGCTCATGACAGCGTCCACAGGTTGGATCAGCACAGACACAGAAACATTTCCGAGTCGGTCAAGTTTTAGAGTCTTGACCGACTCGGAAATGAATGAATGTATTTTTCAATGTTGTGTCTTTCATGAGTTTTATTCAGTGGACTAAAGAAAATCTAGTCAACTTTTGATGTAATGTGTGGGCATTGCATTGGAGTGGAGTCTGTTTACATCTCTGATCTGATAGTGAGGTGACATACCACAACTTCAGTGGCAGGTTATGATGACAATACTATCTACTGTTACTAACTTTAACTTTGCAGATGTGAGATAATTATTTGCTTTCAGTTTCCTGCAGCTAGCTTTGCATTCTGGGTAGTAGGGCTGTATTTCTACTATATTTCAAAGTTGTTAACTTCTTTATGCAAAACTGATGCTCCTCCTTTAATATGACGTCCAGGCTTACCTTAAAAACTGTTTATTGTTTTATTGGGATACTGAGTGAAAAACTGTAATTTTTTTCACTTTGGAAAACAAAGTCCTCTGAATTAGATCCACTATTGACACTATTTTGAAATTAATGTCATAAAGTTCTGTTGATTTTGTTGCACTGTTTGAGGACAGTTCACTCCACATTGACCGATTTATAGTAAATCTTTACAAGCTATTAACCGCTCTGAACCTCTTAATGAAGTCCAACGTAGCAGTTCTACGCGTCTCAGATGAGAAATAGCCACCATTTAGTTTCATTTAGACAATTTTTGCACAGAGATCAAACGTCGTCGTCTCCTCCTTCCACTAAGCTACACCTTTTATCACTGCTGAGCGAACAAACCCCGCAGTGGTTCCAGTGTTTGCCTACTAAGGGAAAACACTTATGTCGCGTTGCCCTGCTTGTTATCTGCCAGGATCACAAAGGTGCTGATCGAGCAGGACGGGCCTGGATGGAGAGAAGCGCTTCCTGAGATTCCTGTCGTCCCGCTGGCCGTCCAGCAGCAGCACAGAGAGAAACCAGTCAGCGTCGAGGCGGCGCAGGCGCGAGCCGCCAGGGCCGCGCAGGAGGAAGGTTGGCTACATCACTTTATCCCTAACTTACAGCTGACATTGTGTAAATATGACCAGCACTTAACTGAACGCTGTTAAATTCACCCTGAGAAAGATAGAATAAGAAAGTAGTGGTGAAGTAGGTTGAAAATGACATTAGAATGTGATATTAGAAAGCAGAATTCACAAAGAACGAGTGTGTAAATGCAGAGTAGGATCGCAGGTGCTCCAGCTGACAGTGTGTGTGTTTAGAGTCGTATCAATAATGCAGAGAGAAGCCGATCCGCGCAGACTGTAGTGCTGCTGTAATGGAACAATCCAGGTCGGGTTTCCTCCGGGTTCAGACTCTTCAAACAGCCCAGACGGCTCCACTCAGAGGCTGCATGAAAACGCATTTCAATACATCATGTGTGTCTGTAGCAGAACTTATACAAACATGGAAATAACTTGCTTTTTTGTGCTGATAAAGAAAATAAAACTAAATCCTAACTGGAGAAAGGAAGTCCCTGAGCGACATAGACAGATGATTTCATGATCAGTTAATGAGTTTCCTTCGCAGAACAGCTGCTGCTCTTCCTGGGGAATCACTTTACTTTTCAGGCTTCAACAAAGTCTTGAATTGCCCTTCAGTACAAAGATATTTTGCTCCTACGGAGCCAGACTTTCTTGTAAAGTTTTTAAAATGTCTAGACTGGTGTTTCTCAAAATCTTCTGTGAACGTTTTAAAGATTTTGATGCATCTCTCAGGCTCTATATCTGGTCTTTGCTGGACTTCTTTTCTTTTGTGCTCAACACACAACTTTCAGATATTATTTATCTACTGTAAATATGTTTTTTTAGACCACACACTTTTGTCCTGTAGTTGTTTACTTTTCTCATTATAAGCAAAAACGTCACAACATGCTGTCATGGCCTGGTACAAGGTTATGAGGCAAATTAGTAAGCCTATAGAACATGTTAAAATATTGGTACAATATCTATTTTGAATGCACAAATATAGAAAACTATAAAAACCAGTAAAGTACAACTTACTATATTGGAGAAACATTTTATTAGCGACTTACAAAACCTACTTCTGTAGTACTGATGATATATTTATTAAAGGCTCCGATGAGGTATTTTTTATTTATTTATTTTTTACAAATGACACATTTTCACCTTTTAAATGTTCAAAACGGACAGTAAAAACATTCTGTGGAAATGTTTGCAAAAAAAATTTATGAAATTTTTTTTTCGTTTTTTCAAGAGTTGGAGTTGCCTTGATGGTTGAATATAATCTTTCACGAAGGGTGACGAGTCGTGTTGTTCTTCGCAGAAACTAACATGGAATTATGTTTGATAAACTTTGCAAATATGTTTTATCCCCCCCGAGGCCGTGGATGTTTTAGTGGCTGCGTTGAGGCGTTTTCATTAGTTAGTCATTAGTTGCAGAGGCTTTCTCAGCACAGCAGACCGCTAGCTCAGGAGGAATCGACTCATCTGCTCCGCTTCATTTATCGGTAAGCCCTGAAAAAATCTCGACAGGCTTCTTAAGTGAAATCCATTAAACGCAGTCGTCCCCCGAAGCGTCTTTTAGTTGAAAAACCGACCCTTCATGAAACGTAGCTCTGTATTACCAGTAATAGGAGTATTGATTTTTATTTGCTTTGTTTATGTTGGGAGGTTTTGATGAATTTTCAGTTTTTCTCTCTGCAGCCAGAAGAAAAGAGGCTCGCTTTACTTTACTCAAACACGAAGGCAACAGTCTGGTGAAGAAGGGCCTCTTCCAGGAGGCTCTGGAGAAGTACACTGAGTGTCTCTCGGTGAAACCTGATGAATGTGCTGTTTACACAAACAGGTTAGTCCAAAACAACAGACACAGTCATGTTTCGCGTCATAAAGTGTGTGTTTTAGTGACGCAGGTACGGCTTGATTTGCTGAGGACACAAATTTGGTCACAGACCCAACATGAGCACGAACAGCATTATCATTTTAGACTTTTATTGATTTATTTGAACAGTTATTTTGTCCAGGGTGCTTTGGCATAAAACATAAATTCATTTACTGTATATTTTCTATAATCGGGGCAAAATGAACATTTTCATCCACAGAGCTGCCGTTTTTGCAGATTATATATTTTTTTATTCAGGCCCCATTCCAGAAGCCTGATTTATTTTTGTGCTTTAACCATTTTGCTGTTAAATAAAGATGAGGTTTAAGTTGAAAGGTTTGTAACTGATTTTGGACAAAGCAACACAGCGTCAAGCTTCTGGGATGACCTCATCTGTTTAATACAAAAAGAACCATTCAGAAACAGGAAAAGTCCAAAGTTAAGCTAATATTTATGCCCAGGATGAGTGTATATAAACATCTGATAGAACTCTATCAATATAGCTTTGATTTAATATATAGAAATGCTACAACAAAGGCTTTTTTAGGACATTAAATGTTCTCCAGTGAACAGATGGAGATAATTTTTTTAAGATTCTTCTCTTCAGGAACTTTATTGTAAGACAAACAGTAGAGGGCACCATATTTGTACAAGACAAGATCAGATACACATCAAGTGTGACAGTACTCGCATCATAAACCCACAACCCTTTAGAAGAATTTAGCAATAGTTACATCTAATCTTAAAAAAACAAACAAAAACCTATGATTATTTAATATTCTCCTCTCTTACTAGAGCCATTTGTTTCCTGAAGCTGAATCGGTACGAAGAGGCCAAGCAGGACTGCGACTCGGCGCTGCAGCTGGATCCAGCCAATAAGAAAGCCTATTACAGACGGGCCCTGGCCTTTAAGGGCCTACAGGTGACCAGCACGCTACTACCGCTGTTCTACTTTAGTTGTACTTGTGTTTTCCTGATGCTGTCTGTGTGAAAACCTGCCAGGATTACCTGTCGGCCAGCCGCGACCTGCAGGAGGTCCTCCAGCTGGACCCCAAAGTCCACGAGGCCGAGCAGGAGCTGGAGGAGGTGACGAGTCTGCTGAGGCAAAGCTTGATAAACAGAGCTGATCACACATGAGGTGGAAGAGCAGAATGAATCTTAACGGCACTAACACAGCACCACATATTCAGAGAAGGCTGTGTGTAATGGATAGAAATATTGCACATTATACAACAAGCAAAACAAACAACAACAAAAAATCTTAAGATTTGATGAATTCCTGCAGGCGTGGCGATGCTTCATTGTTCACAGGGGGAGACAGAGGCGTGTTAAAGGTTGGGTTCTTCACCTAGATTTCTCTGTTTTCTGTATTTTCATGAGCAAGTAGAGGATGAACTGGTTCTCAACTCAACATTTCATTAAAATAAGCGGTAGATTTATGTTCTCATTGCTAAAGTAATAAAAGAAAGATTCACTGTTCAGTACAGATAAACTTTTACCACAGACAAGTTCTTACTATCATTAAGATCATGTTTATTTCCCAAAATGACTTCTATTTGCTGAATGCCAGAATAACCAAAGATACGTTTTTTTTTAACTTGAGTTTACATAAATTTCCTTGTATTTGCTAAAATGACCTCGTACTGTAGTTGGGTGTCCCTTTACAAGCTTCTCTCAATGGTTTTGGGACATTCTGGCCCAGTCCTCCTGACAGAACCGGTGGAACCGGAGTCAGGTTTGTAGGCCATCTTGTCCCTTTCTTACTCAGATTTTCAGCTCTATTCACAAAGTTTGTATGAGTCTGATACCAGAGCTTTGTTGTGGTTCCTTCACAATGTTGACTTTGTTGTCCTTGAGCCACATTGTAACCAATTTCACTGCATGATTCAGGTCACTGCCTGTTGCAAAGCTACCTAAAGTTTTAACAATAAAGTAGATGTTTTGAGATGTTGGTTTAATGTTTCAACATAATTTGTGACGTGCAAAGCAGCCTCATAAATAAATCAATACTGCTACCCCAAACTTAACATTTGGGATGGTTTTCTCATGCTCTTTTCCAAAATATAATCTGGTTTCTATGTCTTGGTTTTGGAGAAATGGCTTCTTGTTTCATTTCAAATCAGTAAAGTTGTAATTTCACTGCGGATGCAACAACTTACAAGATATTTTGGTTTTGTTCTGGGGTGAATTTATTCATCTCTGCGACACAGAACTCGTCTTCTTCCTGAGCTGTATGATCACTCAATGTTTCTATTGTATTTACACTTGCAATCACTTATAACTTATGACATCTAGAACAAACAGACTCAGAAGATGCCTTTTTGAAAAGTCCTACTCTGTCATAGAAACTTATATTTATGTTGCTAAAGCGGGAACTTAAACCTCCTAGCTCTAATGTGATTTTTATTTCATTATAAAGAATTTATTTCCTAGCTCTGGCAACTAAATGCTTCAATTGTGAACTTCTGAGTTTGAAGAAAGTATTACAAAACAATCTAAAAGTTTCTCATCTTCTGGCATTTAGTGAGTAAAAATAATTTTAATATGCCAAATTCCCTAAAATGCTAAAAGTTTGATCTGATTTAATCACACAGACAAATTCAAGTCAATTACGTACATTCCAGTTCAATCCTAACTATTAAATACTGCAGTTTATTAGCTCAGTTTATTATTCAAACCAGTAAAGTTTTCTATTAAGCGAAAGTTGAAATACAGCAAATGATGCAAAATTGGAGAGTAGGAGGAAAATGTTGCAGTGAAGTAAAAATGGTCAGTTTGTCTTCCAGCAGCCTAAAGCTTAAAGCAGCAAAACTACAGACAGCTCAGGATAACTGCAAGCTTTATCAAAAGCTCTAAACCTCGTTTTAAAAGTAGACGCGGTGTCTTCCTCCTACTTTTTAAAACTCCAGGAAACCTGCAAAAAAAAAAAAAAACCCCGAAGAGATCTCTGATCTACACAATGTAGCTTGATCATTAGGAGCTTTATATGTGACAAATCCCAGCTAGGAAGTCAGCTTTCGTTTTTATTCTGGTAGAGAGAGCAGCCATATTTCATTCATCAGCGGTGCGAAAAAAAAAAAGGAGAACAAACGTTTACTCTGGACTGGAGCACCGTGAACAGCCATCTGCACTCTGCGTTCGGTTCGCCGCAGCTGCTCCAGTCTGCACACACAGGCTTACGTAACAGGATGCTCCATTTGAAAAGGCTAATGTCAAGGTATATGTGAGCTGCCGGCGCTATTAATCCTCCCCATTGTGATGTAATATATTGTAAATAGAGGTACTTTTGACGCGGTTCAGCGTTCTGAAATAAGGAAAGACAGAGTGGATAATAATGTGTGCCTTATTGAGATTTCTACCAAGCTTAGAATGAAATATGCCAAGATTAAAACGTTTAGGCTGGTTTGTTTTTAAAGATGTTTGCTTCAAAGCTGAGCTGGGAATGAAAAAACATTGGAGGGAAACTAATATATGTGTTTATGTTGGAGCTGCAGATTATTTGTGGCACAGCGAACAGACTGAATATATAAACCACTTCATTTAATTCAGTAAAGATTTTACAGCAGCAACAAAACAATTCTTATTTTTCTTCTTTGTAATATTTGTTTTACAGGTTAACTTCTTTATTGTGTTGAAGTTTTCTTTTACTAAATAGAGGACTTGTGGATTATGCTTTGGCTTGAGGGTCAGTAGACAGGACAATTGTTTCTTTTAATGTGTAACTTTCCTTTACGCCTCGCTCATGATCAAAATCATTTTAATAAAAAAATGAGACAGGAATTTTTGAAAACATAATAAAACAGTTTAAATGGAGTTTTAGTTAAATTTTTTTTCCATTGGCATGTTGAAAATTATTTATACCTTCCTCAATAATCAGGGAGGAAAAATCAACCAACTTATCTTTCGTGTTTGCACTGGTATGTAACTTTATCTGTGATTATAAACTTTGACGCAGGAAGGCCTCGTTGTCATCACCCTAATCTTTACCTCCATCGCTTGGATTCACATCCAGACTCTGAGCCACACCGAAGCGCTAATATTATTTCCAGTCAGGAAACAAGGTTGGTAAAAATCTAACAGTACGTTAAACCAAAATCTGCCAGGAGTACGAAGGCTGTAATTTTGGGATTACCTCTAGGATCAGGGCAGTGAAACTGCACTGGTTTACACATTTACTTAATTACTCAAAAATAGTCATCAAATCTCACGAGGTTTGGTGACTGTACAGACGCCATGACGTTATGTTGTTAGAAAACCCTGTGGTTCTAAGAAGATGAAGTGTCTTCACAACCATATTTACTCATAGTGGGATGACGACAGACGTATACAAAAGGCAAACATATCAGTATATAAATATATAAATTAACTTTAATACCGTTCAGGTAACCTTTCTGCCCAGTTAGTCACTTTTAGATACTTTTTAAATCATTTAATAAGACCAGTGACATGAAATTTTCCTAAATTTAATGATCCAAGTTACAAATGGCCACCTTTACTCTTTAAAAGTTATTTGAACACTGCACACATGCAGACCGCAGCCCAAACAAGTTTCCATTGTCAACTATTCAAACAATGCTTTTGGATACACTTTAACAAATCTTACTGCTTTTAAAGGAAATATCATTTTTGTTTATGAAAATACAAATTTCAACACCAATTGAGCCAAACTATGGAATTTTCTTGCATTTCAGTGTAGAAGTACATTATCGATAGTTTGAATAATCTACAAAAATCTTTTGACTTTTTCTATAGAAAATGCAGCTTTTTGTTGGAAATGCTATAAAAACTGTTCTGATTAGTATTGAAGCATCTAAAAAATTCAAACTCTGAAAATATTCTCATTTCCTACTTTAAACAGGAGGGTTTTCAAATCGTGTCACTACAAGAATACATGTAGCTCCATACAACACGATGTGCCACATCTTTTATTTCATTAGGTTATTTTTTTTTCTTTGATTTAAAAATAATCCCTTCCAATTTAAATGAATAAACTCAGCTCTTTCTGGAATGTTTTTTTTTGTTATTTATTGTCATGGAATGTAAAAGCATGTACTGTATGTAAATAACTGAATACAAATGTAAATAAACAACAGTGTGAATGCTGTTTCTGTTGTAATTTTGCTTTTACAACTTTTAAGGAACACATGCCTTCCTCAAAGAGTAAAGAGAAATTATTTCCACAAAGGGAAACTATATTGAGCATAAATAAGAAATGAAAAATGGTTAAATATGGATCACTGGAAAACCTGAAAAACAAAAACAAAGCTTCCCAAATGCAAAAATGTTTCCTCAATAAAATGCTTGATCGAGATTTTTTTTTATTGAAGGATATGCATAAACATGCACATTCAGATGCAAGGAATCAAAATATAGAAGTTTCCAAATAGCCTCTTTTCAACAAAATTAGACAACAAATAATGACACCAGAACTCAAACAGGAAGAGGAATTAAAAAGGAAAATAACTCAAGAGGTTCATCTAAAATAAAGAAATTCCTAATTCAACTTTTTAAAGCAGCTCATAAAACAGCTAGAAGAGGCCAGGCTGCAAAACTCAAGATGTAGTTTTAGTGTCACTTTGGAAAAAAAATGCATTTTAGTGCCAATATGGTGATTATTCTTTTACATAAACTTTGGTGGCTTTAGGGGAACATTTTAAAACCTCAAACCAATCAAATAAATTGGTGTAATCAGAGTTAATACGGACAAAACATTTGGTCTTTGGTCGGCCAAAACAGCTTGTCTGAGGTTTATTCTTAAGCTTATATCCATTTTTATAATATGCAAAAAAATCATCCAACAATATTTGTATAATTCTCACATGAAGACAGGATGAAATAAAATAAAAACACTATACACACAGGAAATCTTCCCAAGGCACTGTAGGGTGCTGACAAATATAAAATTACTTGCATCAGTCATTTCTGAAAAAGAAAATTAAAAACATAAGAAAGAAAAAAATAGCTTGCTGGTAAAGTACAAAGTTCAGAATCAGAATGTTTCATTTGGATTTAACAAACAAAAAGATTAACAATTTATCACCAATACTGTACAGTCACTGCAGAATATTGAATATTAGGATAAATGTGCTTGGATACAGACGCAAGTTCTCAATGCACAACATGTGTTCGAATAAAGTTCCGGCGTTTCCACAGGGGAAACTTCAGTTCAAATGGTATAGTTGTCTAAAAAGCTTATTTCATTATTGCAAACACAGTTCGATTGAATCTAAATCGTTTTATTACAAGCCCTGTAATTTGTAAGAAATGCTACACATTTAAAAATAGGGCTCTGTTCTGTGTGGAATATATGATTTAAGTAAATGCATTAAATTAACCTGTTTATGCTTCAACTGTACGTTGAACATGTAGTGAAATCTAATAAATCAGCAGAGACACAGCTGTCCTGTTCCCCAGTGCAGATAGAAAATCACAAAGGGAAAAAGCATGAAGGTGGCTGGCTTCAATCCAGAATATCTAAACATAAAAATCTGTGTTCATGACAAAAATCATTCGATTATACCAACAAATTCGGATCAAAAACCAATTTTTCCCAAAGCTTAACATAAACATAAGCAAATATGTAAAACAGAAACATGAGTCGCATCTTAAACAAAAGTAAATATATAACTTTTCTAATGTCTGATGATTCTGGAAAATATAGGAAGCTTCTGTGTCATCTGGTCCCACCGTTAAACTCGAGAGTCTCTTTAACAATCCTGAGGGAATCCAAGAGTAAACTGGAGACACCGGACCATTCTTTGATTACCAAAAACAAGCAAATGAAAAGAAATTCATTCCTGGAGACTAGATATTAAAACATTTAGGTTTCATGATAGCAGCTTAGATTACTTACTCCAACCAGCATCAGGAAAACTAGGGATGTCCCAATCAAGGCTTTTTCAAATGATTAAAATCAATTCCTGATATCTGTAGTTGGTCAGGGATTATGTCCATTTCCAAGGTCATTTTATTTTTATTCCTACATTCCATGCACTAGATTTTGATTATTTAACACCAACAGTGTAAATGTTTTTTTTACCCTTTACTTTCCCGTTTCTCATATTTTCCACTCTGTGCTTAACAAGCCGATTTGTGGACAAAAAGTGGCTCAGAAAGCAGCTGAAACACTAAACTAAACTCACTAAATGTTACAGCGTTAAAAGCAAATGGTTACATTTTTCATGAACCTTTTCAGTAAGTTTGTTTGCAAACGACTGAACTGGAAACTTATTTAAATGTTATTAGCGGAACAATCTCCAATTAGAAATATTATAGCAAAGTAAATAAACCAAAACATCATCAGTCTGACCAAGGAGATGAAAAATGCAGCTTTGTGCTAAAATAACAACACAAAGTTGTTTTGAACTTTAAAAAAAGGATACAGCAGAATCCTGGATGTTAAAAAGGGGGACAATCACCACCTTGACATAAACCATAGTGTGTTTTCTTACTGCACCTGAAAGCTCTGGTATTCTCAGGAATGCAAATGGCATCAAGTTTGACGACTTTTCATCAACAAATGCCTGTTAGTAAAGGACTGATTAGGATTTAGGGCAACAGAATCCTGATCGGGACATCCCTTCACACTGGTTTTAGGAAATCATTCTGATATGAAGGAACTGTCCTTTCTGTGCCGATCACAGATCTGCAGAATCTCACGAAGCTCAGAGCCTGCTTCAAACATGTTCATGTACATTCAAATCTACTTGCAAACAAGCACACTGCTCTTAAAACCGGCTGAAACTTAACAAAACCAGAGGTCCAGGCCATCTTCTACACATCCAGCTTCTTTCCATTTCACCTTCTGTTACTACACAGCTTCACTTTGCATCCATAACCCTGATTTCTCCAAAATTTGATGATAAAGCTAACAGAGTTTGCAGCGGTCGCACAGTATGAGGAGGGAGAAGTGTCTTCAGATGTCTGTCTGTATGCAGCGCTTCCTGGTGGGGCTCACTGGCTGTGCGGCAGAGTTTCTGCTGGTTTCTTTAATGAACTCCTCCGGTTCTGCGTTTTCTCCAGCGCTCTCCTCGCTGATGTACAGGAACGTCCCGCTGCTCCGGTCTTTCGGTGAGGCGGGTGGGGATGAGGCCAGCAGGCGGTGGGCGAAGGCGGCCTGGCCGCTCTGAGGGGGAAGCTGCTCCAGGCGGTCGTGCTCCACCTCAGGTAGAGGTGTGATGGTGGGCTGATGGGGAGGAGGGTCCATCTGGCCGGGTTTAGCGGTTTCGGGGTCCGAGCAGCTGAGCTCGGACGAGAAGTGGCTGCAGTGCGAGTCGGCCACCGAGGGGAGGCTGCCGCTCAGAGACGGCGAATCGAGCTCGGAGGAGTTGGCACTCGGCTGCTCCAGGAGCTGAGCGTCGATGTCGCCCTGCGTCTCGTTCACTCTTCTGTCTCCTCTGCTGCTGCTGCTCGCTCTCCTCCAGAGATTACTTTTACACTTTTTGCCCGCGGTAGCTGCGGTGGGGTCCTTGGACCAAGAGGACGAGGGGCCACACTGGTGGCCGGGCTGCCCGCAGCTGCACGCGGAGGGACACGAGCACAAGCATCCATCGGCACCGGCTGCTTTGATGGCGGCTGAACCGCTGCTGCAGCTGGCTTCGTCCATGCTGCTGCTGGCGCTGCCGTGCCTCACCTTGTCCTGCCTGGACTCGGAGTCCGCAGGAGCCTCCAGGCTGCCGTCTCTGCAAAATACACGCCACGTTTAACGGATCAACACTTTTCACAAAAAGTAAAATGGAATCACTACACATGCTTAACTGGATATTGTTGCTCAACTTGATGATTTCACTTATGGCTGCAGCTAACGATTTTTGTTTTCTGAGGATTTTCTCTTGCTATGCTGTTTTTTTTTTGTCTTTTTAGTATTTTATTTTGTTTTTAATGGTTCATTTGGGGAAGTGAATTGCAAATTAACTAATGCTATAAATGTTATAATGTTCTGATTTTGTTTATACTTAACACTTGTCCCCAACAATAATAATAATAATAATCTAGTAATTTAATAATAATAAAAAAACACTTAGTTTATTTTATATATGAGAAATACATGAGAAAAGGAAAACAAATAATTAAATTCCTTCTTAAATGAGGAAATAATCCATTTACTACCTAAGATAAAATGGCAGCATTGCTTGATTATCTGCAGCTAAAAAATAAACTTCTAACATGTGAAAAGCTCCATTCTCTCTGCTTGACTTAATGTCAATACATCGTAGGGTTGATCTGTTACTTATTTTATGGATCGCAAAAGTTGCTAAAAAAGGAGATTTATTTAAAATTTTGCCATTTGAGTAGTTCTGGGCGGAACATATTTACAGGCTTAGTGTCTCCTGTTCTTTCAACAAATGGCTTGTTTTAGAGTCTGGATACTGAAGTTAATCGATTACTAAATTAGTTGACAACTGTTTTAATTACAATAATACAATTCAATTGTTAAAGGCCTGATTTCACCTCATTTTCTTATGTTATTGTGTTGTCAAAATCCTGACTGATGTTATATGGTAGGAAAAAAATATCTTTGGTTATTTCCAAATATCTTTGGATACGCAGTTTAATGAAACTGCGTATCACACGCAGTTTCATTAAAACTGCGTGTGATACAACCTGGGGTGTCATTTTGGTAGATTTCCATCTCAGTTACATTTTTCCTTTGATTTTATTTGAGTTGGATGATTATAAAATAACCCAAAAAATTTTAAGAATGCTTTTAACAAGTCATTAATACGGTTCGAAATACAGAACAAGCTCCAAACTAGCTCCAGCTCACACACTCACCAGCCACTAATGCAGTTTGTGAGCAGCTGCTCCCTGTGGGACGAGTGTGATCTGAATGCTAACCTTTCCAGCGGCATGTAGGCGTTGAGGATGGAGCCCGCCATGGCCTTGGTGCTGGCGTTGTCGCTCATTGTCCCCAGACTGACGGTGGCCGACTCGCCGCTCAAACTGCAGCGCTCCTTCTGGACGTCGGCCTGCACTTCCATCCTGGAGGAAACAGTTGAAAAACACATAATTAATTCAAACTAATTATTACACTGCAAAAACACAAAATCTCAGCAAGTATTTTTGGTATCTTAGTACACTTGAAGTGAGACAAAAGTAATTTACAGGTAACTTTTCAGGAAGAAATAGGACCTTGTTTTAAGTCAATCTGTTATATTGATGAAATTGCTCTAGTTTCACTGGCAGATAATTTCACTTATAACTAATACTTTTTCAGTTAAGGAAAATTCTTGCCATCTTCCTGCTGAAAACAGGAAGAAATAGCTATTTTTGTAAGTTAGTACAGTTGAAATAAGACAAAACTAAGGCATTTGTCCTAGATGCTAGATTTTGTATTTTTCCATTGTTTAGAACACGACTATGGAAAAGAACCAGAATTAGAGTCTGAAAAAAGCCCCGAAACTCGTTTTAGCTGAAACTGGAAAAACAAGATGCATTATTTCCATGTCATACGCTACGGCTATTAAGCCATCGCTAACGGTATTCAGAAAGGCATTTTAACAACATAGGGAGCGCCAAGCTCCAGTGTTTTACCGATTGTAGCAGCTGCCGGACAGACTGCCCGTGATGCTGGTCCCGGCGAGCGCCGTGGTGCTGGCGTTGTCGCTCATGTTGTCCCGCTGAGCGGAGCTCACGCCGCAGCGCTCCATGTGGCTCCCGCTGACGCTGAGGCTCAGGCCGGTCAGGCCGCCGACGCTCGCTCCGTCGCCGAGGCTCGGGTTGTTGAGTCGAGTTTCCGCCACAGACGTCGTGTCTTGGAGGGAAATTTGTTTAGTTATAGAGCAGTTTGAGGAAAAAAAAGAAGTCACACGTACAGAGTTAGCTGCAGTAAACCCAAATATTCTGTGACTTTGTGGGTAAAACAGAATGTGCCAAAATATTACTGACAAGAATACATAAAATCTTGACAAAAATCAGACGTATACAAACATTTAACTCATGTTTAACACTTTACGTTCTAAAAATATCCAGATTATGTGGTGCCACTGTGATCTTTAATACAACTCTGTGTCTCCTCTCTCACGCCCAACAGCTCCGAGAAACCTAAGCCAGCTCAGCCTCACACACCCAAATATTTGTCCTGGGCCTAACCAGGACAAATATTTACAACACAACATGAGCACTGTGAAAAAAAACTGCTGATTTAAGTATGCTCACGGATACCAAACACAAACACAAATACTGTGCTTCAAGCTAAATGAATTCAAATATCTTTTTTTATCAGATGTATGAAAATATCTGGTTTCAACTCTAAGTAACGTTTTCCAAATTTAGGCTTTTAATCGAACGTTAGATTGCATTTTATTGCTATACTGTGCAGTTTCACCGACTTTATTCAAGCACCTGAATACATTTAATTGGAATTCAAGCATTTTCAAGGAACTTTACGAACACAGTGTAAAAGTTTTTCCCTGTAATTTTTGGCTTGTGGCGTTATTAGTGGTTGAGAACTTTAGATTTGCTGTTAGTTTTTCAGATTTCCATCTTTCTTAGTATTTAGGAGATTCTTACCTGTGGCTACTGCCCCACTTCCGATGTTGTCATTTTCGTCATCGAACTCGATTCGAACCCCTTTCCCGTTACCAGCGGAAACGCCACAGCCTCCGCTCCGACACAGAGAGATCGGGACGACGCCGTAGACATACGCGAGCATGATGGGAACGCCGATACCTGAGACACACAGGAAACAGATGCAACAAACATTTCCTTTCTATATGAGATGAAGCAGAAATTCAGGAAAAAAACTAAATATCATTTCACCCAGTTGAACTTTACTGGAAACTCTTGATATATTATGAATGTGAAGACAACTTGTGTAAGAGTGAAAAGAGAAGAAAAGTGATCTCTTACCAACAGTGACTGCAGCAACCACAGGAGACACGATGACCGACAGCGTCACGCCTCCAGCGATCACCAAGTTCCTCTTGTGTTTCGAGATGTCCTTTCCTTCGTAGCGATTATGTATCTGATGAAGCAAATTGTTGAGCAAGATAAATGTTTCGTTTCATACAGCTACAATTTTTTAGTAAAGTAATTTCATTCAAATAAAGGAACGTATGCAACATAAATTAACTACACTCAGTAACATTTAAATAATTTACTTCTGTTAATTTAGGTGATTCTGATTTGTTGCTATTAAAAACCCAAAATTTATTTCCACAGAAAATTGGGGTATAAGAGTATATGGTATCGGATTTCATAATGTAGCCTAGCATAATACAGAAATAGAATTATAAGAACAATTTTTAAAAGAAATTTAATAAAATGTTGTAAAGACGTTTGCTCCTCAATCAATCACTTTTTCCTGATTTTTCCAACCGCACTTTTACCCTCAACTCAACTACACAGATTGCTTCTCCAGCAAGGATTTTAATTAAATTAAATTACTAAAATACGTACACTTTTTGATGATAAGTATTCCTATGCTTATGAACATAAATAAACATTCCCAGCACAGTCTCTGTATAGTGTAAAACAGACTGGGAGAAGTGACACGATAGTAATTTTTAACATAGGAACCAGGAGATAACTTTAGTGGCTAAACACACAGCCACCCGTCTACTTTGACCTCTTTATCTGGATTTTGACAACAGAACCTCCAATATGGATCATTTGTCTAGTCATAATGTTCCCCTTTAGGAGGAAAATCTATTACTTAAAACAATACTTTTATTTACGATCTGTGTGATTATTAGCATGTTTTGTCACTTTCTAGTAAAAACAAATGTATATAATCAGTGCCAAATTAAACTTTTTCTTTTCATGGGAATTAAATCAAACAGTCAGAATTACTGATCTGCGACTCATAACAAGAAAGTACAAACATCTCCTTTAAAGAGATCTTTTTGAAGATTATTTAACAACGTTCTACTTTAAATACAACTTTGGTGGGCTACATTAATTAGCCCAACATAAATATGCTAAGTTTTCATATCTATTTCTGCCAAAAATCTTTATTTGTAATCTGTGATTCTGCAGTCTCAAGTTACATATGAAAAGGTAAGCAAACAGGGTAGCTAGGATACACTTAGCTATCTCTAACTTTCACTTTTCTCTTTCCCCCTCCTGATTCTGATAAACTCATTAATCAAGCACACTGTTTTTAGGTCAGACTTAAAGCAGTGATTACTACATTAGAGATCTTTGAATAAATAAACCAGTGTTAGGGAAGTTCTCACCCTTCTGCCCACATAGACTGGGATCCCAATGATCATGGCTGGGATGGCGATGCCGGCAATGAGAGCGATTCCCACAGGCGCTCCCACCAACGTCCCGAGCTGCCAGAGGATTTTCTTCTTCCTGCTCCACGGCTTCTTCCCCCAGAATGTGCAACCCGATGGACTGAGAAGACAGGAGAGAGAAAACAGTATGTTAGATCTCAAAGAGAAAAACTGTACACATTAATACTGTAGATAAAAAAAATAAAGATCTATCCTTATAAATCCTCGTCCAGGATGAGGAAATAAATCTGACTCTAAAAATGGCTGTTTTGGAAAATTCCTCCAAGGAGAAACCAAAAACTCTGCACAGTTGACATACATGCATATAAACCTGAGGACATTTGAAAGGAACAAGGACAACAAGTTCTGTAGGAGCCTGTTAATGATTAAAAGCTTTAAACCATGTGCTTTGAAACAGGAAAACAACTTAAAAACGCAGGACAGTTTGCACCGTGGACCAGGGCCGACAAACACCGACTTGAAGGCCAAAAAAGCTGAGTTTGTCCTTCATATATCCCCCACTAAATGCAGGAAAAACAGTCATGTTTTCACTAAAGTGAAAGAACAAAGAGTGAAACGCTAAATGTGAAACCAACAGATCCTTTGCTCGTCAACATAAATACAGAAATGACTGATGAGGTGACAGGAAAGGTGTTTGTGGTGACGACAACAACAGATAATAAAAAGAGAAACTAAGCTAATAATGCAGAACCTTGATAACAAAACGGGGAATATTAAAGCTGTGGTGTCACTCAGCTCACCTCAAGTAGTGAAGGTCAGAAATCTCCTTCATGCAGAGCCAGCAGAACTCGCAGCCGCAGACGGCGCAGGTCATGTGGTTACAGCTCCCATCGTTCATCTTGATGATGTAAGCAGAGCAGCGAGGGCACGGCTTGATGTCATCACCTGCAACAGATTATTAAAGCAGAAATAAACCAGAATGTGATGGAGATCATAGACCGTTGCTGTTACTGCAAATTAGTGTTTTATGTATATGTAAACAAAATAAAGGTGTAAACATCTAGACAAATAATATGTGAAACTGAAGGTATGTATGGGTTTATGTGTGATATTTAAGAATATGCGATTCTTTCAACAACGAAAATAAGGAAACCAAGGCAAAAACAAGGGAGACTGTTGGGCATAATGACAATAACTATGCCAAACAAAAACCAGGACTGGCTGAACAGAGACAGCAGCTCATTTCCTTTACATGGATGGTCCAGGAAGCATCTTTACCAAAAGTGATCAAATCCACTTTAAAGCCACCTTCGGACTCAAAAACATTATTTCATAAGCGAATGGGTCGGTGAAGAAGTAATAAACCCAGCTACGGAGAAACTTAGAAACCAAATAAGACTCGGTGACCAATCGTCCTTCATACCAGCTGCTCCGCTCTCCTGGCTGTAGCTGAGGGACGACGACCTGAAGTTCCTGAGCCGCAGGCTCTGGGCCCGCTGCTGCCGCGCCGTGTCGCATGTCTGGTTGGGATGCCACAGCTGTTTGCAGTGGTAGCAGAACTCTGTGCCGCAGCCGTCACGGCCACAGGTGATCTTTGGACAGCTGGCACAGCCAAAAGCAATGACGGCATACCTAGAGGAGAAAAAAATACAAGCAGAATGCTGGTTTAGAGATCTGAACCTGGACTGTATTCATGAGTATCTACTGCAAGAAATTTGTGGCCATTTTATTTCTGTTTTTAAGATTTAAAACAAAGAAAAACATAACATTTTAAAAGGCGCTTAGTTTCCAACATAGTGATGAGAAAATAAAAAATAAAAGTTACAGATAATTTTGTCATTTTGTTGTGGAAATTCAATGCAGGATTTATTCTATGCAACAACAACATAAAAAAAACTTCTGCCTTTTTAAAAAAGATTTAAATTAGTTGGTTCTGCACTATTTTAGAAAAATATAAAGAAGGTCAAAAGAGTAGCAGGTTGCAGAGCAATGAGCTACAACTATAGGATTTATCCACACATTCTTATTATTCAAAAATTACAAGCAAACAAAACCAAAAGTAGATTGCAGTTGGTGCTGCTTTAAATAAACTATTTTTCCATATATAATGACTGCAAAAACTAGCAGCTGTTTTTCTGAGCTTCCTCATTCTAAAAAGTGAGTAAAAAACACACCACAGACAATATAGATGCCATAAAAATTTAACTATATCAAATTAAATAAGGTCATCGTGGTAATTTACCACTCTATATAGGGTTAGTGTCATGGCAAATGGAGATGAAACATAAAAACAAAAGATGACATTTCATTTGCAAATTGCCCAAAGGCAAAGTTAACATTCAACCAATAAAACAAAGGTTTTTTTTCCCCTAACTTTTATGATAAACTTTTTGAAATACAATTCAGCTGAATAAGGAACAAGCTATTCTCCTCCTGACTCATCTGTTCAAGTTACACATTTAAACTGAACATTTTCATAATTATGGTTAAATGTGACCTCAAAGATTTCCCCATAATTTTCCAGTTTTAGCTTCCTTTTTCTTCAGAGGAAATTAACAGAATGACTTGGGAGGAAACAAAACTGAAAATGCAAAAAAAACAAAAAAGGTTAGAAAATTAGAATAACAATACTTATGACGTACACTGATTTTAAAAAAAATGTACAAACCCTCATGCTGTACATATTTAACAGCCAAAAAAAAAAAAAAGCCAGTCTCGACAGTTTTCAAACTAACACTTCAGTGTGCAAACTGATGACATATTGTGTAAAAGCTGAACAACCAGGTGGGAGATTTCCAAATGGTCGTTTTGATGTCTTCACTTCCACGTGTTTCCCCACGCACTTTTCAGCAAGTAAACCCGACTCCTGTTAAGTTTTAATTTCTACTCTGTTCATCCAGCCTCATACTGGGATAGGAAGCTCCAGAGCACCACACTAGAAACATATCAACACCTACAAAGTGATACGTTGAGGGAGGTAATGTGCAGTAAAAGTGATTTTCAAAGTTCAAATGTTTGTAGTTGAGTCGTTGCAGGAAAGAAATACGTCGCACAAGTCAGAGGCAGCTGGACAGAGTGCAGTAATTGAAAGAAAAAACTTTATATACCGACCATAAAACTCTTCCTTTTAGACATTTCCACATTGGCAGTTATGATTCTCTGTATATTTCAGGCACATTTTTCCACAGAGGTCAGGCTATAAATATGAAACTTTGAAAAATTGCAGGCTGGAAGTAAGAAGCTGGATGGATGATGAATTGATAAAGAAATGGATATATAGATGAGTGCAACGGCAGATCAAAGAACGGGGAGACTGATGGATGAATAGATGAAAAAAGGTACTGACAGGGGGCGATAGATGGAATCGGACGGATCTTTTAAATAAAAAAAACTGAAGGCCTTTTGCTTTTTTTTAGCCAAATTCTCATCATGCAGTAAATAAAACAGGGAACAAAGCCAGGAAAATATAAATATTTCCCACATTCGATCCCTTTCTTGACTTGTAAAGTTGCACAGGAACCCTGCCACTAACATCTGCTAACATCTGGCCGTTTAGAAAAACTTGACAAGTTTTCGGTGTTCAACCTTGTGCCAAACAACAGCTCTAATAAGTAGTGAAATAAAAGTTACTAAAACACAAAGAACAGAAACAAAAATCCACAATAATCTGTGCAATGCACTCTGACTTTACCTTTGATGCTTAGAATATTTTACATTGCTGCTAAATGTGTTACAGGTGCCATTTGTAAGACTGTAGCAATAAACAATCAAATAATAAATTAATATTAGTAAAAAAAAACATTTTTTTAATTCAATTTATTTATGGTTTCAGTTTTGTGTGGCTTTCATTTCTTCTTTTTTTTATTTTTTTGGTTTTTGTGTTTTTGCTTCCAGTAACGGTGTTCAGTGTTGTGTACGAAATTATACGTTTGTAAGTCTTTGAGAGAGCAAACTGACATTGTTATCCCATTATCATCATAGTAGTTGAAAATGGTCTCTAAACAAATATACTATCGTTTATCGCAACAATTTCTGGAGCAATTTATCGTCCGGCAAAATAATTCCTCTCTAATTGCGAGCTAAAATAAGTTTAAAGCTTAAAAACAAATCTGATTATCAACTGAAAGCCTTACTTTGTGCCAAACAGAAAATTCACACTGATGCAACACTGTAACAAAACAAAAGTGAAAGCACATCAGGTTCTAAGACTAGTCAAAACTTTAACTTTGCTACAGAGTCGCTTTATGCATCACATAAAAAATGTATCACTCAACAAACTAGTTCGGCTAACAAACAACGCCTTTAACACCTTTAAACCACAAGTATGCAACAGTAACAGAGACGGAGCTAATAGTTTGGCAGTGGGTCCAATCAGTTATTTGGGATTGAGAGCATTATTTAAGTTGTTGATGCAACAAATGCAGAATAGAAAGTAAATTCAGATTAAGGGGAAATTACAACAAAGATGCGAACTTTCTGGACTAATTCAAACACAGGAGCCATGTGTGGTGGAGTGGTGCAGTGCATTGTGTATCGAGTGGCTGCCATGGCCTAACAGCACGGTGTTTTGTGATGAAGCCAAGAGAGCGAGACAACAGGGTCAGCAGCACGGTGTGAGCAAATTCTTGAATCCCTCATGGCTCCAAACGGACCTGAACCCTGCCCTCCACCAGCAGCTCAAGCAGAAAATACTGAACCTCTTCTTTTATTTGGTAAATTCTGAAATACCTAGTGTAAATGCCAGTTTTAGTTTTTATGATTTTATATTTAAGTACGTCTTTGCTTTTTCTTTCTTTCTGTGTTTAAAGTGATTTATACGTCACAGTGTGACTCAATGTTGTGTATATTAAAGATAAGAAGCAACAAAACTATGAATTTAATTTACATTTCTGACATCTTTCTTACCTTCCATATTCTCCCACAGTCTATAACAATGGGACAGACTCACGTCAGGAAAATGATAGTAAGCACTTCCTGTTCAAATCTCTCTTGGACGACTCATTTCACTCATTTAAACCAAGTGTCCAAGATACTGGGGTTAATTTTACAGAGCAAAATCAGTCCTGTAGTCTTAATTTTTAGCTTTTTTTTGTTTAAATATTAGAAAAGCATGATTGTGTGCTTATTAAATGTTAGTTTTAAAAAGTATTCACATACAACTGTTACATATTTCCTCACTCAAGAGCCACAAACTAGCATGCTTTCCTCTAATACTCATAACTTAAAGTCTGTGCCATTTATCCTTCATGCAGCTGATTTATGACAAACCTTGCAGGATTGTTTATCGATTTTTTTCTCTATTCCGATCAATTTGCAACAAAGCTTCCTCACAGCACGATGCTGTCAAAAACAAGCTTCATGGTGGTTTCAGGGTGATATGTTGTTAATTATTCATCACACACTTTTGCACACAGAGGCAGCTTTCTTTTTTGTAATGATATTGAAAAACATGAATCATTTCCCTCTCACTTCACAATTCTGTACTAAATGCTTATTAATCACATAAAATTCCAATGAAATCAAATGAAGTCTGTGGCTATAAAGTGACAAATTGCAAAAAAGTCTGAATACTTTTGCAAGGCACTGAATATACTATTAAGAATTAAATGGAAAATGTGTGGTAAAGGGGCAGTTTGATGCTGATTGATGTTTTTCTGAACAGACCATGTGATCTCACCGCCCTCCATCTTACCCGCAGTCGGGAGCGGGACACCAGCGACAGTCCGGTTCGGCCACCAGCCATCTCCTCAGCATGAACTCCTCGTATTTCTCCATGACGGCTCGGTCTCCCAGGATCATCTGGATGTCGTGGGGGTTGAAGCGCTCTGAGCACTCGGGGCAGGTGATGTTGACGCGGGACTCGGAGATCTCAATGCGCAGGTACTGGCGCAGGCAGTCTGCGCAGGAGCGGTGGTGGCAGGTCATGATGTCCGGGAAGCGATCCCGGGTGTGGCGAAGCAGGCACAGCGGGCATTCCAGCAGGTCTGACAAAGACCCCATCCCTGCTGACGTGGACGCCACATCCGAAGGAGGCTGGATGGAGACTTTGTCGACGCCAGCCTCGGACTGCGCGCTTTCGACGCTGACGACGCCGTCTGCTCCGGACGACAGAGTCCTGGACTTCCGCTTGGAGTCCCGTTCGGGTCTGAGTCTGCGTCCAAAGAACGAGTGGAGGGACAGACGCCGCTTTTTAGGATTCTTTCTAACCGAGGGGAGGCTTACGGAGGACGCAGCAGAGTGCAGGTCTCGCTCTGAGCCTGTGCTGCCATGCTGCAGGCTGCTCATTGCGCCAGAAGTGACGCAAGGCGCTACCGGTGCTTCAGTTAGAAATCACCACATGAGGTGAGGAGAGGGTGAAAGGAAGGATAAACCAAAACATGCAAAGAGATCCAAGAGACAGGACGCTTAACGAGGGGAGCAGCACAACTTCAGCTACGACATGATGGCAGGAAGAGTAAGACAAATCAGTAAGGCGCTCCACTCCTTCGGATCATAGCAGCTGCAGACGGGTGTTGAGGTCAAGATGATGAGGCTTTGGTTTGCACACAGGCCTGGAAGAAAGAAAAACACAAATACAGGATGAAGAAAAACCTAACAAAAAAACAGTTGAAACAAATATTAGGACTTTTACTACGAGTTTTAGGCTACGTTTACACAGTAGACTGATCTGATCGATGCTGCAGTCAGATTTTTTATTTTTTTGCTCATACTACTAATTAAACCCGACCACAATAAGACTTCTGTGTGAACAGTTTACGACCCAAAGCGACCTGCAGAAGAAGAATGTTGGCACAGCAGCACATTATTTACAAAAGTAATGATGAATGGAGCCATTTAGGGATTGACTTTAAAGTTTATTCGGCAATGGGAGCCGACAGTTTCATAACAACACGAAGGAAGCTATTAAAAAGAAAGCACAGCTAATAGCAATGGCATTTTGTAGAGAACTGACTGCAATTCCAGCAGAGAAGTGTGTTTAGATGTGTAGTCAAAGCAAGGAGTGTTTTGATTGTGATGCAACGATCTTCAGTGACACAGACTACTTTCATAAGTTCATAATTATGTTTTTCAAATGTTGTTTTTGTCCTGATTTACCGCATCTGGCTTTTTTCTGGTGCAGAATTATGACACATCAATAACATAAAAGCCTAATAAAAGATAAACATTCAGACTGCAGACACAATTGGATACGTAACTGACTCAGTATCAAATATGGAAGTGGCAACATCTGATTTATTTTTTTAAAATTGGGCCATTCACACTGTTGTGAAAAAGTCAGATATAGGTCTCATGTGGACAAAAAACGTGGATTTGGGTTGCATTTGCCTGCGGTGTGAACATAGCCTTATTTCTGAAGTTAGCCCTTCTTACTTCATTTTAAACAACAGTGAAAGAGAGAGAGAAATAGCTTTACAAATTTAAAAATTATATTGATTTCAGTTCTGCTTCAGCTCCACAATGTAAACCTGAGGCATCATTTTGGACAAAAATCCCCAGTGAGCTAAGAGGTGACTAAATAACCGCTGCAAATCCAATCTGAGGCAGCAGTTTTACAAGCCTAAAAACCTCATTCTGACTGGCTGTGGGTTTTCAGCACTCACTATGGTTTGTAAGTAGATTTGAGATGTCTGCCTCCTACTTTAAAGCTGCAGGTCAATTGTAAAAAATAAATAAAAAACAGAAACAAGCTTTCAGCTGCACAGCCTCAAGACGCATTCGGTTTGGTGCCATGACTCTTTTCATTCGGTGCTGAATCAACTTTCTGAAGCTTGTGAGGGGCATCTGGGTCATTTATCATAATGCACTGGACTGCCTCTGTAAAAACACTTGGAAGCCAGTACAGTGAAAGTCTACAGTTTTAAGGGAAAAAGCATGAATGCATCCAATTCTGACCACATTTTGGAGATGTAGTACTGGAGTCACAGACTGCTTTTAGCTGCAAGTAATTTTAAAGAAAAAGTGAAAACCAGGCAAAAATAAAATTACATTTGAGTCTTGACAGAATTATAAAAAGGTAACAGTCATTAAGAAAAATGGTCAAAAATATTGGGATGTGATATTATCTAGACCAGTGTTTTCCAATCCTGGTGCTCAAGGCACATGCAGTCCAGCTGATTTCAAATGATGACTGATTAACAGGCGTTTGTTGAACTGCAGTCAGTTGAATCAGGCACATTGAGGCAGGGAAACCTCTAAAACATGTAGGACAGTGTGCCTTGAGGACCAGAGTTGGGAAACACTGATCTAGACAATAGTTTTTATTGTCTGAACGGTGACAATCTAATTGGACAATGAAAAACACAATATTTATCTTATTAGTGAACATATTATGCTTAAGTCCTAACTAAAATTGTCAATGCAGGTAAATATAGTACTTAAATGGAAATCAGGACTTCCTAAATTTGGTAAAAGTTGGCTAAAGTTTATGAAAAACTAGGAATCAAAAAGTAGTTAAAAATATCCACAATTTAACAGTAAGATCTAAAAATTTGCATCACTTTTTGCAAAGGCTGGTTTTCCCCTAACACTCCCCTGGGAATCAAGATTCCACCCAATATTGCAAATTATCACCATTAAGTGTAAAATAAGTTAAAAATTGCCTGCTACTTTAAATAAAATACGAAGTACTTTGGCTAAAGAAACTTAAAACCTCCTCAAAAATACTGAAACAAAACATATTTTCCTTTCCACCACAGTGCCCAACAGCAACGCGTTCACTAAAACCCAACATTTTCAAGTGAACTTTAAAACACTCAGGGAAGTGGTGCTATTGCACTATAATTCAACTTTATAACAAACCATTCTGGTTTGTGAGACGAACCGAAAAACCTTTGTGTAAGCAGGAGGAAGCTTTAACAAGGGAGGAAAGCAATTTCAACCAACCTTAATGTGAAATTACAATGTAGTGGTGTAATTAAACTGGAAAATCCTGCCTATGCAATGTAGAAAGACTGAGTGGGACTTTCCATGTGGCTGAGGTCAGAGAGTGTCTGAGTTTCCAGTTCTATGGCTCAGGGGGAATCACACACTAACACACTTCAGGAATTGGGATGGTGTCCCACTTCTTCAGACGAGACCCCCTGGGTAAGAAGTTTGCCGTAGCAGAATAAACACTTTCAATCTTCTGCCAGCTCTTAAAAAAAAAAAAATAAATAAATAAATCACACTTTTGCTAGGCAGAGTTATGACTAATGCTGTTTCCAAGCAAAATGTTTCTGCTGGAGAATCAAGTCAGTCTAAGGTCACACTATAATTTGAGTCAAAATGGAAGGGGAAAATAGTAATAAAGTAAGTCACGTGGAGAGGCAGTGGTAATGGTTTTAACAAGTGTAGCACTTAGCACCACACTGCAATAACACACTGGCACAGGCCAAGCAATAAACAAAATATTCCCCCCATTTTTATTTTTTTGTGCCTTCGCTCTGCAACAGACAATTAGATGCTCAGCCAACCTGCAGTGAAACATTTAACACGACTGCACACTTGAACATCAAACAGCGCCTTAAAGACGCCGGTTATCTGGGATTATTTATAAACCCTAAAAAGAATGTGACCATTGCCAGTTAAACAACCATAACCGAATGTTAACATTCACATTCCTCCATAGTGTTTCTTCCACTTCCCACTGCCAAAGTAAATACAAGTAGGCGACAATAAACCTGTCCTCATTGAGGTTTCAAACTATATGTATGTGTTGAACTGAACAACTTCAGAGTTTGGAACCAATCTAAAAAGTGTCTGGAAGGCTAATTGGACAATTATGCATCTTGCCAAGTGACCACCAAAAGGAAAACTGTTTCTGTGCTGCTGAGTTGCACCAGGAGATCGACTACCAACAAAAAAACATCACTTTTTTTTTTTTTTCTTGATCGGCCCTGACCACTGGAAACCCAAAAATCTAATCAGCAGATACACAACACCAAGCGCCATCAGGTCATACAGACAACAACACTGTTCGGTGTGGATGCTGTTATGAAGGGAAGAAGATGCAACATTAGTTTCTTCCAGTGAGAGTTGGCTTAGAATGAAGTCAGAGGAAGCAGAAACATAAAAAGCTATTTAAAACAAAACCCTATTTTTCATCAGCCCTTTGTAGGTCATTCAAGCTGAAGAGAGCAAGACTTTTAGTAGAAAACAGGAAGGCAGAATCTTTTCGAGCTTTCAGCATTTTTCTGTCATGAACATCCATGATTTGGAAACGTTAGCAACCTTAGAAATTTATGAGTTAAGGTAAGGATTTACATACTCTGGGGAAGAGAGACATTGTCAACTTCTTAATTAATTTCTTACAGAGGTGTGATGTCGCCTCTTATCCCAATATAAAACGATAACCACTAACAGAAGGTAATTTAGAAGAAAATATTCTGAACATTGCTTTTAGATCTTCTTGTAATATTATTCCTACAGAGAAATTGGAACTGGCAAAAAGTGGGAAAAATGGGGTCAGTGTTTCATATATAAAACCTAAACTGGACACAAAGTTCTCATCTGTGAATTTTACTGTGCTGGCGGATCTGCAAGCACGTTTACTGACACCACAGCATTCTCCTCACAATCAAAGAGTTTTGATTGTATCTTTGAAAGTCCCTTTGTCATAAGCAGACGGTAGATAAGAGGACATCTGAGGCACTTAAAGGATGTCAGAAAACAAGAATCAGCTGCGATAATGATAAGAAGCAGCATGCCGATACGTGCCGTCACAATAACTAACACTTAGTATGCGATTATTAAAAGTGAAACTGAACTCCTTCAACTTTAACTGAGTTAGAGATGGCAAAGGTATTTCCAACATGTTTCTACATGTTAGACAAATGTCACAATAGTTGTGTCATTTTAACAGACAAACTATCATTGATCTGTCATTTCCTGTAGGACTGCTTCAGAGTTGCTCAATTTACTTCTTGTTTTTAAAGACATTTTCCAGTTGGAGTGTCCTTCAAAATACCATATTTAAGACTACATGTTCTGTTAGATTAATCTGTGATTTTCTTTATATAATAAAGCATTTAAAAGTTCAGGACCAGTTTTAATGAGAAAACATTGAAAGTTTCTCCAGTTGCCAACTAGTTACAATTGAATCTCACCAAGATCAACTATGACTGGAAACGTCCGTCTAAAAATGTTCTTTGGCCGCCTTCATCACGTACGCTAATTTCCGGTGACATTCCGTGTGGAGGACAGATTTCCTGATTATCACAATGCTTCCAGTTCTTTTGGCTTCGGACCAAGGAACAGCCCAGAAACTTAACTAAAACTCATTTTTTAAATATAACTTTTGTTTACTAAGCACACTGAGAAAATGGCAGTGCTTTCCAATGCAGCACATAGTCGCTTAAGAATGCATAAAAATAAGAACAGCATAATCAAGGCTCTCCAGGACTCATCAGTCATATGTTTACCCATGTACCTTGATGTATCTTTAGCTTGAGTATTTTCAGGAATAGTGTGGCATTAAACAAAGAGAGGGAACAGCCAATACAGAAGCAAATGCCTCAGATGCTCCTCTGAGTATTGTTTACTAAACAGGAAGATAGCAGAAGGCAGAGTGAGGTACTTTTCCACTTTGTCTGGGATATGATGATGAGCCCCAAAGTTTGTGCAAAAATAGGCATCGAAGTCTATTAAAAGAATTTACATCGTAGTCAGCAATTTAACCATCTCCATTTAACAACTCAGACAACAAAGAAATACCTTTTATTTGAAGGCAAGAGCATAAAGATAAACAGTTCAACTAATGAACAAACTGGAGTTCACAAAGGATCTCCGTCCATTTCAATACTTTTACTTCTCTCTAATAAGTACTTTATTTTACGGATTAAGGACCTTGTGTGACAATTAATTTCATTAACTTTAAGACTTTCTAAAACTGCAACAAAAAATCTTTAAAGAAAGCATTCACACTGATGTCATGTTTTAAAGAAAACTGCAAATAAGACTGTTTATAAGACATGCAATTAAGTCACACACAAAGCAAAAGCAGGAGAGAAGGAGCCACATATTTACTTCACACGCAAAATGAGGAAGCCTGACACTCCCAGCTGCTAAAAAGCTTGTCAGCTATACTAGCTCCTCCAACAAATTATCTGATCAAGTTTACCACTTCTACTCACTTTAAACAAGTAAAACCAAGCTAGAGAAGGTTTTTAAAACCAGCTATTTTGTAGCTATCTACCTTAAACTTGTTTTGGCTTTGTTTTTACATGCTCTTCATCCAGCTCTGTGCTTTCTGCTCTTGTTGTGGTCCTTGATCTCTCACCCATGCTCTCCTCCTAATTGGCTCGTTTACAAACCAGCAAACTGAATTTCAGGCAGTCAGGACGGTCTTCTCTGAACTGAAAGTTGAAAACCTAAATAGATAATTACAAACCGACTTTGGATTTTGCCAAGTCTAAGAAAAGTGATTTGGGACAACTTCCACAACGCCTGGTATTGTGCAAAACTCCTGAGAAACTGACGCACCTTAGACACTAAAACAACACTTTTGCACTGTGTTGTTTTGTACTCATTAAAGTAAAGATATTTTTTCTGCACTTGACTTCCTCCTTGCTTTCTGAAGGCTTCATAACACACAAGACTCAGATGTTTCAACAAAAGTGCTAAGAGTCAATGGTTTGTTAACAAAGGCAGCAGGAAACAAAGCCTTCAACGAATGCAGCTACTTAAGCGCACTTGAGATCAGACAATGTTTCAGGGAACTGGGTGTTGGACATCATTTATATACAGAATGCACGCAAGTGGGGGAAAAGTTGAAGGAGGTAAAAGTCAATTTCCAGACTAATGAATATCATCCTATGGGAGGATTTCTAAACGCAGATAGGTGAAAAAGACCAAAAAATGTCATGTCATTTGAGATTTTAAAAAAATTCCTCAAATGTGCAATGACACAATGTTCAAGTTAAGATTAAAGTATCGAAATGGGCCAAACATCGTCACCAGCAGATACTTCAGCACTTAAAATTGTTACAGCCACATTTTTAAAGAAATATGCAGAACATTTTAATGGTAGGCTAAAGATGACAATTGTTTTAGTTTTATAGATACAATGTTAGTCTACGCTGTTATTGCATTAGCAGGTGGTGTCTATTGGAGGTCAAAAGTAAGATTTAGAAAACTGAGTGTAAGCCACCAGAAGAAATTAAGAAATATCTTAATGTTAGCTGAAATAGGGCTGTGCAATTTGATACATGTCTGTTTTAATTCTGATTTTGGCATCATCCCATCACAAAAATAATGCAACACAACAAAAAATAAAGTTTCAACGTGTCAAATTGCCGTTGTTTAAGTGCAACAACAGCAATGTGGTTCCAATATTGAAGTGTAATATGGTATTCAATAATCAATTTCTCCTGAAAGACTTCTTAAAAATCATGAGATTTTTAAGAAGTTCACATGTGATAGTGATCTAAAAAACGAACAGGAAAAGACACTGCCTGGGCCAATAAAGATCTAAGTGTATGAAGAAAGAATGCTTTAGTAAGAGCTGGTTTTAAAAATGCTGTCAGGTAGCATTTTATAATGCGTGTTTAAACATGTTTAACACTCGCTAAAACAAGCAGTCATCTAGTTGAGAAGTCAGCACTCACCACAACCTGCAAAGTGGTTTGCAGAATTCAAATTAAAGTTCAAGCGGATTAGAAAGCATTTTGCAAATCAATTCCTTCTCCAGCATCTAATATTAAAGTGCCGATGTCAGATACATCAAGACCTATTCACAGTGAGCTAAGGCTGACTGTGAAAAAACAATGTAAAAAAAAATATTTAACAAATTCTCATTCTCTAGAGTAAGAAGTTACTCTCACAACAAATATACTCATAGATGTAAAATATCAAGTGTTTTCAATGTATTTGAACCTACATATTAGTTTTATTTTCTTTTGTGTTATAAATATTTTTGAGGTAACCTTTAGAGTTCAGGAACATGCACACTGTCCTAGCGTGAATGTTGTTCATAACATTCTCTTCTTGCATGCTCTGAATAACAGAAATACACAGAAGCTGACAGAGGTCAGTTTTGGAGACAACAAATATGGAGAGACTGGTCTCTGTTGGCAAGCAAAAATAAAGTCTGTCTGCTTGTAAGAGAGCGAGTTTGGTTTCTTTCACAGCCCAGGAATCTTGTATTCATCTGCAACAGAACTGTTGTCTCCCTTTCAATTACAGAGAAGATTAAAAGAATTCACTCTGCCGTATAAATCTGGCTTAAAATCATTTTTTTACTTACACTGTGCTAAAGAAATATTACAAACAAACAGGGAAAAAAACATACCACATATTTAATTTGATAGGAAACTACTTTTATACAGCTTAGTAGGCACTGCATGGAATTTAATATGTTTTCAGAAAATAAAACCTAACTCAAACAATAACAAAATCAATTCCCAAATTTGATACAGTAAAGTTCCTGCAAGGTTGATCCAATGACATTTGATCTTTAGCTATAAACAGGGATTGTAGCAGTTTAAAACACAATGCAGTTTTATAAAGACAAAGTCTTGTTGATGCTTTTTGAACTTATTTCAGCACTAAATTAAGTTCTTGAAATTAGTTGCACTTACTGTCTAATATTTTTCCTGTTTCAAATCAAAAATATGCCTTTCATTGACCTCAATCTTATTTTTATAAACAAACATCGCAGGTTTTCTCCAAAACAAGAGAAAATAGCAACACTCAAAATGTCCCATTTGGATAGGGAATTCAATCAGTGATAAAAATGCTAGAAAAGCTCTGAAAGATAAGCTATCTCCCCCTTTGACCAGTTCTGATGTGTTAACATCAACTGAAATGATGAATGATTTTGATGATCTTTTTCATACCTAAAGATTACCTGCATCACAACAATAACACCCCATGAGTTTGGTTTTTAAATGCATCAACCGTTCAAAGTGGTGCAGATAAAGAACTTATAAAACCAGTTGGTTTAAATTACCAACTGATTTTATACAAGAAACCTGCAGCACATTTTATTGTTTCTACTAAATGTTATAGTATAGTTGTTGTTTTTTTTAATCAACACAAAAAAAAGAAATCAGTATCCATAAAAATCTGTATTGACCAACAAATATCTGTTTGGTGTAGCTTCAGACTATTAGAGTAAAAAGGGGCACAAACACTGTAAGAATAGTAAAATAACTATCCTGCCTCTGTTGATTTTAACCAGTGTATATTGTATTAACAAACTACTGGAAATTATTCAACTGATCATGCAAACAGATCAGAGTCAGCTTAACTATTTTGCAATGAATCGATCATGTAATTTTGACATACTGTATATGGTTTACATTAACTGAATGAGGCGCCACAAAACTGATGTAACGATGCATATATTAAAAATAAAGCGGCACTGCAGAATGCCTTTTTCAGCGAGTTCATGGGTCATAATATGTAATATTTCAGAAACAGTGACTTTGCATTTTTATTACTATTTTATTACAAATCAATTACAGCTGGAATGCCGTGCAGTCGTGTCCCTGAAAATCAAACACTGAGAACTGGAGATATAAATTACTATATAGCTAGAGTATGAGTACAGCAGTATTGAAATAAAAATAAAAAGACATAATGTCTTATTGTTGTCAATGAAACGGAACAATTGCTTACTTCCCAGCCTGCTAACAGAATCTACATCAGATTTGTAGCAAGAAGCTAACATTGACTAACTTTGACAGTCCGAAGAGTTGCTGCTGCTAAACAGCTCTAAGGCAATGTAACACCATAAAAGACGGTAAATTATCGAATTAATTTACTCGTGTTACTCACGAACTATAATAATAGTATAATTATTAGGAGGTTATAATTATTGCTTGCTGAGACGGAGTTGAATTTGAAGAAAAAACGGACATGCTAACTAAGCTAGCTTCTAAACAGCTATCGGAGAGGAGGAAGTTCTTACGTGGGTGATACTAACTAAATTTGAGCTAACTTAGACGTTAAAGCCCATTTTGATTTCACACTTACTGTTTTATCCCGTCCTGTTTCAAGTTACTTCCCCACAGAGGAGCGTCCGGCGGTCGCCATTACACAGTAAGCCGCGGTACGAAATGTGTAACAAAAAAACTTCAGCCAAGGTACATTCCCCGAGTCCGTTGTCATCAAGCAACGTAACAAGCTGACATAATTCGGCCACTTCCGGTTGGAAACACAGTATTTTCAAAATAAAGTCAAAACTAGCCTCGCTTGGGAAAGTTTAGTTCACTTCGTAACATTCAGCTCTGGAAAAAACGAAGAGCCCACTGCACTGAACCCCATTGAAAACCTCATGGTTAATCCACCAAATATTGATTTCTGAACTCTTCCTGAGTTCATACAAAACATTAGTATTGTTGTTTCTAAATTAATATGAACTTCTTTTCTTTGGATTATTTGAGGTCTGAAAGCACTGCATCTTTTTTTTTGTTATTTTGACAATTTCTCATTTTCTGCAAATAAATACTAAATGTTTGCTTGGAATTTCTGAGACACATTGTCAGTAGTTCATAGAATGTTCATTTTATGCAAACATATACCTATGAAAAGTAAAATCAGAGAAACTGATCATTTTAAGTGGTCTCTTATTTTTTTTCCAGAGCTGTATATGATGTTGGGGTCTTCTAATCCAGGCCTTCAGGGCCGGTGTTTTGCAACTTTTAGCCGTATCCCTGGTTCAACATATCTCAAATAGCAGAATTACCTCCTCAGTGTAGTCAAGTTCTCCAGAGTGCTGATAATGACCTGATCATTTGACTCAGGTGTGGTGAAGCAGAGTCATCTAAAACCTGCAGGACAAAAATGGATGAGGAATAAATTAGGAAGTCCACGTGTATTTCAATTTAAAATGACTAAAAGTGCATTATACAGTAAGTGTGGTGTATAATGCACTATCTGTGCTCCTATCCATCCACCACAAAATGGTGGTGGATGGATAGTATGGTTTAATGGAATATTATCATTGCTAAAATGTTTGATATTTGTGTTAAAGAGATTGAAGGTTAGCATACTTTTATAAAGGAAATATGATTTGTTTTAAAAATGCATTTGGGAACATGGTTGTGTGGATGCAGGATGTACAATGTGTGCTAGTTTTCTTTTCTTTTTTTGGTGTGTGTAAATGTGTTAATAACTGATCAATTAAAATGCATTTTAGACGCATCTGCAAAAAAATCCATAAACTAAATTAAATTGTGCGCTTTTATTTGTGAGACAGCTTGCTAAAGCGGATCAGGTTTTCCTGCTAGTAGTCTTTGCATTGACTCTTGCTGATGTTTATCGTGTGGTGACAAAGCCTCCTAGTGGCCCATGAAGCATATGTTCCACTTCTTATTTAGGATTCATCCTAATGTGACCCTTAACCTGTTCTCAAAGTAATCACAGCTATAAATAAACAATAGAAATCTCCAAGGTGTTTAAAATGAAATATAATGGTTTATCTAATGGAAGGCAGTTAGGTTTTGTGTTTGATACAAATACTTAGGTCAAGAAACCAAGGAAATCTTGTTGTTGAATTTAAAAAATGGCTGAGGAATAAATTAGGACAACCTCACATGTATTTCAGTTTAAACTGATTACAAGTGCAAATAGGCTATTAACTTTTGATACCTATGATTAGAATATTTAGTTTCTCATTTGTCATGTTTTTTAAAAGAAGGTTTCCCCTCTTTAAACCTCAGACATTAGGATTACAGTGCTGACCCCCTAAGTCAGAACAAAGACCATAGTGTGAGTAAAAAAGCAATCAGATGCCTTCAGACAGAATATTGTAGGAGCTCATGAGTCTGGTGATGAATTGTAAGAGGTTTCAAAAAGTTTAAAAATATAAATCCCAGTGGAAACAATATAATTCACAAGTGGGCTATGTTATTCAAACCTAGTGCTACTAATGGCAACAAAACAAAACAAAAAGCTTTTTTTTTAAAGTATCTTGTGAGTTTAACACAACATATTTCTCTTATTTTGCCTTTTCTTTCAGTTTCCAGAGCTACAATATGTGCCTGAAACAGAAGCTTAGAAATCTAGGTTTCTGTTTCATAAGAACTGTTAGGAGTTATTATTAAATTACGTTAATAGCTGACCACAACCCCAAACTGTCAGTTTTGGCCCAGACCTTCAGATCTCTGTAGAAAACTGAAGCTTTCGTTTTATAGAAAGCTGAAGATAAAGAGACATTTTATTTAAGCATAAAAATGACTCTTCGCAAACATCCAAATCACCATAAAAATTATTTTGTTAGAGACAATAAAACAAACTAACTAACGAAACAAACAGACAAACAAAAAATATTGTGTTTTAGAATAGGATTTTGAAGATGACTAGATAGTGGGCATGACCAACCATTTTCCAACTTAAGATGAGATAGATCTTTTCAAAATTACTTCAACAACTTTTGCAATGATTATTGCACATTTTCTCGCTTTTTTTTTATGTTTTGTCTTTTATTTGTGTTTTAGTTAAACTCTATAAGATAAATGTCATACTGAAGGTAAAAAATATATATTCAGATAGTACTTTATATATATTTTTTTATATTAAAATGTTACATTTTATATTTTATATATATATTTTTAACATCACAAGAGAAGTTATTTGTACACTTACACTGAGGTAGATATAAAACAAAATCTATCAAATTAACTATTAAAACTGGAGAGTTGAATGAACTGGCTGTTGTTGGGAACGGTGCCAAATGAGTCGAATCCCGGAAACGAAACGTAATTCCAACTACCTGTTTGACCGTATTCATGTCTATGTGTTTGACAGCCAAGATAGAACCTTTTAGTGGCGCATGCGCATGGGGCTAGTCCCGAATGACAACTGCACCACATAACGGACAAACAGTCGGCACAGGAGCCGATGCTAACGCAGAAAGACTTAAGTCTCAGGTTAAGAACTCGTCTTACTCGGAGAACGTTATGAGGTAGATAGTTAAAATTTGAAATAAACCAGCTTTGGATGGAACAGACAGGCGCTGCCACCGTGAAAATGGACCAGGAGTTTGAAGACATGGACTCCAAAGGCCGGTGGCAGAAGCTTTACTCAGTAAGTGTGTTAGCATGCGTTAGCTAGCACAGAGCTAATTCGGTTTGTACGGAGAGCGCGCATTTTATTTGGCTGCATACACAAACTCTGACGCTGTAGTCAATGTTTTCACTTTTTGTCCAGTCTTATTTGTGACTCTTTTCTGCTCCAAGCTGATAAAGTAACTCTCACATGACGCCGTAATATCAACTTAATGTTTTGACACGAAGACTAAACTCAGCGTAAGGGGTTTAGCTCTTTGTAATTAACTGCATAAAGTTTTCTCCTTAACCTCTAATATACACGGTCGACCTTATGATTTCGTGTGTGTAGCTCTATCATTGGATCATTATTATAAGATCATTTTTATGTCCTCCGCTTTACTATAATCCATCTCCTGTTTTGTTTACAGTCAGCGTTGACTGGTAAATTATTTACATTGATCATAGTTAATAATCACCGTACTTAAAAATATAACCTGAAAACAAAAAGATTAAAAGTTGTATTTTGTTTCTCTGATTACTCGGGGTTAAAAAAAAAGGTTAACTTTCAGTTTAGTTTACTTATACTGCGCTAATTAACAACAAAGGCAGTTTGCAGGTGAAAAAGTCTAATGTTTATCCAGTTATCTAGAATCTGAGTTTGTCCAAGTTTGATTTATCTTATTGAAACTCACTACAACACAGTCCAAATGTGGAGTCACATTAAGGTCTAAGCAATTTTATTGCAGTTTAATCCTGATTATAGAATAGTAGAATAATCCTTTATTTGTCCCCCAGTGGTGGAACACATGTACAATACTGTAAAAGCGTTGGTACTAGGCTAGGGTAGGAGATGTTGTGTCTTCAAGATACACCGGCACACCACCGATCTGTTGGCAGGCCTATCAACTAGCATGCAGGGACACATGAGAAAAGTCTGGATTGTCTTGAGTCTGGGGTAGGAAGTGGTAGATGACAATCCCTTGATGAATGGAGTGACCAAGTAATTTCTGTCAGTAACAACTTCCTCACCAATCTCCCTGAGGTTTTAGGTTTTTATCACCAAGTTATTTTTTTCTGGAAAACCAATTCAAGTGGTAAAATATATTATTATTTGCAAGCCGCCTAGTCAAAATAAGTTGAGAATACCAGTTGTTGAAAAGTTTGTCTGGCTAAGGAAGCCCAGCCGATTGTGTCAAGTCATCTAACTGTGCTTACACAACAATCTGTGAACTTTGTTGAACCAGTGTGTGACCTATGCATAGGAAAATGTAGCAGCGCAGCTTCAGAGGAAAAAAATTAGAACAATTAACCATGACTCATCCCATCAATAATAAAAAAAAAACCCATTGAAGATCAGTGACTTAAAAATTAAATGTGTAGGGCTGACTATAGCAATATTTAGCAACACTTAAGATGATATATCCACACAATTTCATTTAAGAAAGTATTATGAAGGCTTAATGTTCTGATCTTGCCATGACCATTCAGCAAATGTTCTACCCTTTTCCCAAGTAAAATAACTAATTGATTTATTAATATCTTTTCAGCAATATTCCTGTTTTTTCTCATTTAAACGCAACACGAAACAAAATTGTTCTATGGAAAAAAGGAATTTAGCTAACTGTCATTTTCATTCTATTGTGAAATCTAAATTAAGATTACAAACCATTTTCAATTCTTTGAGGGACAGCAGACTTTGTTTAGGCTAGAAATTAAAATGTATAATTTTTGGGAATTATAGTGCTAAACATTAACAAAGAGATTGAATGCTTGGTCGGGTAAAAAAATGGATTCAACTTTGACTTTGTGCCTCTGCTATGTTGCTATTACATTTTTTAAAAAGCAAATGATCATCTTTTTTTTGTTTTATCTCTGTTACAACTAGAAAAATAAAGTTATTTATAATAATAGTGCTACAAAACTCGAATTGACAAGGTAAATTATGATGCATTATTTGCATTCCTCGGTTTTAAACCTTTGATCTTCTTTCTAGGAAATCAGGAATCAATCCCACGAGTGCTCTTACAAAGTGGCAAAGTATCCAGAAAATCGCAACCGAAACAGATACAGAGATGTCAGTCCATGTGGGTAAACATTTGCGTTTCCTGTTCCAGCCTGTTGCGAAGTCTGCCAATTTACAACTAGTAGTAAAATATTTTCCTTCCGCTACTTTTCCTCCCTGCAGTTGATCACAGTCGGGTCAAGCTGGAGAATGCAGAAAACGACTACATCAACGCCAGTCTGGTGGTGATGGAAGACGCCCAAAGAAGTTACATTTTAACACAGGCAAGTAAAATCAGTGGGAACAATCAAGCAAAAACATCAGTGTGGTGTTCAAAGAACCAATTTATGTCTGTTTTATTTGTAGACCTATTTACAATGACCCTCACTGTTAATAATTTGTTGACTTTTTAAGTAGTTTTATTCAACGAATAAAATATATAAAGACTTTTACCACAAAATCTTTTAGCGTGTTTGTTTTCTAGCGTTTCTTTGGGGTTAGGTTATTTCCTGAAATGACAAAAGCATGCATAACTATAGTTGATTTTCACCACTCTGCTGTAATTATGCAAAAAGAAATTAATGTAATAGCAAAGTTTTTATTTGGAATTTTTACTTTTTTTTTTTTTTATTCAAATACATTATATCTCTAGTTAGACCTGAGATGAGAAACGTACAGAAATTAAGCACTGTGTATTTGCTATAAAAGGAAGTTCAGTTTATGAATAGAAAAAGGCAAGGTAATTATTTTCTATGGTTATTTGCATCCTTATCTCTTTCTCTGCTGCTGTGGAAAAAAGATGCTTGCTTTAATACTTTTTCCAGAGTTTTGGTTTAGGGGGAAATATTTTGAAAAGTAACTGTATTTTTATAAAGATGAAAAATATTAATTTTAAAACATTAATTTCAATAGGCTCAGCCACTCCACAACATTCATGCATACTATGCATTTGCATAGTAATCAGAAGGCATGCTTCAATCGTGTTACTCTGAACCTTTTTCCAGCAAAGCCTAATTGCCTGGAACCCTTAATTTTCATTAGGGGGGAAGTTGTGTGAAATTTGACTGCAATGCTGTTTATGCAGATTACATGCAGTGGGGCTGTAAAACATTCCCTGCGCAGTTTGAAATCCTGAAATGTTGCCTTGACTACGATAAATTTGGTCATTTTAAAAAATGAGAAAAAGTCTATTCCAGTTAAATTTACCAAAAGCATAATAGTTATGAGTCTGAGTTTAAATCGGGATGACTAAATCATAATGCTTATATAAGGATGAGCCAACTGAAGACTTCAATTCAAAAAGTGGCTGTATTTTGGTTAAACTTCTACAAAGGTAATCTATTTTTATCCTTGTAAATGCAGTGGAAACAGATGGGCCCCTGAAAAAGCCCCTAAAGTTAAAATACTGCTGCTACATGTTAAGCAGCCAACTAGAGAAGTTAATGGCGTTGCTTACTGGAGAAACATTGCATGCAACTGTGCTGTTTGTTTTGTCCACAGGGCCCCCTCAAGAACACTTGCGGCCACTTTTGGCTCATGATCTGGGAGCAGAAGACGAAGGCGGTCATCATGCTCAACAGGGTCATAGAGAAAGGATCAGTGAGTACTGGATGGAAAAAAAAAAAAAGTATTCAACACCGGTACTCGGATATGTGCTGAAATGCTAAACAGACCACAGCACGGGTGGTTGCACCATTACCATTGAATGATTAGTTTTACACAGTGAGTTACTGACCCACAGCATCCTTTAAAGTGCCATCCATCCATCACTTATATGTCTGCTTTAAAGTGGCCCAGAATTTAGTGTAGGGAAGTATGGATTTTTATAATAAAAGTGCAGGAATCATGTTTTTATGAATACACTTTATCAGCAGATTATTGTTTAACCAACGACAGAAAGATGTAGTGTGTTTGTGATGAAAGCCAACCTCTTAGCCCTGTAACTCCATGATCCCACGTTGTGCAGATTAAATACTCAAATAAACCTCTCACAAACTGCACAGCTGTGACCTCGCTTTCTGAGTAAAGCAGCTGGATTGGATCTCTCTTTGTCATGAGATTTACCATTTCTTGGAAATGGAAGATAAAGAGCACGTAGTGCACAGATAGTATGAATGCAAAAAAGCCTTTCTGTGTGTTTTCTGTGGTTTTTCAGCAACAAGCAATTATTTTTGTTGAATAATGTAATCAATTTAATCAAGCTTCATGTTCTTGTTACGTGTCTGATTAAAGACATGACCTCTGTTTTTATTTCCTGAGAAAATGGTCAAATGATTGCTCTTGTTCAAACCACTATGTTTATAGTTAGTAATTTTATTGCAGTTGGGTTGTTTTACCATTGCTTGACGTAGTTTATCCTATTATTATAAGGGTCAAATTATCCTCCTGCTTAGTCAGTTGTTTATTTTTATTTGGACAATGTCCAACCTATGTCTCTACTATTTTTATTTTTTCTTTCTGCAACAGGAAAAGTGTGCCCAGTACTGGCCGACGGCAGAGGAGAGAGAGATGGCCTTCAGAGACACGCGCTTTATGGTCACACTGTTGTCAGAAGACACCAAGTCTTACTACACCACCAGAGTATTGCAGCTGCAGAATATTAATGTAGGCTGCTGCTTTATTTAGCACATATCTTTAATTTGAACTAATCCAAAGATAATATAAAGACACACTGTGTTTCCTAAATATTTTCAGAAGTGATGCATTGTTGTGATTGTCTTGCAGATCTTGCAGCATTGCAGTTTTATGATTTTAACTTTAATATTTAAGTGGTCTAAACACAACATGCTTTATAACTTTGGAGTATTTAATATTCAATCTGAATCTTGTTTTAGGTGCCATTGCCTCGAAACTTTTCCAATTTGTTGTTAGTACAACAACTAACTTCATTGTATTTAGTAGGGATTTTATGTGAAGGTGAACTTCTACCATAGCCTCAACTATTGGTACTCCTTGAATTTTTTTAACATTGCGTCACACTGTTAAAAAAATGTTGAAGCTTCTCTAATACAAGCTTCAATGTAATTAAGATAATTAAGATTTTACTGAGCAACTACGTGTTGTGAGATGGGAGGCAGATGCTGCATGGTTTTCACATTTTTAAGCATAAAAATCTTGATAGCGATACAGTATTCTGTGAAACTGGGTTTTTCTGCAGTTTCAGTTGCAAGTCTTTAGGGGTTTGACTCTACTAACTTTGTAAACCTCAATATGGAAATTTTCAACCATTTTTCTTTTAAGAATAAATCAAACTTGGACAGATCGGTTGGAAGCAGCAATGTTTAAGCATTTCGTCAGATTCTCATTTAGTTGGATTTAGGTGTGGACTTTGACTAGACTATTTCAACACATAAATCTGCATTGATATGTGCACCAACATGTTTTCTTCCTTATTTAGCTTCACCTATCTTAAAATAGAAAAAAAATAGGAAAGAAAAACTTTATATGTCCCAACTGGTGACAGATTAAAAGCACATAACGCTTTCTTTTAAC